>NW_025999746.1:3600000-4200000 GCF_019419815.1 Pyrus x bretschneideri | reverse complement strand
GATTATAAGAATCACAATAACCCAAACCAATTGCTCAAATTTATGTAAACTGCCTTTGATTTCTGTGTACAGCGGAACTACAGGTTCTTCTTCATGTTCGTCTTCTCTGCAACTCTTCTTTGCTTATATGTACAAGGGTTTTGCTGGGTCTACGTTGTGAGGATCATGCACGGCGAGGATATATCAATTTGGAAGGCGCTAATTAAGACTCCCGCCTCCATTGGGCTCATTATTTACAGTTTCATTGCCTTTTGGTTTGTCGGCGGTCTTAGTATGTTCCACTCATATCTCATCAGTACAAACCAGGTTAGAAGCTCATTAATTCAAAAAATCCTGCTGTGCTGTGTGGTGATATTTATTCGTGTAAATCCATCTGTACCTTTAAATTCAGGTTTATTCGTCTTGTAATGTTAGAGTTCTCTTTTGTTGTGCTTTGGCAGTCTACCTATGAAAACTTTAGATACCGGTACGATGGACGAGAGAACCCATTCAACAAAGGGACAATGAAGAACTTCATGGAGGTATTCTGCACAAGAATTTCTCCATCCAAGAACAATTTCAGGGCAAAAGTTCCAAAAGATCCTGAAGTTCTTCCTACACCAGTCGGCGCCAATTTTGTTAGTCCTGTCATAGGGAAAGCCATGAGTGACATAGAGATGGGGAGGAAGCCATTATGGAATTACGCTTCAGGAGAGATGCATGATTATGAAGGACAATTCAGCAACGATGATGGAGTAAACAAGGACGCCGCAGTGAGCGAGGCTGATAGGTCCCAAGATTTAAGCAGGAGTCTCCGAACAGAGAGCACAGAGAGACACGTTGCCTCACAACCTAGACGGTCTAGCTGGGGGAGGAGGAGTGGAAGTTTAGATATAGCGCCCGAAGTTCTTGCTTTTGCAGCTGGAGTTGGGGATTCGAGGCGGGTGACTGATGGAAATGGAATCAACGGCAAGTTGACAACAGACATTGGACAATCCCGTACAAGTTTGTAAATACTCGATAAACAGGAAGGCGATTATACTAAAGAAAACAAACACGAGGAAAGGCTACGAGCTTTTGGAAATGTTAAGCGTGTTATATTGTTTGTATATTAAGTGTGAAATTTGAAAGAACTGCTCTCTCAAGCAGTCAATTCTTTCCAACGTGTGCAATGCCATCACGAGTTTATCTTCCTTTTTCTTGTTACTTCCATCTGTAATTTGACCACCTCAGTTTTCGTGGTGTAAATGTGGAACCAATTTTTCGTGTATGTTCGAAGTTTGTTTCACCTCTCTGTTTTCCAGTACTAAAGCGTACTCCATTCATCACAACATGAATGGAGATCTCTACATCGGGAGCTTCTCCCGGTCATTCCCGCACGGATCCGGCAAGTACCTCTGGTGCATGTACGAAGGCCAGTGGCGACGTGGCAAGGTGTCGGGGAAAGGCAAGTTATCGTGGCCGTCGGGTGCAACGTACAAGGGCGAGTTCAAGTTGGGTCGGATGAAGGGTTGCGGGACGTTCTTCGTCATTCCCGCACGGATCCGGCAAGTACCTCTGGTGCATGTACGAAGGCCAGTGGCGACGTGGCAAGGTGTCGGGGAAAGGCAAGTTATCGTGGCCGTCGGGTGCAACGTACAAGGGCGAGTTCAAGTTGGGTCGGATGAAGGGTTGCGGGACGTTCTTCGTCATTCCCGCACGGATCCGGCAAGTACCTCTGGTGCATGTACGAAGGCCAGTGGCGACGTGGCAAGGTGTCGGGGAAAGGCAAGTTATCGTGGCCGTCGGGTGCAACGTACAAGGGCGAGTTCAAGTTGGGTCGGATGAAGGGTTGCGGGACGTTCTTCGGATCCGACAGGGATACGTATCGACCCGTGATTCCAAGTCAAAATTCACAGAGATTTTGCTTGCTGAAATATTCAAACTTTCGAGCATCGAGTTACAGCTGCAACATGCAATACATTCATGATTCATCACATCAATAACAATATGAAATATTCAATAAAAATTTGATAGATAATAGTGCTGGAAGAGGTATCGACTACAATAGCTTCGAGAAAGGGAGAAGTTGTTTCCAGAAATGCAGAACACATTTTCAACTGATATTTAACTGACTCCATAAGCAAAAACGGACCACATTACGGAATTGAGAAAGCATGCCAAACTTCTAGACCTTCATTGCATACTCTGAAAACGCTTCATAATAATCATACTCATATCAAGGTACCGGCGGGCGCAGTTTGCCAGGCAAGCGGACTCACTGGAACTGAACTTGCTCCCAGGGGTACTGGTGATGCACTTGTCCCAACATACATTTGTAAGCTTTCCCACCATCTCGTTCACCATTGCTCTTTCCTTCTCTTGCTGCACATCAAGCACACCGTTGTTTAAAAAAAATCAACCATCAATGGCTTAAGTATACTGACGGAGAAAGTAACAAACTAGCAGCAGCAACAGGAATAACGTAGTAATAATCACATTGTAAGTGGTTGTGCAAGGTTCAAAAAACACTATATTGTTTCGACAATGCTACCAAGCATATCGCCAGAAGATTAGTCAATGCACAACCAATCAAGATAAAACATTTGAGTTTAGTTTTAAGGCTATAGCGGCAACATCTCAATTCGTCATTCGTCAATAACTTCATAATCATTCTTATATTCTTCTCTTTTCAGCCCCACAACAAGTAAAAAGATCAATTCGAATTAAGGGGTAAAAGGCTATCACACAATGTTAAGTATCAAAATGGAGTTCGGGGGCGAAATTTGGAACAATTTTCAGGCTTTCGACAATGTTGCACAAGGTGTTCACTCTAAAGAATTGAAGCATTGAACTAAACACTGAAAGATAAAGATTTTCACCCATTCACTTCAAAAATAAAAAATAAAAAATAAACGATAACGAATAATCGACTCCAAAACTACCAATTAATCGTGAGCTCAATTAAAATCTCAATACTATTATTAGGGAAAAATTGTTTGCTGTCGATTTATATAAATTCGTAAAAGCAAAGAACTCAAAATTACATCTTTCAATGGGGTAAACATGCATATACTTGTATATGTACTATTCAATATTCAATCCCAAACATATAGATATGTAAAAACCCCAAAAACCATAAATCCCCAAATAAATTCAGAGTTTTAATCCGCTGAAGTAAATAAAAAGCAACTGACTTTATTTTCTTCCTCATGAATTTTCTCGGGAAATAAACAGGGAGAAGGATAATAGATCTTACGTTGATGAAATTAAGCAGTTCAGGGTTGTTCATTGCTGAAGGATCCATGGCAGTTTGTGCTCGCTATTCGGCTAAAACCCTTCTAAATTCTTCAGATTTGAAAACAATCCCACCGTCTCAGACGCTCTGAAAAACCCTAGAAACTTTCTAAAACCTCAGGGGAGACCGGCAACTAATAAGGCATTCAACTTGTTGGGCCAGATTTTACAAGAAAGCTAATTCGCTCCAAGACCCCTATAAGTTTTAAATTTTGTAGGCCCAAAGAAGGGGAATGTGGGTTGAGAATTAGGGTGATTTTCGGTTGGATCAGGTCGAAAACAAGTATTCCAATGAAAATTCAAAAAAGTTTTAGAATTAAATATTTTAGTTTTAGCTTTGAAATTTTGGGTTATCGGGATTTATAGGAAATTTCGGAATTTGTTTTATCTTAAAATTCTTAAAACGTAATTTGGATCTCCTACGTTTTACAAGACTTCGAAATTTTTAAACTTTTATGTATCCACTAGTTAATATTTTTTCTGAATTTTTGTTATATTTATAATTTTATATGCAATTACATTGGTGTATGACATAAAATCATATTAAACAAACTAAAATAGTATGTATGATTATACTCTTCATGTTTAATATATATCAATATGATTAAATATACAAAATAAGAAATAAAGCATATCCATATGTAACAATAAACACAATAAAATAAGAATATGTACAGGTTTTTTTTTTTCTTTTCTATAGTACTAAGTTTGAGAATTTCTGGATTGCAATTTCAAATTGGATATTTACATTCCAATTGTGATTCGAAAATTTTCAAAATTGAAAATGTTTGAACTTGAAATGAAAATTTCAATTCGGATTCGAATTTTCAATCGAACTTACACATCTAGTTGAAATCAATAAGAAGGTGGAGAAATTCTTATATCCAAACACCTTGTGTGTAGAACACTAGACACAAGAAGTCGAAGCAAACTATTGACGGTTACTCCTCAACTTTTTCTCCCCCGTTGTGGTGAGAGTTTTGAAAGTTTTTCTCACTTCTTTGTGCGAGTGTTGTCCACTTCTGTAAATTCTTTGTTGTCGATGACCCTAGTTGTGGTCAAAGTCGGTGGCAATCATCCCCTTTCTTTTCCCTTTTCCCATCGTTCTGCTTCTTCTTCTCCTTGTCTACTATCCCATTTCAGTCTTGTTCTTCAACCTTAATTCCATCTTTGATCTACATGTCTTTCATCCTTAACTCTAAATTCTAGTTTCTTCTTTGTTCAAATCAGTGTTGTCCATCCTCTTCCATAGCTTTCATCTTTCCTTCTCAATCTAAATCTCACATTTTCCCCACTCCCCTTCCGGGTTGGCTCTGTCTTTCATCATTCCTACCTCTTTTTCATTATGCAATCACCTTTCTTCACCACACTTGGTTGCGGTTCTCCTGAAATGTGTGTAGAGGTTCGGCTCAGGTGTACACACCACCACCTTCCATTTGTTTGCCTTTATTGGCACTATTGTTGGTGGGTTTTCACTGGCTTCTTTTGATCTATGATTACATTTAGTGTGGTGTTCATTGCAGGATGTTGAAGTCACCATCTTCTTCTTTTCTGGCTTGTGGACTCTTGGCGGCAGTCAGGGGTGTTGGATTATGCTGGTAGGGATGCACTGTGTAGGCGACAACGATGTTTATAGAAGGCTAGGTTTTTTGGTTTGTGGTGTTTCTGTTTTTAGGCGCCAACTTGTGATTTGGGGCCTGTTTTGTGTAATTTTGGGTTCATGCTTTTGATGTGTATCACTTGTATTTAGACCTCTTTTGTTTAGTTATTTGTTGGTAATACAAATTTTACCTTTGTTATTAAAATAAAAAAAATAAAAATAAACTACAAAGGGTTAGGGTCTTTTCTATGTGCAGTTGGGTGGCTAAGTGGTTCAGTCATTCACATATGGCAACAAATGATTGTGTTAACAAGTCATTTTTTGTCAATTCACAAACTGATATGTATATATAGGGGCAGATCAGTGACGTTTTACACAACTTTTGACACAATTTTTGTGGGATCCACTACATATTGTATTTTAACCATCTAAACCGTCTATCTTTTTTAATATCATTCATAGGTCATCCTTACAAAAAAATTAGAAAAATTCAAAACCCTTGGGGGCGTTTGTTGTACCGGACTGTCTCGGACTGGATTAGCTGCAGGGACTGGACTGGCTTAGACTAGACTAAATTGGACTAGCTTAGTGAAGCGTTTGGTGCAGTGTCGGACTAAAAAGAAGGATAATAACAAATTATAATATTATATTTTTTAATTCATATCTAATAATATTATATTAATTAATTCTAGCTTTTTTTATTCTAATAATACTCTCTCTCTCTCTGGAAGCCTGCATCTTTTTCTTCCTCTCTATCTCCTTTGTTCTCTCTATCCCACGCTCTCATTCTCTCTGTCCCAAGGTTTTCTCTCCGTCCCACGCTCTCCTTCCCTCCTCTATTTTTCAGGTTTTTGTTCGATGCAAGATTCGAACTGGAGAGAGCTTTCCAAGTCTGTGGATTCAATTAGAGCCGCAAGTCTGTAGAGTGGCGGAACCAGCCTACAGTGATGCCTGGCGAGTTGACCGGCGACGAGTCGGGGTTTGTGGAGTCAGGGAAGTGAGAGACGGTGATGGCTTGGATTTCTTGGATCCGTTTCTGTCAAACCCAATATTGCAAACTTGGAGATCCTCTGAGATTGAGAAAAGGAGAAGAGGGAGGAGGAGAGAAGCGAAGCAAGCAACACGAGGTGAAGCCTGAGGCGAAGAACAGAATGGGAGGTGAAGCGAAGAACAGAAACGGGACTACGAATCCCCTCGTTTTTGGTGGCTCTCGCTAAGCCCACCTAGCGCAGGATTTAGTCGGCACGAGTCCGGCTTAATCCCATTAAACACAATCCTAATTCACACCAAACACTGGACTACTAATCCTAGCTAAGTAGTCCAGTCCAATGAAACTTAATCCAGCCAAACAAACGCGCCCTTAAGACATTCACTTATACTAAGAAAATGGATGAATATGGTTCTACAAAGAAACCTTAAACCCTCAATCTAATGGTCATATGGTTTTAGATTTGGGTGATTTTTGGTAGAATGACCTTTGAGGGAAGATCTAAAAGATAGATGGTTTAAATTGTTGAAATACATTACGAAATGAGCCCTACAAAAAATGTTGTAAAAATTGTATAAAAATGGTGTCACAGATATGCATTTTTTTTGTACTTCAATGATCGTTGAAATAGGACTATTTCTGGGCCCAATCGACATCGAACTTCAATGATCTAAACCGTCTATTATTTAAGTTTAACTTTATAGATCATCCTTGCAAAATATTAGTCAAATTAAAAATGTTTGAGGCATATAATTGAGCTCAAAGAAATGAACGATTGAACTTTGATAGATAATGGCCCCACAAGTAGCCAAGTATTTTCGTTTGTTGATTGATATAATAAGATTAATTCATAGAAATTGGAAAGGGAATATGCAAGGTATATGAGAGCATTAGCTAAGGCTTATGCAAATGGTTTGACATCCTGTTAAAAGTAGAAATTAGGCAAATTAAAGTGCTATAAAAGATAGCAAATTTTGAAAGACTTTCTTATGCATTAAGTATTTGTACTCCTTTTCTTCAATGTTAAACTTTTTGATACTAAACACATGCATAATATACCCTATAAAATTAATGAAAATCATAAATACGACTTTTTCCATATATACGACTTTTTCTCCACCATTATAACTTTTCTTTGGTCCAATAATCACATCTCCTTTAAACATACATGACTCAAATTAATGAATTAAAATTAACCAATTATTGGAAGAATTGCTTTAGATTCAAAGGAAAGAGAAAGCAGCTGCATATATTGAGGCCCATGTGTGAAGCCACAAGACATTACTACCATGAAAGATTACACAACAAAATAAGCATGTTAACTTTTGTTGCTGTACTTTCAAAATAAGCACTTGGCCAGAGACATTGTTTTAACGAAATCGGGTTGTTTTTTTTATGAAGCAGAAGATCTTTATATCAAACCTGCATGCATGGAAAGAAAGGATTAAAGCTAGATCTTCGTGATGAAGAAAAGAACGAATCTGAGTTGACGATTGGTTTTCAGCTGGATAGCTTTCGATAAAAGCAGGTTCTTTTTTTGTGGCTCCTTTCATTCAAATTAGCAATTGTTCAAATAAAAAAAGGAACAAAATTCTTAGATCTTTTATGTGCTGCTGTGAACCTTTATGTGTCAGCCATCCATAATTCAAAAGAAAGTAAGAAGCTCGTAGTTAAACTAATTAGTCCAAAACCACTAAATAAAAGAAAATTTTAATATTGGAAGAACAACCATAAGCAAATGAAATCGATTAGGCATCTGATGAAGAATCAAGAAATTGCCTACTGTGAATGATTTTGGAGTAACTGTATCTTAACGAACATAGCTCGGTTATTGGCACGCATGATGCAGTTTTTACTGTTGCATTATTTTATGTGGTTCTTGGAATTTTGCTTTTAGAGATGGTTACTCAACGTAACCAAACTTTTACATGGGGATAATTTTAATTTACCAAGTTATCATAAACTTTAGGTTTTACTTCACTTATTTTCTTTTTCAAACGTTGCATGTACTTGAGACAATATCCTATAAAACGAGTATGTATATATTAATATTTCAAACATCAAAATACTCTGTCAAAAAGACCTGCATGACTAACGAGCAACTTTTTGTACAAAATTAGGCAATGTATTTTCTATATTATATATACTTTTTTTAACTATTATTTTTTAAACATTACTTTATATTATTTTTTTGAACCATTATATTATATTATTATAAATTACAATTGTATATTTTCTATTAATTTGTAATTTGTTTTCTTTAAGTTACTACCAAGGCTGTAAGTGGCCCTCTACTACACTTGTGAAGAGGAGTGTTGCCCTTGCACCACGTCATGGGTTCAATCCCTGTTGACTCCCTAATCTAACATCTAATCTAACAAATCTATCGTTTAACCAAAACTCAAAATATTTTCTTTTAAAAGCGTTTTTAGTCATTTTAAAAGTACTTCTAAACGAAACCTAAAACAATACAAACGCATTACCATCACTTGCTACATCATGTATATCTATATCTATATCTATGTAGTACAAAAATATAATTTCCTCAATTCCCTAATAATTTTCTTTATATATGTTTTTCCACATCACCTGAGGTAAATAATTTTTGTGTGTTTTTCCATATGTTCCTTTCACATAGTTTTACTTATTAATTCTTTGCCGTAGTTTACTTAATTAGGTAAACAGTTTATGTGTTTTTACATGTATTGAGTTAAGCATGACATCGGATGACTTCATATGAATGAGAAATACATCACCAATCCATTTCAATTAAATGTATAATGAGTAATATGTGGCCGGCCTTACCTTGAAAATTTTCACCAAGACCTCAGCAACTCCTGTATAATATAACGGATTAGCTCAATGTTCATCGATTGCTAGTTAACATCTCTTTGACATGAGATGCTCGTTATAACAAGGACATGGAGATGTAAGAATTTGCTTTGCATCACAAATTAAAGACATGAAAAAAACAAGAAAATCATCTGTGAGCAAGTCAAACTTCTTTTTAAGGGTTACCATATAGATATATAGCTTCTGAAAAACTTCATTTTCCAGACAAAAACACTTGAAGTCTCGTTTTGAAGCAAACTCATACACTCAAATGTTATTTTACCAACTTTTATTATACTATACTATTATTGCACAATGGGTTTAGAGATTTTATTTTGCTTTAGATTTTATATGATGTGTTTGGACGAGAGGCTTTAAAATTTCATAAAACCTTTAATAAATTATAAATGTATTAACAATGAACCACCAAAATTGGATGGAGCAACTTGAAAATGACTGAATACAGAATTTTGTCAATTTGAAAAGTCTTTTGCTTAGCGTCCTTGGATACGTACATTTGTAATGTTTTAGTAGTAACTTTCTAATGCATGTTTAACAATTAAGTCTAATTAAAATTTCATAAAACTTTAAAAGCTCTTCATTCAAACATAGCACGAAAGAACTCACTAGCAGCATCAGTTGTTTGAGAATAAACCAATTAACTCTTTTTTTTTTAGTTGTCAACATCAAAAGTATTCATCCAGTAATAGTACTGTTGTCCCATTCTATATTCACACCGCTACGAATCATTTTTCTTTTCTTTTTCTTGTACAACCACTCAAAAAGATACTCCCTCTCCAAATTCTTCTCTTGTTCTGTCTATAAATACTCAACATGGCTGCTTCACATTTGCTCATCTCTTAACAGAGGCCAATAAGTTCCAAGAAACAAAGGCTCTTTCATTCTTCAAAATAATGGACAAGTTCAACTCTCTGAGAAATGGGATGACCAGATTGCCTCCTGGTTTCCGATTCCAGCCAACAGATGAAGAACTTGTCTTTCACTACCTGAGATGCAAAGTCTTTTCATGCCCCCTTCCTGCTTCCATTATTCCTGAGATCAACGTTTGCCTGTATGATCCTTGGGATTTGCCAGGTTAGCATAAACTACACAGATATATTACCACTAACCACTTAGCTTAATTTTTAATTTTTTTTTTTTAATACATTTTTCCACTTATAAAAACTGACATTTTATGTGTGGTATGTTTCCAGGTGATTTGGAGCAAGAGAGGTATTTCTTCAGCAACAGAGAATCAAAATACCGGAATGGAAACCGAGCTAACAGGGTGACAAGTTCCGGTTACTGGAAAGCGACCGGCGTTGACAAAAAGATTGCATCTTCAAGGAAGAATAATATTGTGGGGAAGAAAAAGACTCTAGTTTTCTACAAAGGGAAGTCTCCAAATGTTTCTAAGACTGATTGGGTCATGCATGAATATTGTCTTGTCAATGTAGAAACCACAGCTTCCATTCACACAACTGAGGTGAGTCTAGGACAAGGTTATGTTTTTGTTTCACAAACTCAAGATGTTCGACATGAACGTATGGGTTTGGTCAACTGGTATTATAGCACCCCTGTGCACTTAATTGTTCAAATCTCCCCACTTGTAGATTAGCATATATTTCGTCTTATTAAAAAAGGAAAAAAAAAAAAAATCATTTGACACAGTAATTTTATGCAGAATGCTTTAACCCCGAAAGGAAACTGGGTTTTGTGTCGCGTGTTTTTGAAGAAAAGAAATGGCAAGACGGATGAGGAGATTATGGTGAATTACAATGGCATCAGAGTTTGCGACAATGTAAGTCCTGTATCTTCTTCTTCATCTTGTTCGAGTTCCTAGCTAGTGGGATCACAGAAGTAACATCTTCAAGTGAAGAAGGTGCTAAGGAAATCAGTGGCCGCCCTAAATTTTGATCATGTTAATTAAATGTATCAGTGTTCTTTCGCGTGTCGTGTTCATGAAAAGGAAATGAATCTACTTCCAGAAACTTTACTGCTTTGAGAGATTGGTGGATGTAAAACTTGGTAACTTTTAGAATATGAACCCAATTCTCAGCATCCTCCTTTGGAGAAAAACTTAATAACTAGAGCTACCCGATTAGGGCATCTCTTATATCGGGCGTCCAACATGTCAAACTATTAGAGAGACAAGCTAAAGACCAACTTCCAACAACATCAATATTATCTCCAAATCGTTAATTACCCTCTACACAATCCGTTATGTGTGAAGTTTTATCACAAAAGGTCTCGGTATTAGTTGGAATGAGGTTATGATATTTAAACTCTTCTTTTTCCGAAGATATGGCCAACGTGGGATATTTCAACACTCCCCCTCATATAGGACCCAATTAGTGGGTGATGATCCACACATTGACAACCACGTGGAGCCAAGGGGACTCACCCTACATGCGGAGGCAAGGGACCCACCATAATTGCACGGGGCCAAAGGGACCCACCCATCACATGGCAGTACATGCCCACTCCCTAACTTTGATATCATGTTAAATTATCATAAAGAAGGGCCAAAGCCCACTTCTAACAACACCGATACCTTCTTCAACTTGTTAATTATCATCTGCATAATCCGTTAAGAGTGGGGTTTTATCACAAAAAGCTTGGTATTAGTTGGAGTGGAGCTAGGATATTTAAATTATTCTTTTCTCATAAATACAACCGATGTAGGATATTTCAACACAATATTTTGTGAAAGCTGGCTTGTTAATGACGTGTTCCAGATTCCCTTACACAAGTTTTTTTCTCCCTTGTTTGACACTATAACATGCATGTTAATCTATATATAAAGCCGGAAGCTAGTTTTGGTGTCACGGCTTCGACAAAAATATTAGGACAAAATTGCCCCTCAACCAAAAAAATCCAAAAGCAACCCAACATAATATATCAAATCATGCAAGGGTAATTTGGTAATTTTACATCATAAAATATAATATAAATACATGTGGGAAGAGAGAAAAGAATAAAAAAAATGGAAGGATAAGTGAAAGTTGATGGTGCCCACGTGAAGGGGAAAGAAAAATATAATAAAAAATAAGGAAAATTATGAATATTGTGTTCAAAACATCATAAGAGACGCGTAGTGCCAGTGATAAATTAGTAAAGTTTTTTTTAAAAAAAAATAAAAATTAGTACCTTACAAAAGGCTACCAATAATGTGATTCAATCAGTTATTTATTAAATATTATTTTCTTTATAAAAAAATGTTTTTCGTATGCGGATAATAATGTGATTAAATTAATTATCAAATGATTGTTTTTTTTTTTAACAAACAATATTATCTACATTAAGGGGGTGGAGGAGAGCTTAACCTTACAATGGACTAGCAATAATGTGATTCAATCAATTGTTTATTAAATATTCTTTTCTATATTCTTAGTGTAAATTCTATAGAAACCGATTTTATTATATGAATTCAGCTACTTTAATTGGTTTATTAGGGGTTTCTTCTAACATGATCTAAAATTATTCATTTACTTCAAATATTTAACTTTCCTTTTGTCAATTTATGCATATAAATACATTTAAAATGTGTAAGTCGCGCGTAACACACTGTGAGTCAAAAAATGTCTTCTGCACATGTGTGAGCGTGTGCATGAAGGCTAGTATATGTCTACACACATACATATGTTTTGAAATTACAAAGATTAAAAGATAAGGGGAAGGGCTTATTGCTACAGGAATCTCTAGCCTTTCATTTCAAAAGGTAATTGGTTTTTCGAAGAGGTCAGAATGAGATGAGATAGGGAGAGAGGGGTATGAAAGAAGCAAGGCATATATATATCAACTTTGCATCAAGGAAACCCTTTCTTGGAGAGCACCAGGTCCAAAATGAAAGCTCAGCTAGAATATGGGAGCGCGCACATGGACTTTCATTTCAGCTTCTTTCCTAGTTTTAAACGTTGAAAGGAGATATAAACATTTACACACAAAAAGGAAAAAAGCATAAAATTATTACCTATGAAGACTTTGCACTTGAAATTTCTATTTAAATAGCTGTATTTGGATTGGAATTTGTTTAAATCAGATTTGCACTATCTACTCGTAAATTCTAGACCGTTGGATATGGAAGAAAAAAATAAAGAGGGTTACCAAATTTTCAAACAATTTTAGGTAGATCATAGATGTATATTTACTGACCAAATGGTCCATTCAAAATCAGGTTAATCTGAATGAGTTAGATCTTTATTGATATAAAAGTAAAACAAAAATCATAATAAAAACTTAGAGAAGAGAAAAAAACTAAGGAGATTTAACATGGCAAACAAATTAGCTTGGTATGTCAAAAAATGAGCTTGATTTTTTTTTTTTAAAGTTGAAAATATTTAATTTTCTAACTATGCCACTGACTAACATCACATTACATTACATTTTCAATTAAAATGATTTTGGACATAAAATCCATCTTAGGGTTTAGAACTGAAATGTTTTGCCTTAATTAGGGTTTAGAACTGAAATTTTGTTGAAGCTAGCAACACACCGTCGGTAGCAATAAACAAAGCTGGCAAGGCATTGCATATGACTCTTTCAACATCCGAAATAAATGGCCCCAAAACAAAAATAAAAAATAAAACAAAAAAAAATTTACAACTACAAATTACATATATAGTAAGTTCGTTTACAAAACCCCAACAATTTTCTATAATTAACCAAACCAAACCTAAAACCATAATTTAACAGTTAGCCAAAGTTTCAAACCAAATATTTGCAATTTTTTTTTTTTTAGTTGCCTAACTGTCAAGGAACATGAAGTTTATCGTATAATTAACTAATTAACTGCCTTTGACGATCTCTTTCATATTCTCCCTTCGACTCATTTTTTCCCAAATCCAATTATCTTCTACTTCTCTTCTTCCTACCGTTTGTGGCCATTCCCCATTGTTGTCCTCTCTAATGGGTGGCCAAAATTCAAAGCTCACACCAGAAGCCGAGGCTGTGCCTCCTCGAATCCGTTCCCTCTTGCAGAGGCGCTTCGAGGAGATGAAGAGCAGGTCCAAGGCACGAAAGCTAAAAGCCGCTAGTACTCTCTCCAAGAAACAGCTACTTAAGGACGGTGATCAGGAGGAGGTTGATAACTCTCTCCCTCATTCGCTGCAGTCATCACCAGAGTCTGACAAATTAACACGTCCGAAGATACCACCAACATTGGAGAACCAGTCCAAGGTTGCACCAATTTCGCCGGAACGTGACAAAGGCACAAAACAGGCTGATGATGAGAACCAAAACAAGGAGCAGATCAAGAGAGATGGAACGGAATGTAGCGTTGAAGATCATAAAGAACCAAAGGGTGTGAATGTGTATGTAGGAGGGGTTTTTGCAATGGAGGACACCACAGAGGGAGAAGAAGAGGACGAAGATAATGAAGGTGGTATTAGAAGAAACAACGAATTTTTTATGTGCCCCGCGTCACCAAGTTTTAGAGTTTATTGCATGGAAGCTCTGGAAATTGAAAATGATAGCAGTAAGTTTTGGCACAGAAAAATTGGATGCAACTTTTTTGTAGCACATTTGAATATTTCATAAAAAAATATGAACATTTGTGGAATTGATGCATACAAATGCAGGCAAGTATGACAGCACTACAGATGAGGATATCAAGCACAAGAAGTCGCCAAGTGCTGCGTCTGCACACAGCAATGTTGATAGCGTAGCGTCAATGACTGATCACCATGATGTAAATATCTTATGAGCATTTTAAGTAATTGATTTATTAAGCAGAAAAAAGTTTGTGATTTTGTTCCGAAATGTTTCATTCATGTTTTCAGGGCCAGGTAACAAAGACAAAGAAGAAAGGAAGGAGAAGGAGAAGAGTAAAAAATGGCTTCGGCGTAAAGAATCTATTGAACATTAAAGGATGCTACTACCCAGGTTGCAGTGGTGGCCAAGACAGAGCCACCTATCTGGCCGAGAAATCTGCAGCCACTTGATCACGCTAGGAATTGTACGCTTGATATACATTGTTGATCCATTCCCTAATAGCGGTTGGGGTTTAGTGGCTGTCCAACATATGATATCAGGGCTGCGGTTCCAAGAGGCCTTCAGTTCAAAATCTCCAAGTCCCCACAAGCCACTAATCACACCTGCAGGATGGGAGTTGCACCTATACTGTCGTGCAGGATGAAGCTGCGTGGAAGAGAACGTGTTGGCTTGAGTGATTGTCCATGAAGATGAGCAAGAAGAGTGATAGTATTATTTTCGTACTTTTCCTTCGGATCTCTTTCTTGTTCTTGGCCATTGAGATTTTCAATTTCCTGCAATTCTGGGCCATGACTCACTAAGGACCTAAGGGGATGAACAAAAATATTATGCAATTTTTTACTATTTCTACAATGATATAATCCATGCATGGAGGTTGCAGACAAGCGACTAAAGGTGGTGAACAAAGTTACTTGTCTCAAAAAACTCAAATATTTCATTCAAAATTTCAACTACCACTTTCGAGGAGAGTAATTCAAATTTTGGCATAGGACAAGAGGGCGCCTAACCTTATTCTAAACTACTTGAATTCACGGAGGTGAATTTAAATTCAGGTGCAAGGGGGAAGGCATGCAGTATCCAACTGGCCTAACCGACACCTATATAAATATCTTTCTTATACCTCAAAGAAAGAGACTGAAATCCACGAGGGTTTAAACGCCTTTTGGATAGGTTTCTTAGAGATTCTTGTATCCAAGAGACTGAGATTTGGATGCAATGCTAATTTTACACACTAAAGAAGCTATACAAAAGAATATATATATATATATATATATATATAATTTTAATAGATCGGGTGTCAAGTTAACAAAAGAAGCTATCAGATATCAACTGTCCAAAATCACAAGAAAATAACATTAACTAATACAGATTAAATTTCACAGCATTTATATAATGACGGATTATCGGAAAAACACAGTAATTATTTACAATGAAACCACACATTATATATTAGTAAGACAATACTTAAATTAAGGACACAAACTAAATCTTAAACAACAGCAACTAGAAAGAAGTCTATAAGGTCATTTCCAACCGAGGGCTGGCCAGAAGACTCGTTTTAGCCCTCTGGCCATCCAAGATTCTCCAAGATATTAATATTTTAATGAACAGTACAAGACCATATTTGCCTCCGTCTCCAACCAAGGGCCAGAGGGCTCGTTTTAGCCCTGCCACAAAAAACCGTCTCCAACCGAGGGCCAAATGGCCATAGAGCCAAACATAATTTATGATTTAAATTTAAAAACTACAACAACTTAAATTTAAAAACTACAACGATAACTGGCCCAAAAAACCAAAAAAATTAGAATTTAAATTTAATGAATGGTTTAGGTATTTATAAGAAAAAAAAATTAGAATTTTTAAGAATTAAAAAAAAAAATTAGCCCAAAAAACCAAAAAAAAAAAAAATTTGAATACAACGACTAGTTGACTAGCCGTTGTATTCAAATTTTTTTTTTTTTTTAAGCAATTCTATCGGTTATAACCGAAAGGAAAGCTATATTTTCTGGCCAGCCTCTCAGCCAGCCTTCCAGCCCTCTCTGATTCCGTGGGGTCCTCTCAGATTCCACAGCTCTTTGGCCTAGCCCTCGGTTGGAGATGGTTTTCGGGTTATTTTTGGCCCTCTAACCCTCTGAATCCTTCGGTTGGAGATGGCAACATATCTGAGTCAGAAGGGAAGGCAGAGTTGAGAAAAACCTCATCCTCGACTAAATTAGTACGAGAAAACCAATAGGCTGGAGATATTTCTCAACTTCAGTAACCCTCATCCTCTTGACTCTGCTAAGGAATGAAGAGACTTCATCAGCTGTATATTGATGCTTAATTAGTTATCTTCCACAGAAAATATTCTGAAATTTCGACCATCGTTTCGTATATTTTTTGTGTAATTACGCTCTTACCTGCTCAAAACTTGGACTAATATCTCGGTTTATAATTGACATATTAATTCAGATGTTAGTGAAATGTGGGGTGAATGCCACACATGTGTTTGTGTAAGAAAGTTAACCAAAGTGGACTTTGGTGAAAGTTATTAAGTGCATTAGATGAAAATGTCATGGGGAGGTGAAATATTTTATTTTTGTATGTAAGAAGTTGACGGACAAAACTCCTTTAAATAGAGGCATGTTTGTAACTTCACTACAGCACATCAGATCAAGAGTGAAAAACAATAATATCAATGTCCCCCTCCTCTCTTTCCCTACATCCTTTGTGTGATATATTGTACTCGTTCCGTTTCTATCTCAAACAAGAGTTATCTCTCTTACTTTTGCCTATTTATAACATCTGACTATATCTCTGGAAATATTTTCAACCTTTTCTATCAGGTGGAATATGCATATTCTAAAGAGTTATTATAAATAGTAAACTCAGAAAGAAAAAATAAATAAATAAATCATAGAGAGTTCCCTGTGCATGTGAAACAACGACTGAAACGATGTCGTATGAAAAGGTTAAACTTGGATGAACAGAAGCATGCACGGAGAAAAACAATTAAAGGTGTACAGAAATTATTCCCTTCCCGATATTGTTTTGGCAAATGATACTGGAATACATGTTCTAACTTGTAGGAAAATAGTTTTGTAAAGGTCCATATTGTAATTTGATAATTCAGCTGCAGAGAGTTTGGGGTCGTTTGAAAATGCTTATCTAAACAGCACTTCCGCTCATGAACGCTTCTACACTATGCAATTATATAATCCCCCATAAATTCTCATTTGCTTCAGGAACAAAGCTTCTCCAATGCAGCATCAATGTCAAAGAAAAGCACTTGATTTGAAATACTGTACAGAAGAAGTGGAACTCTCCTTTCTGGCGTTTTGGTTGTGTGGATTATACAACGAAACACTTACAAGGGTTTATATTACAACAAATGGGAACAATTAATGAAGAAAACAAATAAGATTGCAATCCGAAAAACCAAGCTAAGCTCGAGAGAGACCTAATTTCAAGGGAGGCCAAAAAAGATTGACAGAAACGATACTTTCTCTACCTTAAAGCTTTCAAAAAAACAAAAAAAAACCCAGAGGAATCGATTATTTACTCTTAAACAATAAATTCATCGATAGCCCTATCGAGGAAGGCTTGAACGCCTGGATGAACTTCCGAGGAGGAGCCATCAAGGGGTCTTCTCTATTTGTTTTCTTCCTCCTTGAAGGCCCCCCGACCGCTCCCATGCTTTTAACAGATGATGAAGACTTTGTGTTCAAAATCATTGATCCAAATGAAGCATCTGTCGTGAGAAATGAGAGCGGTCCTTTATGTGATGCTTCTTGTGGGTATCCGACGGCTCCATCCTGATGTGGGGGTGGGAATTTCTCACTCTTGCTCTTGGCATTTGCTTGTGTCATCACTCTCCACCTCTGGAAATCAGCAAAGATCAGAGTTTAAGAGTTAGCTAAGACAAGTACTACCCAAAATTAAGGCACGACACTGCCACTGTTCGCATACTGATTTTCCTTGTGGTGACTACTCTCTTTCCCAACCAAAGCATAGCAATATCAAAATGGGAGGAAAATTGTTAGCTGATATGTTCGTATATCGGTGATGGTGTCCAATGTAAACTGATGTAATGATCCAATACTGTCAGATCTACCCCATTACTTAATAGTTCAAGAAATTTGGCATCGTCAAAAATATCATCACCACATTCTATTAATCAAGTTGAGTTCATGCCAAACAGAGAAACGTCAAAGGTCAGGCTCAACCTAAAATTCATAAAACATAACCCTAAAACTAGGGGAAGTTTAATTCCAGGTTCATGTCCATATACTGCACCGAAAAGGGAAAACAGAAGTCCTTGACGCACAGAAGATAAGACCTGGATGCAACTAAGAAAGGGCGAAGCCTATGCAGTTCGACTCAGAATTATGAAAAGCCCAAATGACATTCCAGAAATAATAAGGTTATTTCTAATTTGAAGGAGTGGGGTAAGATGTGTGTGTGTGTGTGTGTGTGTGTGTGAGAGAGAGAGAGAGAGAGAGAGAAGCTTCACGTACATCTAAGTTTCCTTGAGCCTCTGCATTAGCTTCTGGAGCTGGAACTGCCCGACCAACTCGATCACGAGCTTTAACTCTCCTGGGACCTTCAGCAGCATTAGGTTTCCCACTGAGACCTCTTTGCCTGAGGACAACAAATATCATCTGTTATCATATGCTCAAATGAGAAACCAGCAAACATGAAGAAAAGTAAAGGAGTAACCTTCTAGCTTCTTCATCTCGTAACTTTACATCCATTTCTTTGGCGGGTGGATATTTTGGTAGACTTGATGGCTCACAAGCAAAAGGCTCGGTAGTAAAGAACTGTACCCAGATCACCAAATATGCAATTAGACACAATAAAAATCTGGCACAGCCAGCAGGTCAGTTAATCGTAAAGAACGCAGTCAGCCTTAAGCACTTGCTAACTTCAAGAGGGTGATATATGTTTCTTCTGGCAAGAAGCATAATTTTTAAGAAGACTTCTTTAGTAGACACTGAATGCCACAGAGTCCTTGAACTAATTAACCACTCTGATGATTATTTTCTTTTTTCTTTTTCTTCTGATGGGAGATGATGTTTTACTTTTCAAATTATTAAACTTAGCTTCACATTTATATTCTCCTCAGCGAAAACTGGAATTATATAGAGGGTACTTACTTCACTATTTAGAGCAGCGGTGGCAGTGCCTCGTCCATCAGCATCTAGTGACAGAAGAGATTCAACTAATGGTAGCGAAAAAGGTGGGAAATCCTTGAATGTTTCCGCTACACAACGCTTGTATGGCTGCTGTGGCTTAAAAAGTGTTGCATTTGGCAATTTATATTTTTTCCAGTATTCCTCAGATGGGGAGCCACATAACTTAAATATCTTATGCAGTTGTTCAACCTGTACAGGAAAACAATTCAAAGGTGTTTGTCAAACTGAAGTCATATGAATGAATAGAAAATGTCAACACATCAATCAAGAAGATTAAGATACCAAAGTTCAAACCATTTAGACGAGACAGGAATAACATCTCACAAGAACTATTGTATTTTACTTGTAGCCTTACAAGTATAAGCATACCAAACAAAGATGCAACGTAGTTTCAAAAAGAGTGGAGCAACAAATCATTACTCATTACTCAAGAATCAGGAATAATTGATCAACATGGACAGAACGGATAACCTAAAGAGAAAAGCAACAGATTAAACAAAGTAACCACAATACCTCTGTTCGTCCTGGCATAATAGGCTTCCCGGAAAGTAACTCTGCCAAAATGCAGCCCGCACTCCAAAGGTCAACCCCAACTCCGTAGAAAGTGGCACCAAGAAGAAGTTCAGGAGGGCGGTACCAGAGAGTGACAACTCGACTAGTCAAGGGTTGCCTCTTCTCAGGATCAAAAAAAGTAGCCAGTCCAAAATCAGCTATTTTTAAAATTCCTTCGTTGTCAATTAACAGATTGGAACCTTTGATATCCCGGTGCAAGACACCATGGTTGTGGCAATGCTCAAGCCCAGACAGCAGTTGTTTCATATAGCACTTGACCTGCCACAGCGCATATCTTGAGAAATAAACCAGCCTCTCAATGTCATAATTCTATGCATGTGAAATGAAGAGCCAGACAAATCAGATCGAAATGGTGCAGGAAGTCACCTACAAGCCTACCAATAAAGATGCTAGCTTACTTTCTGTAAGATACAATTTTAAGCCCATTCATCAATTTTTTTCAAGCAACTCCCCATTTTAATCCCGAATATCTTTTTAAAGCTAGAAAATAGTTTGTTATATAACTGAAACAGTTGATCTTTAGTGAACAAAAGTTTAGCATAAATACCTCTAAAAAAAGGAAAAAGGAGTTTGAACCAATCTAACATATATACCAAATACTTGAGCAATTTTGATCTCAGTGGACTTTCGGGTTAATTTAAGCTGCACTTAATGGAATTTAAAATTCAAATTCTTTCTTCGTGTGTAAACAAAACAATAAAAAAGAACAAAAGACATCCCTTTCTTTCCCTGAGCTTCTAACCAATTCCACCTTTTTATCTGCACTCAATAAAGTGATGTGAGCAACAGAAAATTTGCCCGAATTCACCTACCCCAAACGATACCATAACATCGTATGACATGCCAGATGCACATAAATCATAAATCTGGAATCCCAAACTAGCAACTATGGGACCCAATCCAGCCCAGAAAGGTCTCGGGTTAACATCAAAAGCTAACAGCAAAAGGGACAACTACAGCATACGAGTTCAAGAACGAAAGTAGAAAACAAATCGAAACACATAAAAACAACCCAGAAAAGCAGACACCAAAAGTCCAACTGAAAAGCACCCAACCCACCAACATTACAAAGAAATATACATTCTAAACCCAACAACAATCCAACCCAAATCAAAATCAACAACACAGAGCATCAACTTCACGTAATAATCGAATCGAAATCCACAATGTACCTGAGGCTCAGTGAATTTCACCCCGGAGCTGGCAGCGAGGCCCGAAAGATCGTGCTCCATGTACTCGAAAACCAAGTAGAGGCTGCAGGACATTCTGGAAGTGACTAACCCTTCAAGCTTAATCACATTGGGATGGTCAAGTTTTCTGAGCACATTGATCTCTCTGGCCATGAATTTCACACTCTCTGGCTCCAAATTATCAAACCTAACCTTCTTTAATGCCACAATTTTACCACTAATCAAGTCCCTTGCTTTATACACATTGCTATAAGTCCCTTGCCCAATCTAAACAAAAATTAATAAAAATAAATAGAATTCAGATAAATTCAATTATAAAAAATATATGAATTCATAGAAATTAAACTCAAACCAGATAAAGTTACGATTTTGAGCACCTTGGCGAGCTTCTCGAACGTGTTGGCGCGCCGAGGCGTCCAGCCCTGGATCGCATCGCCGGCCACGGCCAGCAGCCACGACGGCCAACCTTCCTGTTTCGCCGGGAAAGGCTTCCGCCGCTCGATCGCCGGGAAATCGCCAGTGTGATTTGCTTTGTTCGCCCTCTGCCTCGCTACCACCTCTTTGCTATCAGACCTAACGGCCTCGACTCGCTCTGTGGCGCCGGATGGCTCCTCGATGCTCCGGCGACGGCACCGAGCTTCACCGGAACTCCGATGACTCCCGGCGGTAGATGCCTCCGTGCCCAAAACGCACCCCATCGTCTCAGCTCTCGGAGCTCCGGCGACTCATTTGGGGACAAAGATATCGCGGTCCGGCGTCGTTTCAACACCTGGCACTTTCTTCAAGCTCGCGTATTGTCTTACTGTATAGTATTGGACTGTCACATGGATGACGACCGATACGACGTCGTGCCGGGAAACTGAAATGGAAACCGTAGCGGGAGGTGGCGGTTTTAACGACGGGAGTACGGGCAAACGGGGAGAGAGAGAGATGGCGTCTGTGATCCAGTCGGGAATCCAATTGCGCCTCTGATGGAGTTCAGTGTCTGTCATCAGAGTGAGAGTCTTACTTGTCAGGTGGTAGGAAAATTTGAGCCATGGGTTTTCGGTTTAATTACGGAAATGCCACTGGTTCTGGGGTATCAAAGTGGTTGATTTTTACCATATACCGCGGGCGGAGGGAAAAGGAGAAGCAAAAGCTGGTGTCACACGAAGTGTAAAAATTGGGAGTTGGGACCGCAAAAGTCAAACCAGATGTAGAAAAGCGACTTTTCGACAGAGCTATAGGGGCAGGGGAAGCACTTCCAACTTATATTAGCATCTCATAATAATAATGCAAAATATATGGATATATATTATTTTAATTGTATATTCGTATAATGTAAGTTATTTTTTTAAAATTAATGACTTGAATAAGGATTTATGTAGAACAGATTTGTTGTTGCATGATATTTCGGTCTAATAATTGTTGTAATATTATATGTAATTTTGTTCTACATTAATTGAATCAACACAATGACCGTAAAATTATTCGATGAAAGTTGCTCAGCGGTCCCCGCGGACCAGGGTCAAGTTCAAAACTTTTTTAGTTCCGAGTTATACAAGAAAGTAACATTGACTCCATCTGTGGGACAAGAACCACATATCTCAGTCTTCTAGGATTCCCATTAAAATAATAAGTGGATTTCTAGTTGAAAGAAAAGTAGATGCACGATTTGATTGGACTAATCATGATTAATTTGGATAATTATTGAAGATTCACAGTCCACTGGTGAAAAGAGAGCCGGATTGATATTTTGTGGACAATGGATGCAGTCTCTCATGCGGAGGGGAACGTTTGACACAAACACTAAAATTTTGATGGGAAGCGAATGGTTAAGTGATTTTTTATTTGGTTTATTTTGTGCAAAATTGATCTTTAAAAGGTGATTTAAAAAGTAACCAGTTTCAATTATCAAACAACATTGCATGATGAAAATAAGAACATAACAAATATACGGTTCCTATAATGTGACACCCTCTTCGTTGTTTATCGATTAACTTATGTCATTGATAGCTCCTATGCTCAACTAATGTTTACCCTTATATTTAAGTTCTGAGTTGGCATTCTCATTGCTCCATTATCTCTATTGTATACAACTTAATATATAATTTGGACCAAAATTCAGCCTCATGTTGAATTAAATACAACCTTCTTTTCTTTTCTTTTTTTTAAATCTCGACGGTATGAGGAGAATTTTGTTGATAAAACGAAAAAAAAAAATTATACTTAGTCAGAGGGACATAAAGCTAACCCTTCATAATTCAAGAACAAAGGACAAAAAATACATGAAAAAAAAGGAAGGGGGGACATAAACATTACCTCTATATAAACAAAAAAAATAAAGATACTAGGAAAAGAGAGGGAGGACATGAAACCCAAACCATCTAAAGTCGAACTTAAAGGTCTAAACCTGCAAAACAAATCGAGCAACATCACAAGGTTAAGAAAAAAAAAGTGAGACAAACCTGTATGCCGAGCTGTACATTAATTTGAGAAGCGAAAACTAGGAAAGCCAATATAGTTTGAAAAAAAACAAGCATGAACCGCCAATAGAAAGGAAACATGTCATACCAAAGTTGAAGAAGACAATCCCATGTTAGCAACAAATATTTTCTTCTCGATATATATGAGAGACATAGAAAGTCATCTTCCAAATGAGGTCCAAACAAATAGACCATTGTGTACAAAAAGGCCAATGAGGATCAAAATCAGTTAATTGGAGGGCAGAAATAACACTAGAAAAGTCACTTTCCAACTAGACAATGTCAATCCGTTGATATGAGAACTCTACACCATTAATAATTGCTGATAATTCTACACAAAAAAAAAAAAAAAAAAAAAGTTACGATGACTAATCCCTTGGCAACCACCAAGAAACTGACCATGGCAATCCTTGAAAACTCCTCCACAAGCAACATGACCACGATTTCCTTTAGACAAACCATCTATATTAAGTTTTCCAATGAAACTAAGTGAAAGACCAAAGCACATGAAGAATAGTTGGCGTCTTGCGAGGGATAGGCTGGATCCCCATAAAAGAAAGGATACGAGCGTCAGAACCTTGAGAGCAACTAGGAATAAACTTCCCACTATGAACGATCCCATAATTGAAGGAAATGTAAAAACGATGAAAATAGATTGGGCGACCCTAAAAAAATAAACTTATTTCAAGTCTTTTGAATAGCATAAGTAGTAGAAAGATCGGCAAAAATCCAGAGATTGTGTATTTGCTGAGAAAAGAGTTTACATACATAGGCATCCTAGAAAAATAGCCAGAGAATCTGAAAAAGACAAAACGATACCAAATTGACACGCTAACCACCTCCAAAGTTGGCTAGAAATCCGACACCCAAAGAAAAGATGAATAGTAGAGTCCTTAGAATTATGACATAAACAACAAATGGATTCTAAAGAAATAACACATCATGTGGTGCACCTTCGGTATGAAGTTTGTCATGAACGATAGGAAGTTAGTTTGTCATGAAAAAGCCGCCAAGCCAAAATAGATAGTCAAGGCGAAACAGCCAAACCAAAATAGATAGTCAAGATGGAATAAAATGTCACCAAATAATCTTAACCCAAGCACAATTGCTATGTTTTTTTTTTTCCAAATAAGATGATAACCATACTCCTAGATCAGTTTTTCATCCTCTACATTTCAAGGCAAAGATAAACAAAGAATCTGTTGCACCACAGAAGGAAATAAATCTACAAAATAATCTAGCAAAGACGACCTTTGAGCTTCATTAGCATTTGAAACCCGAGAAAAAACTGTAAGTGAAATGAGTGAAGCTTATGAAGGGCTAAGAATCAAGCCATCCAACTATTTGTCAAACCAAAAGAAAATTGACCTCCCATCATCAATAATTCAACGACTAAATTAATTCTAATCAAAACAATGATCCACTCTAACTACAAAGATTCATTCTTTTGATTTTGGAGGGTTGAATTATTCGATCTAGGGTAAAAAGGATGGTAATTTTGTGCAAAAGTAACGTGAGAAAGAATGAATAATAATTAATAGTTTGATAAGCCCAGCGGATGAGATGGAAATGAATTCTAACAACCTCCACCGAACCCATTCAAAAGAGCAAGAGAAGTTGGATACTCACATTTATTACAAGAAACAAAGCTTGCATGTGAATTTAAGTAGAATTGCAATTCAAGGCACCAAGTTTTTGTTACTTTGTGGCTGATTTGATTGCATATCTACTACTAGTCCTCGTACTAGTGACTACTGAAGTGAAGGGTGATATTCAACCCACGAAGTTAAAAACTCTCACTAGTTTTCTGCTTCAAGAAAAATCCGATATTATTTGGGTATTCACTAGTTAGTATTTATTTTTTAATTTTGTTCAATGATATTTTAACACTTATTTTAACAACAAATAAGTTAATTATTATATTTGAGTTAATACAATTATAGGTTTAATGTCTTTCTTTTTTTTCCCTTCTTATACAAGTGATTATAAACTCTTTGACACCTACACCATATTTTTTCTATACATGAAACTTCGCAATGTTATAGTGGTGTTATCCTTGGGCATGAAGAGGGAAGGAGGAGGACGCAAGATTTCTAGGTGCAACAGTCTTCTCTCTTACGAGCGAGCGTAGGTACTTTACATGTGACTATAGCTAAAGAGTTAATTTCTGCATATGAAATTCTCAATTCCAGTCGTATCATTACTAAACATAAAAACTTTGTAAAAAATGTAAGTGGATACATATCTAAAAAAAACTTTAGCAAAGTAACGTAAAACTTCATTGTGCTGCTTGGAAGATAATTACTGGATTCGCCACCGCTTTTATAGTCCAATTCTCATATCTAATTATATAGTGGTAGTCACATTCAAGGTCAAGTTTATAGTGCCGGTGATTAAATAGAAAATTGACCCGTCATTGACTAGATGATTCAAACTTTCACGAAATAATAAAATGGCAATGGAAGGGCCAAGCATGCCAAGGTTTTTCTAGAGACATCAAACGAACATTTCATTGCATTCATTGCTCACTCAATTTAATTTTCCTTTGCTGCATGAGTCACATTTGAGTTAGGTGGAATGGCAATTTAAATATATTTGAGTTAGGTAGTGATGAGTATATTTTCACCAAACCTCTTGTTCTTTTTATCTTAATTATCTCAAAAGTTTTACATTGTAGATATACTAAGGCTAATACAATTTATGCATATGAGGTTCATAGTTAATATCAACGAGATCTTTTGTAGGAAAACTTTATATCTAAAATAAGTCGTTACATTAAAAGGCAATATCGATGATATTGAGGGGTCTGGCCTAAAACATGTATCAAATTTAACTAATAAATCACAATTTGTATATTATATTGATTATCATGTAATCTTAAGTGATTAAAATATGATTAACCATTTACCGTTATTTATATTTTATTGGACATATGTTCTAAAACAATTCTTGTCAAACCATAAATTGACCACTCAATATTTAACCACAAGCAATTATATTTTCTGTACGATTATTTCATTTTCAGTGACCACAATTTCAAACTATATTCCCATTTCGAAGTAGACACCTGAATGTCAAAATCATAACATTATTATTTTCTTTAATGAGAAGACAAAATGTCGAAATGGTCACGTTGTCGAGGACGTTGATAAACGCGATAATAGCGGAAAAAGGAGGAGCTCGAACGGATGCTTAAATACTTTTCATCAACTGAACTAAGAGACAAAGGTGAAAAGTTTTTCATCGGATCAGTATGTACATGACGTTTCCGAAACTTCTACGAAGCAGTCCAATCAAAGAAGCCCAAAGCTTTGGACTTTACCTTCTGATTTTGTGAAATGGGCCTGCTGAGATGATTTTTTTTTATTTTTTTTGTCGAATAAAGGAGGGGATACAACACAAAGACTTCACAGAAAGTCACCTATTCTAATATTATTCTCGTCCAAACTCGGTTAATTTTAGAGTTTTGATGGAATCCGATGCATGTGAGTTGGTATGATTGCATCATTTTCTGATCGTACGCCACGCATAATAGCAAACATAATATGTGCTACAATGTGAAATTTCAAGTTGAACTCTTACAAATTAAAGGGTAAATTACGGTTTGACCCCTTAAACTATTTTTTTGGTAAATTAACCCCCTGAACTATTTAAAATCAGTCAATTTACCCCTTGCCGTTAGATTGCGGAATCAATTCGTCAAATTCAAGGGCAAATTAGTCATTTCATCATTATTTGTTACTTGTTAGCTATAACCACCAATAAAATTTTGACACATGGACACAAAATAATTCAAAAATATATAGCATAATGAGAAAACATAAAAAACTAAACATTTACATAACGGACCATCTCATATTATCATTACACATTATTTTGTTTTTACATGTCATAATTACATTGTTGGTTATAGTTGACAAGTAAGAATTAATGAAGGAACGACTATTTTTTTTTGAATTTGACGAAATAGTGGATGGAATCTACTGACAATGAGTCAATTGACTTATTTCAAATAGTTCAGGGGGTTAATTTACCAAAATAATAGTTCAAGGGTCAATTTCAACTAAAGTAATAGTTCAATGGGTCAAATGGCAGTTTATCCTAAATTAAATATTCGTCATTGCACTACATGGAAGAGGCGATATTCTACTATGAGCGGAGGGTGAAGCAACATAATAGATCATCTGTAACTAGGGATCAAAATCAAATGAGATATTATACGTCCTCGTTATCTATGTGAGTCAAATTTGAAACCTCTCAGTTACTAAGGAGAAATATATACGTTCTAAACCGTAATACTAATTGGTATAAAGAGAAAATGGTTGACTAGAAGCATACATAATGTTGCAGAATCCTGAGGACTACTAGCCACAAAGAAGCAGGACAATCCAAAACCACAAGAAGTAAAAGAATCACAGCATTATTGAACAAAGCGTGTCCACTCTCGATTGGCTGCATTCTTTGATATGCGGTGGTCCTGGTGGATAAAAGGGCATAAAACTCATCACTTGAACCCTTCAACTAACTTTGTTTCTTCTAGATCCGAAGAAGAAAGAAAACACAGAAAGTTTGGGAAGGATTGAGAGAAAAAATGGGAAGCTTCATCTGCTGCTTGGATTCCGACGACATGCTGCTGGGCCTGGTGCTGGCGTTGGTGCTTGCAATGGCCTTCTTCATCGTGTGCCAACCTCCTCCTTCAAGGAGAATGGCTGTTTACCGTTGCTCCTAATTACATCTTCCCAACATACGCTTCGTTGTTTCGTGTTGTGTATTTTTTGTAATGCTCCTTCTTTTGCTTCGTGTGCTTTGTGTGATCGCGGAAGAATTGTAAAATATTCAATTTGAAGCTGCGATGGCCAAAAATGCATATGTATTGCATTTGTACTTATATATAGGATTTCTCTTCCCATGCACATGAAATAATGACCAGTGAAATGCCAGTTTTTTTATTAATTTTATTTGTGCATATATTAAATATCAAAACCAAATAATGCAGGTACCAGAAATTGAGGTCTTACTTTTCTTTTCTTTGCTTAAACGTCTGAGTTTGGTATGAGTGTTGGTGTAACCAGAAATTGAGGTTTCTCTTCGTTTTTTGATAAAGCAATGCTAAGAGAGAATCGAACCAAAAAAAAAAGAAGCAACGCTAAGAGAGAATCGAACACAGAACCTCCTTTTCAATGGAGAGGAGAGTCGTTACGACAGAAGACGAGAAAGCAAACCAAAACCAAATAATGTACGTACCAGAAATTGGGGTCTTACTTTTCTTTTCTTTGCTTAAACGTCTGAGTTTGGTACGAGTGTTGGTGTAACCAGAAATTGAGGTTTCTCTTCATTTTTTGACAAAGCAATGCTAAGAGAGAATCGAACACAGAACCTCCTCTTCAATGGAGAGGAGAGTCGTTAGGATAGAAGACGAGAGAGCAAATAGACACCGGTTGAGAAATTAAAAAGGATCCAAAGTTACAAAGATGCAGGAACTAAATAGCTACCCACAATGAACCCCTAGGAGCTTGTACTCGAGTGATTAAGAACAATTACCCCTGCATCGAAGGTCACAACGAATCCCCCTCCATTACTATCGCTTGTATTGCAGAATTCAGTCGCAATGAAAACACCGAAAATGCATTAACATAAAGACACCATAATCGTGTCTAAAGATCTGATCAAAACCCCAATTCGTCAATCATCGGACACCCCGTTTCATCGCAAACATTGCAAAACTTTGGAATTTTTGAGTGAGTATTAGAACAATATTTCAAGAATACAACATTGGTAATAAACATAACACCAAACAGAAGCACATTCCTTCCCGGGAAACAAACATGCATGCCCAAATCCAACCCACGGCCCCCGACATTTTCTGCGAGGCTGATTTTGGTGAAAGAACAACGGTGCTGAAATAAAATTTACCCAAGTTCCACATTTTAACACACTTGGTCAATAGGAGTAGAGAGACAAAGTCAGCCAAGCATTAGAATAACTCTAAACTAAACAAAGAAAACCTTATATCCAGTTAATCCTTGATGTCAGTATACTTTCCGGCATCTTAGGGTGGGTAGCATTATATACTTAAAAGATTATATCTCTGCTGGCAGCTGTTGTTTTTCTGCTAACCAGAGCAAAGTTATTAATTCTAGCTAACCGGAGCAAAGCTTTTCGAGGGCCAAGTTCTCATCCCCACCAACAGCTTCCAGAGTACTCCTTGCCTGAGCTTCAGGGAAGCCCATCTCAACAAGCTTCTGTACCTGTAATGTAAAATCCACCAGCTTAACAGATCTCCAGATTTCCGGATAATTTCTTCGTTGTGAGTTATTAATAAGATAATAAACTAAGAGTTTGCCAGACTGTTGAGTTTGATTTCAAAGGAGTACTCTTTTTTATTTTATGGTGAATTATGTTTCAAAATTTATCTGTTTTCTTTCCATCAAAGAGAAGGCAGAATCAGACTGACCTTTTCACCAATCGCCAGAGATGATTTCTTGGCAAATGTTTCTGTCCAGTACCGAGCGGTGCCAACAAAGGTCTGATAGTCTTTCAGATACTGCAGTATCAACATAGACATACTACTTTAAAAAGAGAGAAGAATTTCATAAATAAATACACAAGAGGCATCACTAGGGCAAGATTAGCAGCAATCCATTGCGAGTCCGGTACTCTTTGAGTACTACACATTCACTAAACGTCATCTACCATCAATCCACAAACACATATTTGGTTAAAGGAAAAATGCTAGTTTAGACCTGTTGTGCCACCACAGCATCTTGAGGATCATCCGGCTGAGGGGCAGAAAGCAAAGCTTGTACAGAAAGAAGTGCTGTCTTCAGTGTAAGAGCTGGGCTCCATTGGTCTTTCAAAATATCCAGACAAATTGCTCCACTTTGACTGCTAATATTAGGGTGCCTTCAACATATGACATATATACACAAAAGAAAATCATTAATGATTCCTACGCATATCGTTTTTCTGAGTATACCAATTCATCAGTCCCGGAATCTTACACAGTGGCACCTGGTTGTTTTGTTCTACTTTACAAACTGCTTTTACTTAATGTTATAAAAGTCAGTAAACGGAATATACTAAGAACCGAACATTGACATCCAAGCCAAATCAAAGAAAGTTCGATCAAAGTCCCCAACTTGCAGTTTAAATTGGGTTGACTACATAGAGACCTAAAAGGAGTTCTAATTCCGAATCAGAAGCTGGGCTTCAGTATACCTTCTTCGTTCATGCTTTATTCTTAATGGCTTCTATTTCCAGTCTTATCAAACCGGGAAATTTAAAGTCTATTTTCCGAATGCATACTCGTATATGCAATATGACCTAAACGGCTATGTAGGACATCTCATAGTACTCAGTGTGTGCACTGTGTGGTGATTGAACAACCACAATAGAAAGAAAATAAACTAGAGGAAGAGATGTGAACATAAATTCGCCCTACCAAACTTTGGTCGTAAACTGCATTTTGGGAGGCTCAAAAGGGTACGCATCTGCACGAAGAAATCCGACAGTTGACAGCCGTGTTAGTAGTAATTTTAGCATATTCCTTTCTCATTCGTTACGAATCGAAACCCATGTTTACAAGCAACCAGCTATTAGCTAAACTATTTATTTTTGCATATTAATGCAATCAAAAGCTACCCAAACCAAATTATCTAACAGCACAGGGTCCGAACCCACAAGAACAAGAAAAGGAAGTGTAATTTCAACAAATTAATACTCACACGCTTACTTCCCTCCAAATTAAACAACCCATATATTACAAATTAACATCTTTTTAATTTTTTTCTTTAGCAGCAAATTTCTTCATTCAAACCCACTTAAACCCAACAATATATTCACTGCCATAACCTTTTTCATAGAAAAGTTTCAATTTTGGCACAACCCAATTCACTTTCTGGGCTTTTTCTCGAGAAACAAACAGAAAAAAAAACATCAAAATTAAGAGTACAAATACAAAACAGCAGCAAACAGTGAAAAGGGCAATTGAGAATTGAACCTGGCAATGCGATGTCGATCTGGAAAGTGCCGCCCTCATAAGGAGTACCAACTGGGCCGGGAATTGTTCCGATTAAACGGGCAAGAGTGGCTTCGTTTTTGGGGATGACTTTGATGCCGGAGCGCTCGATGTCTCTGCTGCATTCCAGAAGCTCCTTCTGAACCCTAGCGAAGTCTACCATCTTTAATTGCTCGGAGAGAATTAGCGAAGAACTCGGGGAGAGTGGGAGATAGCGGTATGGCGAATAAAGCTCTCGCCTTTATCTCGCTCTCTATCGCTTTCTCGAATTATGCTTTACTTGCACTTATTTTTTTTATGCGTAACGATAGTTACTTGCACTTACCAGAGAGAGAAAGGGTAAATCAAATTTCACCATCAACTAACCAGTGAAAGGTGCTTTTTTTTCTCTCTTAAAACAAAATATTTACTATATAAAAATTATTATTGACATTCGAAAAATATCATATCAAGCCATCAAATTTTATTTTCATATATATTTCTACGGTGTATAAAATTAATTTTGTGAAATATCATATGAACCTATGCAAATTTTTCAATTTGTCATATCAACCTTCTAAAATCAGTAATTTATTATCTCATCTTAATACCATTAAGTTTTTCATCCAAAACACTTCACTTGTGTTTAGGATTATTTCAAACATTTGATCTCATTTTCATTTTATTGTTTGCCATAAGGAATAACTTAGTAAAAATAATGTAAGTTGATATTTACCATTGTTTTAGAGGACAATTATACTACAAGAACATGTGGTATATATTTTGAGGACTATACTGTTGAAGAGAAACTCGATCATAATTATGCCATGTCGTTATACTAAGTTTGGTTTTTGTTTTAGAATAAAAAAATATTATTTCATTGCCTAAACATTCTTGTTTTTTAGTTTATAGAAACTCTAAATTTTTGTTTCCGCAAAGAAAACTTTTTAGAAGGAGAGTGGAGAGTTGAAAGTCCTAAATATTTTTAAACACAAGTCATGTGCAAAGTACACGCTTTATTTTGAATGTAAACCCTTACGAAGTTAAGGGCATATGACAAATTAATGAATTCAGAAAGTTTATATAACAAATTATTTAAAATTTTAGTTTATATGACAAATTGATAAAAGTATATGAGTTCTTATAACATTTTAAAATTTCTCTTTTAAAGAATTTTATAAAGTAAAGAATTTTGATGGTTTTGAGAGAATTTCATAATGTGTTAAACAAATCATGTCTTCTGTGAAAATTCCAAATGAATGTACGCCCCTTAATTTTGATTGAAGTATAAAATCGTGGTTTAAGAAAAACAACTTTTATTTACACAATCACAATTGCTAATATTTAATCTCGTTGATGGAAGATGTTAGCACCACTTCGTGAGTGTGTCATGTAGTTTTAGCGATCGATTGTTTGGGTCCTACGCAAGTCATGGACAAACCATCAATAGTTGACATAACATCACACTCACAAGCGTCCCATGCATATCAATAGTCAATATATTATTATGTGCTCATTTACAATTGATACTAGCACAACTTTTGATTTAATTCATTTAATTTCAATTTGACTAGTTAACATATTTAGGTTCTTGGAGTTGGATCTTAAAAGTAATAGTAGAATTTAACACTCCTTTTTGTTGGTCAAACGTAGACCTTAACATTCTAATAAGGAATAAAATATGGTGTTAGAGAGACTATTTATTTAAATCATATGTAGTGGATCATATGACGTAATTATTGATGATCGAATTATTACTTCAGTGTTGATTGGCGTTTTTATTTATTATTGATGGTTAATATTTACTTTGGTAGGCAGCTTACAAGTTTAAATTAATTATTCTACTATTCAAGGTTAAATGTTAAATATTTAAGGAAGTATTGTACAATTATCATTGCATTCTTTTATTATTATTATTATTATTATTATTTTAATTTATTATTATTAGGAAGAGTGGGGAGAGTTAGAAAGTATTACAATAATTTAAGAAATGAAGAGTTTTGAACTCGGAACGCATGGGTAAAAACCCAACACCCTATTTACTAGGATATTGGACCACATGCAAAAAAGTGTACTTGCATTCAAAACCATAGTTCACCTCAGAAAAATACTATGAAAGAAAAGGCAAATATACATACATTTATATATTGTGGGTTATGTGATTATAGATGATTGAATTATTAATTGTCGGTTAACATGCTTATCTCTTATTGATGACATCTTATTTGATTTAAAAATTTAATCTCACTAGCGATAGTCATTTTATATATTTACATTATTTTATAAATTGTAATTACAATATATGACGAGCATTAGATAACTTAAATTGATTTACATTATGATTTTAATTTGTACAAGACTGCAAATCATCTAATAGCATACTCATATCACTTAATATTACGTAGATTGAAAATGGACCCACTCTTTTCTTTTGAGATATTAGTCTACACTAGGGTCCCACCCTTCACATACTAAGTGAAGGCCAAGGCTACTAGTCCTAACATTGCCGGCCTTCCATTCCACAACTCAGCATCTGAAGTCATGAGCCCCTCTGATTTGGACTCCACACTCACCCCTTTGAATAGAGGAACCAAGGATGCCACCGACAGCAAAATGCTGGTGCCGAGGAACAATGGGATCCCTGAACCTTTGGATATCTGAGCAAACACATTTTGGCCCTTGGATAGCTCCGCTGCTAGAGCTGCAACGAATCCCACCATTGCTAGCCTGCCGTTGATTCTCTCCGGTGCTGGCCCACTAAATGCAAGCACGTCTGAAAACTTCGGGCTGACCTGCACACACAAAGAAATATTTACACGTCACATGCTTGTCGTGCATCCCATGAGAATCTATTGTCGTGCATCCCTTGAGAATCTATGTATCTTCATGAGCTTATAGTTTTGAAATTTTATAAGAATGAGCGGTGAAGTTAGAATTTTATAAAAATGAGTGGTGGAGCTATAATTTTTATATTTTCTTTTATGTTGTGCACGATGTGTTTGAGATATATATAGCTCCGCTTGTCATATGTTCTCTCATCGAATTGTTTTGTAACACATAATTAAAATGTTTATGTTGCGAGACTCTGAATTTCAACTCTAATTAGCTCTAAATGTGTGGTTAAATTTGAGAGTTGCACAATGTAAGTTTGACAAAAGAAAGCTTCCCGGCATAAGGAGTAGTTAATTACCTTAGGAGGAGGAGGAGGTAAAGGTGATGAAGGAGCTGGCTCTGAATTTTCTGATGCATCTGTAACAGTGGTTGGTTGCTCCTTCTGTTCATCCTGCAATTAACCCATATGTGATTAAAACCCTAACCCTAATGCATGTATAATGCTAGATTAATTAAAGACTTATATAGGAAATTTATCTTGGCCATTGCGATTACTCTCATGTGAGCATGCTTACGCAGATTAATTGGTGCATAGTTAGCAGGAACAATCAGCTGGTTCACTCTGCTCTTACCAATTCCATAAGCTACAGAACTTGTAAAGATTGATTGCATGGAAATTGTTGCAGCCATTGTACGTTTCTTAATTAAACAAGATTAAGCAGGCAAATAGTTAATCAACTGAAGAACTTTTAAGAAGGCTGTAAAGTGTGCGTTTTATTTGGACTGTTAGAGTTTCCCACTTTTAAGAAGGCAAATAGTTAATCAACTGATGCACTTTTAAGAAGGCTGTAAAGCATGCCTTGGAGTGGGATTATATAGTGGAGTGACCTTGAGGCCCTAGGTGCTAAGCGGAGGAAGCTGAATGGTGCAAAATTTGGTACCACGTACGTCCTCATTAGGGTTTCCCAGTCAAAACGGGGTTTCCCTTGCTCCACACATATTGTGGTAAGTAGTGTACGAGAAATGGACGTGGCTTCCTCACTCACCACAACGCTGCAATGAATCAACAGTACGTCTGATTTCTGCGGTGGCATTTGGTTTTTAGGGTTTTTTTTCACAGATTCTGGTCACGAGGGCTACGTAGCACATTCTACAATCTACGAGAGAGTACCAGATTTCAACGTTCTAGTCTTCTAGATAATTGAAGAATGTTATACCGCTTATGGGATTAGAAAGATTCAAAAAAATGTTGGATCGGGTTTAATTAATTACCTCCTCTTAATTACGTGATTTACGTTTGACATGGCTTTGTGGGAGAGTTTGTGGGGATTTATATATATGGTCAGTTAGTCTTCATGTTTTTTGGCAAAGCGTGTGAAGATTAGAAGGATGAAATGCTTTGCTTTGGTGACGAATGCAAAGCATTGACAGAGAATTTTAGGCAACCACGCAAGTGGCAAACTGGGAGGAAATTACTTGAGCGGCATCAAATTAATATCAATAAATATGCGTCGCAATAATAACAGTGTACTCGTATTATGAAAGTTTTTTTTGATAATAAGAGTGTCTTCAACCACAACGGTTGAGAACAAATAACTAATTGGTTACTTATCTTTTGTATTGTTTTATGGCGAGAGAGAAATTTTGTTGTAGTCTGGCGTTTATCTTTTTGTATTTATCTTTCTCGTCACGCAAGCTTATATATATATATATATATATCTTTTTGGTCACTTCACATTCACACATATATTAGATTAAAAAAAAAAAATACAACCGAAAACAACTATGATATTTGACCCTTACTTATGCGCGAGGATCATAACAAATTATCAATAATCTAATAACAAAAAAAAAAAAAAAAGTTGATTCTATGTGCTCACATCTCTTTAATTAGATTGATTACTTTTCATCCTTACACCTAAATTTCAAAAGGATTGGTAAGAGTAACATGAGATTTCAGAATATAAAATACGTAGTTGGAGCAGAAAGGAAGTTTTGGACGATGTACAAGTCATAAGGGCCTCCAAACATATATATCTCTTGCTTTCATATCTCCCATTATTGATGCTATACTTAATTGCTAGTGCTATTACACGGTGGTGGTGAGGTTACGAAACCAACTTGCTATCCTATGCAACAAGACAATATCAGATACAGTTAACGAAATCTAAGAAATTCTTTAGTACGGAATATGGATACTCGTTTCTTACAATATGATTAGATATCTATATATGATACATTTGCATACAACACCTCTTTCACAATGCGTAAATGACAATTTACGTCCCAAAAATCTTAAACGAGAAGACCCATTCACAAGAAAGTATTTAAATTTGTTGGTAATTAATTATTCTCTAATAACTGAAGTCAATTCTCAACTGTTCGGAAATTTGTAATAAGATTTGAAGACGTGCATGAGTTTTGTATCATATACAAATAAAAATGGACCAAACATTTTACCTACGTAACCATTTTTCAATTTCTTTTCCATTTATAAATATGAAAAATGAAAACTGGGCAACAGAGAGAGACCAAGTTGTGCAGAGACAAAGTTGGCGTGGAGGTAGACAGGACATGTGATGTAATAATAAACTAATTATGACGGGAAAAGGAGAGCCGCAACTTGAGTTCAAAGGTAGCCCCTGGTTTCTGCTTTCGGCTTTTGGCTTTTGGCTTTTGCGTTTGGGGTTTGGATTTGCCCACAAACAATTCCACGCCAAGTTGCCACCCAACATACACAGGAAAGAAAAGAAAACGGACCAACATTTATGTGGTTTTGAACAGCAGCCAACCGGTCAGAAAATTCGGCATAATGCGATATTCATGACCCACAATTTTTTTTTATTACTTTTTTGTTTCTGTTAATTTATTCAACAAATTTGGGAGGCCAACCCCAAATCTTCAATCACTACCCAACATTCATTTTCTTACGCCAAAAAGGAAAACAGATGGAAACCAGAGAATTGCAACCAAAACAGACGAGTTTCGCACAAGAAGAAAGAAGAAGAAGCCTGCTGATTTTTGAAACAACCCCAATAAGTGCTTTTGGCGTTTGGCTTTTCTGTTTCTAGTTTTCTGAGAAAAAGGTACGAAATTTAATTCTGGGTTGTGCTGCTTTTTTTCTAAATTTTTTTGGGTTCTTGAGATTTTAGTAGTTGGATTGAAATTTGAAAAGAAATGGTTGTTTTGGATTGATCAGCTTGTGAAAGGTTTTAGCTTTATCTTTGTTGTTTATGTTGAACAGTTAAAGAATCAAACTTTTGAGAAAGTTCCATGTACTGAAAATACAAATAATCAGTTATATATGGATATATATCTTGTTCGATTTTCTAGAATTCTTGAGCAACCAATTGGACCCATGTATAAATTGTAGCTGGAATTTGTTGGGTTGTTGACTAATGTATTTTAGCACATATTTGTTTAGATTACTATATAAATGGCGTTTTGAACATTTTGTGTTGTTAAGTATTAAGTGAAGTTTTAGAGTATGTATTTTGGAGATTCTTCATTGAATCTTTGGCTCATTGGGTATGGAATCCTGTATGAATCAAAGCTGGCCACATTGAAATTTCTTCATTGACAGTATTTTGTTGAGAAATTCAAAGGTTTTACTTCTTGGAATCTCAGTCATTTGATTGGTTTCTGTTTTATGCCCCTGTATTTTGTTTTCGATCAGTCATAACGGTTAAGATTATGCTGGGGGATCACTGTATTTTATTTGCTTGTTTTTGGAAATGGTAAGACCAAAGGGGAAAAGATGAAAGAATCTGGAGTATGAATGTTTAGTTTTTCATTTTTGGTTGTCAATTGCCACTTTCTGACCAAGCTGATAATTCCAGGACGCTGCATTGGGTTTTATGGAAAGCCCTGAGCTGCTTATTTCCCATTGTTAACTGGCGTGAAGAAGACATGGCTTTCTACCTGCCCCGTCGGAGATCCTGATTTCTGCTTGATTTCCCACATGTCTGATGAAGAAACAGTTGAGATGCAAATGCATTTGGTAGGGATAGTATCGTAGCATCTAGTATTAGTGTGGAATTGGAATTAGATTGTTAGAAATTTACAACTTCTTATTTAGTTAGGGGGACTGAGGCAAGTAAAGTCTTTGGTAGCACAGTAATGGTTGGGCAACTTGGAACCAATTGGTAACTCGGAATATAGAAATGCAGTTTGATTTTTATACGTAAATACACTGAGAAAGCAGGAAAAGAAAACACATTATAAAAGAAATCAAGCTAAATAAAGCATTCACCTTGAAATATTTGAAGATGGGATTGCCTCAAGTGTCTTCTAGCAGCATTGCCGAGGAAGTGACAGCGTCTCTGTGCACATTTATGCAACCTCAACCTAGAGTTGCCGGAATGAGCACCTGTGATTTGAGTGGGATGCATGGAGGAAACCTCGGAAACCATATGCAGGTGGATTTCACATGCTCTTCTTTTGGAGATCAAAGGAAATCCATCACAGAGATTCCAAATAGACCAGATTCTGCCAATGCACGTAAAGATGTTAGTAGATCAAGCATGCATGCATTGAAGATGAACTCTACGGAACAATACTTTTGGTCAAGTCAGAGAAGCGGGCAGAATATTCAGACACCTGTTCCTAGGGTTGTTGGTTTTGAACCAAGAATATTGGATTCTTCTCTTAATTTCTTTAATGGAAACCAATATTCTTCAAGTTCACTGACTGTCACAGGGGACACAACTGAGGCTGCTGGGTCAGCACACAGGAAGAGGTTATTGTCTCCTTTGAATGGAATGCTTCTCAAGGATCAGTTTAATGGTGATTCTCTAGACATTGGAGATGGGGTTCATAAGAGTGGCTCTTGGGGATACAATGGTAGTTCAAATGTTCCCACGCAAGAGCATAAGAAAGCTCATCTTGGCAACTCCAGTTATTTTAATTCTACAATCTGGTCTGCATCTTGTTCCCCGGAGTGGAAGAGTTCACCGGATCACAACTGCAATACACACTCCTCTTTTGTATTTGATGGTCATTTGCTTGAAAGCAAGGAGCCACGATCTCCGAATCAGTTCATATCACCATCTGGACTTGATTGCTCTGGAGAAACAATTAAGGTGAGGTCACAATCAGGCGCTATAGACATATCTTCAAGAAAAGTTGTGTTGCCTACACTTTCTCTCTCTCCTCTTGGTCCAAGGTTTTCTGAAAGAGTGAAATCTCAAGAATTATGCAGGGGTTCTACGCCAAAGATAGATGATAACAGTATAACTCTAAAGGACATAGAACAGTCACTTGATGGAACAATCTCAGGCATATCATCATCATCCTGGAAAGAGGACGCCTTTAGGTTGGTAAGTGACTTATCGGAAGATGTTCATGTTCAGCAGAAAAAGGTTGACCTCTGTAGTTCTGAGAGTTCTACCCCTGGGATGGTGCATCAATGGAATCAGGACTTGAAACCGAAGCCTAAATGTGTTAAACTAGTACAATCACTGACTGGACTGCCTGTTAGAAGGTCATTGATTGGTTCATTTGAGGAATCCCTGTTGTCTGGTCGATTATTGTCTGCAAAGGTTGGTCAGGTTTGCATTCATCTCAACTGTAATTCGATATATATTGAGTTCCAAGTGTGTCAGTTTTTTTTATTGACTTTAGTTTGTTTTTGAAACTTTCCATTTGCAGAGAATTGATGGTTTTCTTGCTGTTCTGAATGTCACTGGGGGGAGTTTCTCGCCAAAAACACAGAAACTTCCATTTGCAGTGACCAGTGTGGATGGAGATAACTATTTACTATATTATTCATCAATAGGTCTTGCTGGGAGTACGACACCAAACAATTATGGAAGCCCCAGGATGAAGAGGAGCCTTAGCATGGATGATTCACGAGCAGACAAGAACCGTTTGAGGATACCTATGAAAGGCCGCATACAACTGGTAACTAATATTAATCAAAATAATATGAAGTATCAGAGAACATCGAATGGTCTCAGTTCTATCCACAGCAGTGCATTGCATTTAGGAACTTTTTAGAATCAACAGGAGTTTTTATTGATGTTCTGGATATGTTATTATCCGTTGTTTATGTGGCTTAGGATCTCTTAGTTTCTTGTGCTTAAAATATGGAATGATTTCGAGAAAAAAGAATGACATTGTATGTAACGGGCAGGAAAGAGAGCAGAATTGATTTCTGTCATTTTTTTGGATGGTGGGATATGAATAGCTGTTAAGGAAAAGTATTTCTAACAAAGCATGATAGTAAAATGATACATTGGATTGTCTCCCACAAAGCCTTTGATGATCATCTTCGTACTGATTAGTAGTTTGTCAATTAGTGCCTTGTGATTGTGCATATTGAAAGACATCTGGTCATAGTCGGACCAAGAGATGGTTGGTCATACACTCATGAACTGAATGATTTATGGCAGGTTCTCAGCAATCCAGAAAAGACACCTATTCACACCTTCTTCTGTAATTACGATTTGAGTGACATGCCTGCTGGAACCAAGGTAGTCATGAAGTAGATAAAAAGTTATCTGTCACTTAGCACGATTCTTATGCATGATGAATGTTGTTCGTTATGATTTGAAGTTACACCTGTCTTGGTTAAATCTGCACTTTGATATGAAATTGGATATGGCTAGGTTTTCAACAGGTATCACCAGTTATAGGATATAAATAATGTCCTTATGTACTAAAAAAAATAAAAATAAATAAATAATGTCCTTATGAGAGCCTTGCATGACCTTTAAAAGCATTAGAGTCGTAAAAAGTAGGAACTTTTGTTTTGACACTTCTTCATTGAAGTAGTCAGATGTGAGTGTGAGAATGTGAAGGTAAAAGAGTCCCACATTGGTGAAAGAAGAAACCTTGTAAGGGCTTATAAGAAGTTGGTCTACTCGCCATATTGTCAAGCACATGCAAGGTCCCTCCTTCCATCAATGTGGGACTCCTTCTCAACGCGCCCCCTTACGTGTGGCGAATTTTCAAGTATAAAACGTGGATGTCACAACGGAGTGACGTGGAGCGCACGTGGCCGTTTGGCATCGCACATGGGACACCCTGCTATGATATCATGAAGAAGCTGAGGTTCTACCATAAAACCAATTTGGCAATATGGGGAATAGCCCAACCTCTTATAAGCCCTTGCAAGGTTTCTTTTTTCACCAATGTGGGACCCTTTTACCTTCACATTCTCACAATGAGAGCTGCGACATGAATTTGTATAAAGGAAATATACAGAGGTAGGAAAAGCACAAAAATGGAAGGGCATGAATCAAATTAGAACTTAGTTAGCAAAAGGTTTGAAGCTGTTGACTTAGGCCAATTTAGGTCTCTCCCAACCTTAGACCGGACAATACGACTATATAAGTCCGTCCTGAGTGTACCTTTGCCTGGAATAGCGAAACCCAGTATGCCTTAAGTAACCCAGCCCTTATGTGTATACATTAGGTGGTACGATCTTGCTAAGCTGATAACAGAAATCTGTCATTATTTGTTGCAAAATCAAGACCAGTTTAAGGTTGGCTATTGACGAATGTGGTTACCATCTATATTTACCTTGGTATAGAAATGGCCCAAGCTCCATAGCTCGAGCTGCGGATTTTGTGGCTGAACATGTTAGCGTAGAATTGAAAGAAAAAAATTCGTGCTGCTTGCTTATGTGATGTTATACATGAAGCAGAAGTAAAGACTTTTTTTCTAGCTCAATCTGTATGATGTAGAACTTCAGATGGAATATGCTTTCTTCAGTTGTTAGGTTTTTCTTTGACTGAGTTCTTATACATGGTCATTTTCCCTTGCAAATTCTTCATGTCAAAATCAAAATACAGACGTTTTTGCGCCAAAAGATCACTCTAGCCTCTTCTGAACCAAGCTCTAAGGCTGGGAATGGAAGACATGCTGATCCTGATAAAGAAAATGATGCCAAGCCATCTTCGATCCTAGATGCTGCGAATTCTTTGCAGCTTAGTGACAACGATGTGGATTCAAACGGGTTTAAGGATGTAGTGAATCAGTACCAAAGAGAGAGAGAACACACAAAGCCCTGTTTTCATGGTGAATCCGATGGTTGTAGCCTTTGTAGGTATGAAAAGACCAGTGAGATTAATGAAAGTAATTCTCTGCGTAGCCCTTCAAAAGTGAGCAAGAATACCGCTGGTGCTGGCGTTCTGCGTTATGCTCTTCACCTTCGCTTCTCATGCCTTTTTCCTAAGAAATGCTCGAGGTCGGTCCAGAGATGCAAGTTAGACCTGTTATCTGGACAAGCGACAAACAGTTTCGACATTGAAGGGGAGCGGCGATTCTACTTGTATAATGATTTGAGGGTTGTGTTCCCTCAGCGCCAGACAGATGCTGATGAGGGCAAGGTATGTTATACACAACAACTTATCTATTTGGCTACCAATATGCTTATTGATTTGCATTATAGATGTCTGCATATTGCTTGGCTGAAGTAAATGGAATAGCGTAGCATTCAACTACGCGTAAATTGGTTCAAACCAAGCCATCCTACTCCAATGCTCAGCCTGTCTATATTCGGTCTTTATAAATTTGCGACTTCTAGATTATCGGTTCTTGCGTCAAACTCAGAAGTATAAAATTTCAGTTCATTTCGTTTCCAGGCATGAAATAGTTTTGAGCTCCGATTTGAAACCAACTATGCGTGTTGTTTTTCGTTTTGCAGTTACATGTGGAGTATCATTTCCCTTCGGACCCGAAATACTTTGATATCAGCAACTAAAAGGCATACGAATTCTCTTCTAAAATAGACAGTTGCATACTTGCATCATCTGTAGTCTCTGTATACAGTGATAGTTGTACATTCAAATCTCCAGTCATCTTTTGGGGCAATTCCCCGTTCAATCTGTAAATAACTGTAATTATCAATAATTAGTCTATTTAATATGTTCTACATGCTTGTAGATATATGATCACTTTGATACACTTTCATTTAGTCGTTAACTCCTTTTTTCATGTTTCATTTCTATGAAACGATGTAAGCAAAAAGGGTAGTCAAACGCAGGATAGCCGGCGCGTGGGTGAATAGTCTTAACCAACTAGAATACAAACCAACCTCGATGGTTCGTAACTCGTGGATGAGACTAAAGCTTGGAGTTTTCGTTTGGGACTTAAACATGGCACCCTGAGAGCAGTTTGTTTCAAAGGCAGTGGAGTTATGTCAGCTAATTCAGCCATGGCTACTACTTATAACAAAGGGGCAAGCACATACCATCCTCAAATGTAGTAAATTTCAAAAGAACAGTATAAGGGAAAACCAAACCTTTTTTTTTTATTTTTTTTTATTTTTTGGAGTTTTAACAAAACAATTTCGGTACTGTTCACTTTTAACGAAAATGACATTTTTACTTCAAAAATGTACTCCTGGTACTATTCACTTACAACATATTTTTGTCATTTTGATTAAAATTCAAAATTTTCAAGTGATTTTCCTTAGTTTTTTTTTTTTTTTCCCCTTTTCGCACATCATTCTTTCCCTCCAACCAACCACCAAACTGTAATTTTATTGTCTTTGTAAAAAGGGGTCATTTGAAAAGGAAAAATAGAGAGTCAAGATTAGGTATACGAAGCAATAAAAAAGTAGGGAATGAGAATCGAACTTAAGACATTTTTGTGATAACTTTAAACTGAGATGTAAGAGCAAAGTTGTGGTTTTAGAGGGTGGCATTGAAAGCAAGAGATGGTTGCTTCCATGCACAGCCATTCCAAGCAGCTCATATGTAGAGGATTTTAATTAAGCTGAAAGAAAGTGTGAGCCATCCCAACAAATCTACTAGTAATTGTATTTGGCACCAACAATGATTTAGAGCATACTCGGTATCTGAGAATCACAATTTGACACGTAATAATATAACTCGTCAAAATTGCAAAAAGAAAAAAGAAATTATATATATATATATATGTCAAATTGTAATTTGTCTACAATAGAAATTATTGTAAATTTGTGGTGTATGCCATTGTGCTAGAAAATATATGCAAGTCCTTAAGTGAAATCAGCTTTGGTAATGCACACATACATATATATATATATATATATATATATTATATCTTTTCCGTTTCAATTGAAGATTATTTTTAATATATACGATATTACCAACACTAAGGGTTGGAGAGTGATTAAGCCTCACAATGAGTTAACTACAATAATTTGATTCGAATTCACCTTCAACACAAATCACACTTAAAACCTCCAGATTGTAGTACAAGTGGCTCCATTTCAATGAAAGTTAAGGAACCGTCGTCTTCTTTGTCTACAACAAATAAGAAGTGGTCCAGCTAAGAAAAAATAAGCATCCAAAAAAACTGCTTACTAAATTGGAGAAAATGCTTTGTAAAAAATAGCAAAATACAAATTTAGTTTAGAAAGAAAAGTAAAATAGTGCTACAAATTGAGGAATCTCATAGTTCTTTCATGAAGAGTTAATTTCCTCTAAGAATCAAAATGAAGTACTGATTGGACTTTATTTGCTATTCCATCAATATATACTTTTGATAAATCACAATGAAGTACTGATTGGACTTTATTTGCTATTCCATCATATATGCTTTTGATAAGTATTATTTTTGATAACAGGTGAGCGTTGTCATGTTTGATTCGGTTTAACTAGTTTTCAAATGAGAGTTTAGTTTTGATTCAGCTCAAGATTATACTTTTTCAGTGCAAAAACTTACTAAATCGCCAAATTAATTTGATTTAGCCAGTTTGAACAATTCAGACGTTGTTTTGCCCTCTGCTAATTTTGGTATTACTTCAAAACCTACCAAATTTCTCGAGTAGAAAGTGAAGGTGCACATTGATAGTGAAACCTAGCCAGCAAATCTCCCTCCCTAGTGCCTTACACACCCTATATATGTTGGGTTCTACAACACTGATTGCATATAGTGTGGTAAGTTTTATGGTCTAATATGATTGGATCTTTTACTTCCATCCTGAATTTGATGCCATATTGGTGCTTTAGATTTTGACATATATGTGTCTCAAGTGCTTGCAGAACGACATACACAACACAGCCAATATACAGTGGCAAAGAGGAAAAAAAAAGGAAGGTTGTTTGACAAAGATGTGAAATTTGAACCACATGTTAAATGAGTACACTTCCCTTACGCCATGTTTGTTGCATCAAATGAATAATGGACATCTATAAATCTTAGCTACTCTTAGCAATGCGTGTGCTGCATTGGATATTGCTCGATGTTCGTTTTTCGTAGATGAATTTTTTATATTTAGACTTCGGATATAATGATAGAAAATGTTCTTTTGTCAGACACCAAACTCGTTTGGTTCTTAGGATAGAATTGGATTAGATAGCTCATATAAATAAAGGTATGTGTGATGGGTGTGGTAAATGATTTTTTCATTTCGAGAGGATTAGAATGTAGGTAAATTATTTTCGGATACCCATTTTTACTTCTTGCACGTTTTTGTTTTTCTTTTTTCTTGCCATTATTGAACAAATTAAAGAAACATCAAAAGACATACTATAGATGCATCTGCGTAAGGTGAAAAGAGGTGGACATAAATTACTCCTCTATAATTAACGTATATGCCATAAAGGAATAAGTTTATTTTTTAATAATACATCATCTACTTTCAGTTGGACAAAAGATCTTCATTTCTTCCTTAAACATATCTTAAATACAATGAGTTATTCAATCCAATCTAATCTCATAAGCACTATGTCATCAGAGACGAGCCCACAATATTTACATTATCAAGTTACAATAGGCTAACGATGCATTTGCTTCACAACATAAATCTGATAGAGAACATTAATACTCTTAAGGAGCATGTGATAGGATTCATCATATAGTATTATCCAATCTTTTAAGTAATATAATCTAAACCTAGACACTTTCATAGAAAGACAAGCCAGTAGTATTTATACCATAATAATTTAACAACATAAGCATATAGTTGGCCCACAACGTAAAGTTAAATAGAAAACATTTCCCTAATGAAGCGCGTGATAGGATTCATCATATTGTATTATTCGATCTTTTAAGCAATCCAATCTGATTTTAGACATTGAATGAGCTCATAGAAAGACGAGCCCATAGTATTACATTGTCAGACTACAACAATTTAACAACATAAGCATACATTTGCCTAACTTAAAGCTAAGCTAATGAGAAAACATTACCCTAATGGAGTATGGTGATAGGATTCATGTAGTGTTATCCAACCTCTTAAGCAATTTATTTTTATACATGAATGCATATATTTTGGTTCCGTCTAGTCTCTATAATGTAGCTTGCCGAACATGGCCACCAGAATCTTGTAACTCAAAAAACCATGCGTGGCATTGAATATGGTTAGGGAGTCGTATCCCGAGTCCCAAAACGTGTCGTGTCGACCTCTTTTTTCTTGTATCGATTGCAGCTTTTGAGAAGAACTCCCATTCTGAAAGCATCCTTTTTCTGAAAGGTTGGAAAGTTGGACCAAACTTACATGATTTCCACCAATTTAAAGACAAAAGTGCTGTACAGTTTTCCAGTAGAGGGTTTGTAACTTTTTACTGAATGACTGGAAAAAAAGTGATAGACATGTTATGGGTTCAAAGCTCAAAGTTCTACATATGGAGTAAATGCCTTGAACAAAAGGTAAACTTTTCAATTGGTATGTAAATATGGATTGAGATTGTTTTTGTTAAACTTATCGGACAAATTTACATTGTTAGACTTTGAATATAAATTACATGTACGAGTGAAGATCAACATGGCTAATAATTTAAATTTACAATTTAACAACATAAACATCTTACTAGTAAGAAAACCTTTCTCAATCTACTTTCTTAGTTGGTAGTAAGTGTGAAACCAAAAGTGGAAGAAGGAGAAAAAAAAGCCAATCCAATTCAACATTGGCTTGGGAATTCAATGGGATCCTGAATTACAGGTCACTTATTTGGTGTTTAGCTCAGCACTACGTTAAAAAATTAGTAACCTTTTACATGAAGTCAAGATGGTAGACAGATGGCTGTAATTCTCTGTTACGAGCGGTTAGAAATTATGCGAATAATGCCATAAGATTCATGAAGTTTAAACCAATTTGACTACAGAGTAATAAGAGTTACCTTCTCTCTTCCAAAACTGACAAACGTTTCTGAACCACTCAAATGCTCTAGGAGCATCATCACTCAATCCGAGGGTAATTGAGTTTAATCAAGTTTGTCAGATGAGTATATTTTATTGTTTGTATTTAAATTCGGATTTCGCTCCTTATGTATTTTAAATGAATTTATTATAATTATCTTGTTATTTGTCAAAAAAATAATAAAAACGAAGTACACCTTATGCAAATATCAAACCTAATTTCAAGATACAAGTCTGAGTTAGAATCGTGATGAGTTAAATTTAACGATGTAATAATCTATGAACTTATAGTTTAAATAATTAGAATGTTTATTCTTTAACTAGAAGTCTTATATTCGAATTTCCATTTCTTAATACCATGGCATTAAAATTAAGAAAAAACCATGTAATTGTCCAACATTATCCATGCCAAAATTTGGCAAATGAGATAAAATGGAAACCATTATACATAATTTGCACTTGAGTTGACAAGTAACACCAACGCCCTCTTCGCAAATCGAACCACGATGCTTCTCGATTCACTTGTTCCCCTCACTCTGACTTCTCTTCTTCCCTCTTCGGACTAGGCCTAGGCCCTTCTATGTTTACAGCATCTGCTTTTATGGTAGTGCTCTGGAAGTCGGTGAAGAAAAGATGGGGATGAGAGGATGGGAGGGAGAAAAGATAGGAGGCAGATTGTCTGTTTTTCTGTTTGGATGTCCTTTCTATCTCCTTTTATATGTGCAATCACGGTTAAGCCATATTAATATTTTATATTTTTATTACTTTTTGTCTTATTATCTCTATAAAGAAATTAATATAAAATGTTAACGTGATTTAATTGTGACCGCATAAAATAGGAGGAGATGAAAATGATACCCAAACAAGAGGTCAGACAATCTGCCTCGAAAAGATAAAGTTTGTAAAGATAAATTTAATTTTATATAGATAGGCTTAATTTTCAATAATTATAGCATAAAAATAATTCATTTTCAACAAGGACAATTTAGTAATCAAGCTAATTTTAATTCCGATTCCAATAAACTAATAAACAATATATATGGAACCAATATAATTTGTATTTCGATTCCAGTTTAGTTTAGTAAACAACTTTAACAGGAATCTAATTCTGTTTTCTCCTCAATTCAATTCCTCTTCAATCTAATTCTTCCTCAATTCAATTCTTCTCAATCTAATTACGAATTAGTAAAAGAGTCCTAAAGGTAAAGAATCTTCTCACCATTTTCTTCTTCTATAAATGCTCTTCTTAACTCCACACACTTCTCAATATCTCCCCTTACCCTTTCCCCTCAGCACTTATTATCTGTTCTTTGTTTTCTGCAATTGTTCTTCCTCCTCAGAAACCCACCTCTGAAAACCCAAGAAATTTTCACCATGGCAATCACAGAATCCAAGTTCCAGCAAAACCCACCTCTGAAAACTCCTCTGAAAACCCAAAAGATTTTTCTTGGAGTCCAAATCTTCATGAGGACTGTCACAGTGGCTGCTACATTGGCTGCAACTTGGTTGATGGTCACCAACAAGCAGACCAGTCAGATTATTGGCATAGAATTTGATGCTCGTTATTATTATTCACCTACCTTCAAGTAAGATTAAAGATCATAAAAACAATTTTTATATTCCCTCAAAAAAAAAAATTAATTATTTTTCAGTCATTTTGTTTAATTAATTTTCCATAATATTATGTTTTTTTTTTGCAGGTTCTTTGCTTATGCAAATGCTGTTGTGAGTGCCTTCTGCTTGCTCTCCTTGTTCCTCGTTTTTCTTATCCACCGCAATGGCTCGAATCCCGCCAACTACTTCATCTTGTTCCTGCACGATTTGGTATGCCAGCTCAGTTTTATTTTCCTTAATACAAAATAATTATTAGTCTAGCAGAGTTTCTGCGTGTTTCGTAAAAGATGTCTCAAGTTCGAATCTCTCTGTTCAAACCATAGTATCTTTTCCCTACACAATTTGGAATGCCAGCTCGGTTTTTACAAGCATAAAATTACTGTATACCAACTATCGACCTAGTAGGATTTTCACCTTTTTCCCTATAAGGAGGTTTCAAGTTCGAATCTCTGTATCGGACTAAAGCATCATTGTCTGATCAACATGATGATATCTTTATGATGATTTTGGAATGGTTGGCAGGTGATGCTGTGTTTGTTGATGGCTGGATGCTCGGCTGCAACTGCAATAGGGTACGTGGGACAATATGGGAATAGCCACTCGGGCTGGGCACCAATTTGTGATCACTTTGGCAAGTTCTGCAAAAGAGGGACTGATTCAGTGGTTCTCTGCTACTTGTCTGTCGTTTTCTTGCTCATGCTCACCATCAGCTCTGCAGCCAAGTCTGGAAAGATTTAGGTTTTGATCCTCTCGTTAAGTTGTTGTAGTAAAAGAAGAAAGAGTTTTTTTTACTTATTTTTGTTGTAAAAATAATGAGTGTGATGGAGGTGGTGGACCTTTGTGGAAGTTGCACTGTGATATCTAAGAATATATTGGGCTAGAGTCGTCCCAATACAAACTGAGGTCTAAGACGAGAATTTAACGAGACATTTCTAATTTGAGCCCTCGTGTTATCGAACCCACTCCCCTAACATGAGTTTACCAAAAGCACTTAGTTCGTGAGTTAGATCAGTTGGTAAAAGCAATGTTCATCACTTTGAACCAAAACTCGAATTCTCTACTCCATAATTCAGAAGCATAAACAGTTGAACTCACTTTTGGTTGTTAGCTTCTAAGTTTAGGGGAGCTTATGGAGAGGTCAAATTCATTGATGATGTCATTGCTAACTAGGGTCACCAAGCATTTTCTAGGACCATGCTATTCATACAGCTGCTAGAAACGCCTCCTTTTTGGCTGTATTAACTCCGATAGTTCTACAAGTTCTCTGTAATTGTCGTCCTACAAGTTCATATTCCACTAGGTACCCCAGAATCTAATTGGCATATTGCACATAAACGACAATAACATGGGTGCCGTTCTTAGGATAGAGGCGAGCTACTAATCCCACATCGAGCAAAAGACTTTTTTCAATAGCCTTTATATAGCATTCACCTGCAAGCATACTTGTCCCTTCGGGGACATCCGATAAAATTGGAACGATACAGAGAAGATTAGCATGGCCCCTGCGCAAGGATGACACGCATAAATCGAGAAATGGTCCAAATTTTTTTTTTTTGCTTCTTCCGAATTTTTCCTGAGTTTCGTTTTTCTTTTTCATAACCAAGTTCAATTTTGTTCAATATTTCGAGAGCATATGAGGACTTGCACACTACATGTTTGATGAAATGAATCTGAGAATCTCTCTTATCTGAATTCTGTTGCTTATGTGAACTCTATAATCCTTTACTTATTGTAATTCAATGGGTTTTTTATGTGCACTGCACTCAGGAAACTTCTTCAAGCATGGGAACCATTTAGTTTTCTTCAATATCATATGAAAAAAAAAAAAAAAAAAACATTTAAAGCACCGTTTGGAAGATTGAGAAAAGAATTGTAGATCCAAATATATATATATATATATATATGTATATATAAATATATATATTTGTGCTCGATTTTACTATTATTTAAGCGAGTTAAAATTAAGTGATGAGTTAATATTCTATTATATATTTTACCATATTCTTAGTATAATTTGGTAATTATTTTGGTAGAATTTTGATACTTTGTTTTATATTTTCAATATAGGACATTCGACTTCTTCTGGAGCAAAACATGATCAAACAGACAAATTTTGGAGTGATTCAAATTAAAGGACGTTCATGTGTCTCTTGGATTATTCGTGTCAAAATTTGGGATTTTCCTACCAAGCGGTTATTTTTTGACGATTAAATAAAGGAGCAGTGCGCGTTACTAAAAAGTGACGTTTTTAGGCTTAAATTGTGTTTCTGGAGCCCAATATGGCCTCAGATGGGTTCGTGGCCTTAAAGAAGTGTTCAGGATAGCTCAAGCTTCAAATCCAGCTATTTTGGGCCAGTTTTAGAGCTGATTTGGGTCCAAAACGTGACTGTGCAGATTTCTAGACGAATTTACCAAGTTAATTTAGGATTATATATGTTTCCTATTTTATTTCAATTTCTTTAGTTTCCTAGTCTGATTCTAAGACCTTTTACTAGGAGGATTTTATTTAGAGTAGTATAAAAAAGCCTTTTGGCAGACCTAGGGTCTCTCTTCTACGTACGCAAGATTTGAGAAGAAGATTTTGGCTAAAGTTTAGATAGTTCAAAACTTATACTTTCAGGTGTTTTCATTCTTTTTCTAGTTTAATACAATTATGTTGATTTTACTTGTGAATATGCGTAACTAATCCCTTTTGCTAGGGTGAGGCCATGATCCTTAGCAAGAAAAAACTGTAGAAGAAATGAAAATGATCATAGATCAAGATTACTCACAAGAAGAAGTATTCATAATACAGAGTTAGAGGAGAGAGAGAGAGAGAGAGAGAGAATTGAGAGAAGATTTAGAAAGAGAAAATCATCAATTGAGAGCAGAAATTTAGGAGCTCGATCTTGAATTAAATTATGAGAGAAGTAAGAGAGATAACCCACTCCATAACCATTTAAACAGAAATTCTTATGTGAGGAGTGAATTTAGAAAATCGCCATAAGAAATTAGAGTTCAAATTTTAGAACGAGAAGAGAAACCAGGCTCCAATTTCTTTATAAAAGTTTGCCAATTGCTACCGTTAGAAAGTGACTACCTAGTTCTTCAAACTGATGCATCAAAAATTGGTTGGGGAGCTATTTTGTTAGCAAACAGTTTATATGTGAGGTTCTGTTCTCTTCTTCCTATAGTTTAATTCATAGAGTATTTATGTTAAAATTAACAATGGAGTAAACCAATTATATTTGGCTTTTAAGAATAAGTTATATTTCTTAACCATAAATAAGATTAATTGACTATATATAATTGGGATCCCCATAGAATTCACTAAGTATGAATTGACTATATATAATATATTTTTTTTTCTTATGTTAGGATCCCCATCCTCGCAAAGCAGGAAGTTTTGTTAGTTTGGGGTTGCCCTCTCTAGGAACAAAAAATTTCTTACATGAAGGATCCTTGACGGATTGGTAAACCATACATGAGTATGATCATGCTTATGACCTATCATTAGCTTGCATATTAGCTTCGCGATAAATAGAAGGAATTGCCAGACAATAAGAGTTCGTTTGAAAATATTTCTTTGAAAAGCACTTATGCTTAGAAACATTTCTAGTAATTGGAGTACATCAAAATTTTTAAGAGAAATGCAAGTGCCTTCTAGAAAAGCACTTGAAGTCCTCTATGAAGAAAGCATACAAGAGATGCTTCTTCCACGAAATTCTCCCTTTTCCCATCAAACATTATTAGAAGCGTTTTTGGTGATTTGAAAGCACATTTGGGTTCTTTTATAAGCAATTTCAAACTAATCCTAAATCATTGGTAGGGTGTCCTTTAAGCGAGTGTAGTGAAATTAGGATTCAAAATGATAAAAGACTTTATTAAGTGATAGATTTGATTTCAGAGATTTTATTGTCATTTATCTAGACTTTAAAAATGATACCAAACTTTTAATCTGAACGATTTAACACATCTAAATAGTTAACATTGTCTCCACATTTAAATCATATAACATGGTCGTTGATGATTAAATTATTAATTAAGTGTTGATTAACGTGATTATTTCCTATTGATAATAAAAATCACGTAATTTATAAATTGAATCTAAAAATTGACCAAACTAGCCTTAGTCATTTTTTTTTTCTTTCTTACAGCCCTTCATCACCAACTATCCGCAACCATTTTTTCCTCTTCAACCATTCTTCCGCCGTCAAAAAAATAAAAATAAAATAAAAAATAAAAACCAAATGCAAAGAGAGATACACATGGGCCGCACTGCTGCATCTATTGACAGGTTCCGAAAGACCGCAACCCAAACTCCATTAAATTGACAAAGCATATTAATATGGTCCCTTATCTTTCAGCGCAGCAATTGCTAGTTGTATTAAGAATATATTGAGCGGATCACGGCTTTATAGGGATTAGAATCAGGATTTGACTTTACCACTTGTATTTGTATTTGTATATATATGGACTACGTAGCCTCTGTTCAATATACAGAAAAGCATTCAGCCATATTATTCATTCATATATATTCTTCCATATATAAATCCTAGGAACTAGCTAGCTCTTTCTTATTTAGTTGGTACCCCTCTTTAATCACACCATATCTATTACAATTTTTACACGCTCAAAAATTCAAAATACAGAGAGCTTCCGCTTTCAACTAAAAAACCACACCGAGCTTACATGAGTTAAGTCAATTAGTCACATCAGTATTCACACCCTTTAACACTCGAGTTCTAATTACTCTCTGTGTCGAATTACTCGTGCAAACCATTTGGAAGGATCATGTTTTGGAATAAGCGAGAATATTACATCTTTTTATAACAAGATAAAGAATATGAAGATGGGCCACCCCCACCTATACCTGAGGCTCATCGAACTCATAAATAGCTAGCTACCTGTCTTATTTCATTTCCAACGAGCAGCAATCCAACAGAGCAAAAGTTAAGTGAGAGAGACAGAATGATAAGACATTTTCTTTCCAAATTAGTTCATTCCGAGTCTCTGTATATATGTGTGTGTATTAATATATATGGCAAATAATATGTTTTGGAGATTCGCCAACACAACAGTGCAAATTTGGGCGACCGATAGAACAAAACCACATGCTCCACCAACAAAACCATATGCTTCTTGACCACAAAACTCCACTCTATCATCACAATTTACATCTGTTAAACCATCTAATTAGCTGAAAATTACGTGATTGCAGCAACAAACCCAAATTGAAACCCGGATAAACCCGCATGAACCCCCAAACCGGAATTGTGAACGTTAGTTTAGGGTTGGGTTGACCATCCAACCCGTCCAATCTGCCCGAGTTGTACCTCTAATAACTTGTATGGCAATCCGATGAACGCTATTCAATTACAAAATCAACTTGGAGAGACATTCTTAGCTATCCCCGGTTGTATATCTCCTTATCACGCCAGAAAGATAACATGGACCCAAGAGCCAAAAAGATTGACACTTGAAATGACCAGAGATGAATGCAGAAGAAGATGATAAGGTGGTGGTGGCCAAAAGGCATACCAAATTACAAGAATTGGCATTGCAGGGGAGGAACATATTAGAGACAGTAATGCAAATACTCTAGAACATGGTTCTGGCCCCACCCTTGTTAATTGTCCTCCAAGTCCAAATTATCATCGAATTAATCAGTGATTAGGTAAGCAGTGACCTAACTGCAAATTTCTTCTTTTTTATGCATTGACCAATACTCAGAAATTTGAGAAAATTGAACCCATGTGCATAAATTGGATCAGCAAATGAAATTTGGAATTAGCCACTCTAATAAATAATTAAATTGAAATTAAAAACCAATCTAAAATTTCAAAAATCTTGCTTTGAATCGATCGTAAATTATACAGAGTGTGGTAAACTGTCAATTCCTGTATCAACTACTTCACAAAATAACAGCAAGAAAATGATAAATGTGGAATCAGCCTTCTTAAGTCAAATAGCGGTTAGTGATTTTCGCACTCCCGTTTTCTCCTTGGGCGGAAATCGCTACCCTAAATAAGGCTCAATCTTTACAAACTATGGTTGGCTAGATTGTGAAGTCAATGAAACAGGTAAATGTTGGCAACACAAGTATGAACTCACACCAGGCAGCAACATCAACCATTGGCATTTTTGTTGAGAAAACAAAGCCTTGGATGCCTATCCAGTTAGGTCACCACAACTAGATACAATGAAGCTAATTTAATTTTTCTACCATAAACCAACAGCAATTATAAACAAGATATGAAAAAGAAAACAAAGGAAAATCAAAAGCCAAAACTAAAAGTAATCACAACTATTGTACATACAGAACAGTGAATCATCTTCGTGTACCTCTATACTCCGAAATTCAGCATTTGTCATGTCTCCTATCGTCAAGATCTGGCAAAAACACCCCAAATTTTACCCCGACCGAGGCTTTCCAAAAGCTTCTTAGAGCCCTCTACTTCCAAGTCGACGAGTTTCTGCAAATGTAGACAAGCACCGGCAGCAATCATTTGCTTCCTACACTTCTTTGAATGTGCAAGCGATGCCAATAAGGCAACAGGATATTTCTTATCCAAATTCTGAACTGATGGGTTTAAAAGCTGAACTGAACTCACAACTCCACCCCGATGTTTCTTAAAAATCTTTCGATTACCAGCGTATAAAATCAACTCGGACAAGGCCTTCACAGCCGATTCTTTCTCCTCAACAGCTTTACCATCCAACATTTTGATCAATGGGGCAATGCAGCCACACTCACCCATCTCCTTTTGAGTTTTCGAGCAAAATCCAAGTTCATAAGCAGCCTTAGCTGCTGCAATTCTCACTCCTAACACACCAGAACTCAACACCCCAACAAGCCTAGCTACAAACCCATCTGAAACAAGCACTTCAGCAAACGGAGAACAAGAAGCTAAGTGCCTCAAGAACTCGACTGCAACCTCAAGGTTTCGATTGTTATTGTTCCAGCCAGAGTCCCAGTAATTCTTCAAACATTCAATCCCACCTTCCCTAACAACCAAAAGCTTCAAACTTTCACTCCCAGAAACCAAATGACACAAACACCCAATCGCATTCTCTTGCGCCAAAGCCGTCCCAGAACTGGCAAGCGCCAAAAGCACACCAACCCCATTTTCCACCACGAAATTCTCTTGATTCTCAGCAAATCCAGCCAAATTTCTCAGCACACCCGCCGCCGAAGCCTGCGAGCCGGGCGTGCCGCCCTGGCAAATATCCAAGAGCGACGAAACCCCACCTCTGGACCCAATTGCCCTCGCGTTCTCCTTCGAAAAGCTCAGAGCTTGAAGCGCCAAACAAGCCTTTTCCTTCGCAAACCCACTTCCCGAATCGAGCACCCGCATCAAGTGATTCAATAGCGACAAACCCTCCGCAATCAAGACGTGCTTGCTGCTCTCCACCTTCGACACTATCGATATCGCAAAAACGGCGTTTTCCTTGGTTTCGATTGAGCTTGAATCGAGTAACCGCACGAGCACTGGAACAATCCCCTGCGCCACGGCGATCATCACGTGTTTGTCGTCCTCCTGCAGAAGCCCCAAAAGCGACTCCATTGCCGAGTTCCTCGACTCGGCGCTTCCGACTTGGAGCCGAGTCACCAGGTTCCGGCACTCGGCCTGGACCGTCTCCCTCTTGGAGGATGAGCTGCCGGCGGACGAGACAGCGGAATCGAGGAGGACGCCGCTCTTGATCAAAATCTCGGCGTCGGTGACGTGGCGGTCGAGGCGGGCAAGGATCGAGTCGACGTCGCTCTGAGTGCGGAGCTTGCCGGCGGAGAGATTGGAGGTCTGGCATTTGAGGGAGAGCGAAACGGCGTCGCTGAGGGTTAGGGAGACGGAGAGGAGGAGGTGAAGGGAGAGGGGGTGGGAGGTCGAGGTTGGGAAGTCGGCGAAGTCGACGAGCTGGGCCTGGAGCTCCGAGAGCTTGCCCCGGATTAAGGCCCATTTACCTTTGAAGTTTTGGATGAGTGGGATTTGGTCGTGGAGTGAAGAGATGAGCTGGGTCGACGATTCGATTGGGTCGTTCTCTGGTTCTTTCATGGCTTCTGCTCGTTCTGTATAGAGAGAGATAAAGTGAGGGGAGAGAGAGAGAGTTTGGGGGTTTGCTTTTTAGGGTTTACAGAGGAGAGAGAGAGTTGTTTGTGTGTGGGGAAATGTTGGAGCAAGTAAACGACGACAGCAGGGGAGGTCGTGGCGGAGGAGAAGAAATGGTTGGGGAGGTGATGTGGAATTGGACCGGCGGCTTCGGCGTACACGCAACTGCCGACCGTAATTTCACGCGCCTTTAACTGACTTGGATTAGGCTACTGTTAAATCCGTTATCCATTTTATTCTCTAAGTTAGAGTTACTTTGATATTTTTATGCATTTTTCTTTAAAAAAAAAAAAAAAAGATATTTTGCTGATACTGTGTTGTGAGTATAAATAGTTGTAAAATAAATTTGTTAAATATTTAGTAAATTGTTCTGTGTAAAAGTGATTTTAACAGAAAAATGTTTTAGTGTTTGGTAAATTTTTATATAAATTGCTATGAATATGTTAAGTGACTAGAAATGATATGGTATTTAATGTAATATAATAATTGTTACACAGAATAATGTAGGGGCAAATTTCTAATTTTGTTAAACATATAGAGGTATACTTGTGATTTGAAAAAAAAAAAAAAAAAAACTTTTTTAGAAGCAGGGACTTCTGCTTTTTTATGCTTCTCTACTATCATTAATAGTAGTTTAAAAGAAAACACTTTTTTTTGTTAATGTTCTAAATTTTTTAATAAGCTGTTTGTTTTTTTAAACACCACAATCTCAAACTAATCCTGAAAAGATGTAAACATTTTATCCAACACAAACTAAGGGGGGTATATTCAATTGGGATTTTGAGAGATTTTAATTCTTTTAATGAATCTAGGGGTATTCAATTAGGATTTTAAGATAGTTTATTTAAATCCTTAGAAATCCAGATGTATTCAATTAGGATTTTAAAGAAGTTTATAACATTCTAGGTGTATTCAATTAGAAAATGATTTTAAAGAATTTGATAAAGTTGAGGAATTAGAGGGAATTGGAGAGATTTCATAGTGTATTTTAAGAATCCACAAATCTCACCTCTCCCCATGAGATTTCGAGGGAATTGAATCAAAATTTATATAGAATATCTACAAATCAATTAAACTCCGTAAAAATTCATGGATTTATAAATCTATTAGAGCACTTCCGCCGTGTGCTCTAGCCCGAGGGATAGGCTCAGGAACAGGGCTTGAATGCCCGAGTGATGAAACTCAGCGTGTGCTAGCGAGCGAGCTCGAGCAAGCCTGAGGGAGAGGCCAGACGATTCATGTCGGCCTGAGTGCCCAAAGGGAGTATGACATGGGCTGATGTCAAGGCAATGTCAACCACAATATAAAATTAATAAAATTTAAAAATATTAATAAAATTTTTAAAAAATGAAAACCCAGGCTTCGAATTCAACAGCTCTCGCCGGAGTTCATCGTCGAGGCTGATGGTACACCCATAGACAAATGGCAGATACTAAACCCAAGGGTTTCAACTCAAAACACATAAAAAACCAGAGAATAACTCAAGCAATTGAAGCAAGGCAATAACCTCATCTGGATTTGAGCAATGGAAGCTTGAAGCTCTCGGCTTCAATGGTGGATCACCCAAATGGTGCTATGATGATGCATGCAATGATATATTTGAGTTCCTCTCATCCAGGGGATTGAGATTTCAAAGTTTGTTAGTTTGATTTTCTTCAATTTCGAAGAAGAGGAAGGATGAGAACTCTCATAGCTAGAGGAAGAGAATGAGAAAGATTAAAGAGAAAGAGGTTTCAGAAATAAGAGAGAAGGGGCGTTGGTAGAGAGAGAGAGAGAGAGAGAAAGAGAGAAACTGTAAGGGAAATGAGAAAGGGTAGGTGAGGGAACCAGTCAAATGAAAGGGACAAAGAGAGTGTTTTGGAAAAAAAAATGAAAAGGAAAAGGAATAGGAAAAAGGGAATAGAAGAAAAATTAAAAATTATTTTGTATTTATTTTATAAATAAATAAAATACTAATATTTTATTGCCTATTGCCATGGTTATTGAAGTACAATGATGGAGATGCAAAAGGCGATTACTGTTCATTAAAAGTAATTTCTGTTCACTTGGTGGATAACATAGTATATTGCCTGGGGGGCTTTCCCACGATGGAACTATTCTTAAAGTCTCTCAAATTCTCAATTGAATACACATCTCTAAACAAAGGAATTTGGTTAGAAACGTGAAGGGAAACGCAGACTCGGTCCACGCCGTTTGTTTACCTACCACGTTGCAACACACGTAGCTAGAAAGCAAGTGAAGAAGCAATTAGTCAGAGTACCCAGCTCGGCCGAAAAATCGGGTTATAATAATCGGGACTTAAGCCAAATTCCGGTCCCACCTCCCTTTCAGTGACTGGAAGCAGGACCCACCTTCTTTTCAACTATACGCCTCCTTTATTAGAGTTTCTCAGTGACAGGTACGAAAGCGAAAGTTCCCAACCCTCCTGGCCTTTCTCCGAACTCGGTGGTAATCTTGCACTTGTAACTCAACTGCATCGTCACGGCCGCTTCTGGACCGTTGGATTGGCATACGAATCAGAGTCAATGGTGGGTTTGGCTAATGCTATTGGGCTGTGACGGAAGAGGTTGACTGACGAGCTGCTTTTTTTTAATTTTTTTGGTCGAAGGTTGACGAGGTGCTTTGACATTAAGTATGTGATTTTTCGCCGGCTAGACTGGCCATATGTACGTGTTTATTGGTGTCTGGGCTAAAAGTACCGCGTCTTCTTCACTGGATAAAAAAGACAACCGAAAGATACTTTAACTATTTATTATTAGTTATATTTGTGGTAATTCAACTTTTTTTTTGGTAAAGGTAAATAACCATTTATTTATTAGTTGTTTTTTATTTGAAGTGCTTCCACTTAAAGATATTTTTTTGATATCCCTATAACGATCTATGCAGATAACACATCATGTATCGAATGGCTTAAAAAGGGACACATTAAAGGAGACAACACAAAGCACATTGCATTGAAGTTCTTCTTCTCACATTAGCAACAAGAACATTAGAAAATTACAGTCAAGCAAATCCGTTCCCAGGACAACTTGGCCGACCACTTCACCAAGTCTTTGCCGAAGATGACATTTCGAAAGCTTGCTCAAGGAATTGTTATGCATAAACTTTTTGAGTTGTAACATTGTTAGTTCTCTTTGGAATTATGTCAAACTCAGGAGAGTATTCTGAAGTATACTCACTTGACCTTAATGTACTCTTTTTTCCTTTGGGTTTTTACTACTTAATGAGGTTTTGACAAGACATCCATCTTGGGTTAGTCATACCCTTGTGTACGTCCCGTAGACGTTTAATTGGGGTTGCACTTTCGCACGTACTTTTCCTTAGACTATAGAGTTATGTCCTGTATCAGATTTTACCATAGCCCTGGGGTTTTGTGAGACTTAGTTCCATATGCAAGTTCCTTTATCTGAGACTAGCGTGTTCCCAGGTCAGTGCCGACGAGTCAACTTTCTCAACTTACCTGATGATGAATCTACTTGAGTATTTACACACTCAAGGGGGAATGTTATAGATGTTTTATTAAAGTGTGGTTTTGTAAATCCTAGATAGATCTGGTCACTAGTTATTCTTCCATATAAGATTGTATTTACTTGGTGGACACGTAATTTCTCTCATTTTAAATAAATGTACTATGTAGGGGCAGTGGCGAAGCTAGGATTTGTCAAGGGGAGGGGTGAAATTCAAAAGAGTGCAAGGTTCAATTGAAGCAGTTGCTTTCACATTGGAAAGTGTAAAGTTTTGAGTCAATATTCATAGCAAAAAATAGTTTCTCTACCAAAACAGTTGTAAGGAATAATATCAAAGCCAATGTAAAAAGCAATAATATCAAATCCTAGGCATGTTTTCCCACGAGGGGAGAGGCGGCCGCCACTCCTCACCCTCACATAGCTTCGCCAATGTGTAGGGGAATAACACACACTAATAATCCCTACACTTTCTCTACTCTCTCTCTCTCTCTCATTCTGGCATCCATCTATTTCTTGTTAGTGAAATAAACCACACCAATTTTTATTATATAGGAATTTTGTATAATTATTCTATCATTTGTAAAACAAAAAAAAGTGTATGCAGAAATACATCATCAGTAATCCTGATTATAATTCAAATGATGATTAATAGCTAATTTTTTTATTTTTATTTTTCGAAATAAAAGAGAGATAAACGAGAATATTTGACGAATCTTGAAACTATTGATCAACTTTTTTATTAAATTTATATTGGAAATAAATTAAAACTATAAACACAAATAATTGTTTCAATTGAATAGACTAAGGAAATCCAAACAAAAATAAGAACAAATTTAACTGTATTTTCACCATCTCATGGTCAATTGAAAATTAAGAATCGCCATTTCTTCAAACTTTTGGGATCGCTGGTCTCAGTTATATTATATTAATACTAGAAAAGGTGATCGGTCAAGAATTTTAGGTGCTTATTATTAGGTTTAAGTTTGGATAACTACTCAACTATTGAGGGTGACTTAGAAAAAAAAGAAAAAAAAAAACTAGGAGTGATTCTAAATTGATCAAAACTTTTTTAAACATTTCAAAAAACTACCTAAAGTTTTGAAAAATGAACCTCTATTACGTGTGTTTTACTGTCAAGTCAACTATGGAAATTTGAATCTCCAAATTGACGACATTTAGTTAAGCAAGTTTATGGTTTAACTTGGCTAAAGTGAGTTTATTGAAGGGGAGATTAGAACTCCAAAGACGTCGATTAGTGAATACTAACTTTAATATTTGTCCACCTCATCATTTAATGCTAGTAATGTCATCACTTAATGTGATAAAGTTTCTGATGATCCTGATGACACATCCTGACCTGGAAAGTCCACTAGGAATCCGAATCGAGCTGTGCTGGCCAACACCAGGAAGTCTCGATTTTTATTCCTTTCTTACCTCCACCTTTGATCATGTCACAACGAGAACTTCTTGATCACATCACATGGAGAAGTTAACAACATCTCACTTCTATCTTAGTTGTTTTCACATATGTCGTGTTGTTGAAATTTCAACGTCCATTTTAAGGAAGAAATCATCGTCCACTTAATAGCACCACTATAGGTTGATTACAGACTAGAACAACTGATAAGGAATTGGCTCTATGAAAGGGTTCCATAACTATAAGGGAGAAAAGTACTCGCTATCTCCAATATTTTGCACCACTCATCAATCTAACAACTCGCACTTCGATGCCTATACTCATTGAATTGACAAGTACATCACCCAAAAGAAATTTGAAAACTAGAATTGGTTAGGATTCCCAAAGCTAGAAAGAAGAATTTACTAATATTCTACTACTTATCTCACCTGATTTACGTATTCTGCTATCATGAGATATTTGGCATGACATACTTTACATATTGTTTTTTTTAAGGTGATTTTGAGATATTTATATATTATATTATTTCTGGAAAAGTATACAGGTTTTACAGTGAGGGGTTACAACCTTTAAGAAATGAAATGATTTTCAAAAACTTTGTTTTTGCCCACTCACGCTTTCTGTTTTGCGCCCCTCCAGGTTTAATTGCTAAAGGTTCGTGTCGATGAGGATTCTGGACAAATATTAGGATAGGTGGCTACTTCTGAGGGTAAAATTGTTACCCACTCTACTGTACTTACTTATGCTTTATCATCACGTGTGAAGTGGGTTCATACCCAATCATCAGCGCACTCTGGTATTTAGGCACTCTTGGGTTTAAATTTATTCACATTTTTCCATATCATCACACATTATGGCTCCGTCACCTTCCAGATGTCGGCCAGTACAACTGGATTCAGATTCCTAGTAGACTTTCCGGGTCAGGGTGTGTCACCTGACCTATCAAATGTTTAATTTTAAAACGTTAGATAATTATTAATTTGAAATATTTTAAAATTTTGATACTAATTTGGAATCACCCGTATTTCACCCTTATTATTATGATTATTATCATTATCATTATTATCATCATCTTAAGCACGGGCAAGACCAGTAGTAATGCATGGAAGTTTAAGAGGAGTTGTTTTATTGCAACTTAACGATTAAGCACGTACGTAAGCATTGCATGCACATATCATCGCCTGCATAATACCTTGTTTATCATGAATGTTGAATGAAGTCTCGATCATGTTGACATCATCGAGTAAAATAGCAACAACAAACTTCCATTTGTGATATTTATTATTTAATGTAGAAAATTATTCTTTTTAATCACAAATATTATTCTTTTGATGTAGTGGAGAAAGATTAATAGTATTCATATTCATTAAAAAGTCAATGACCTGCATCAATAAGTACGTTTTACCATGCATGCCATCATTGAAGTGAAACCCATGCAATGCTTCCACCAAAAACAAATGAAAAAACTCATGCAATCGATTATGTTGTTTTATATCTCTTATTTTATGTCCAATTTGCACCGTCAACTAGTTTAAAACCATTTTTTTTTTGTCTTAGTACAAGCTATGATTACTCTTAAAGTATAATAATGGGAGAGATTTTCTAAATACAAGCTTGTTTAATCTTAAAAAATTCTGGCAAGCGGCACTTTACCACAATGATGGAAATGTGTTGAGTCTTTGCATGACGGCGTGAGTTTAAATCCCGTCGATGACTACTCTAACATTTAATATAACAAAATTTATCATTTGACCAAAAAAAAAAAAAATCTTCAAAAATTCTGAACCGTAACCTGACTTGAAAAAAATATAAGATTATTTAATCAAGTCGAACCTGTTTAAATAAGCTTGTATTTAACCAAAATGATAGTGTAAATAAGAATAATCGAAGATTAAATCTATAAACTCATCAAAAGGAAAAACCACTACAATTGATTAATTTTGCGGTTCACACTCATGAAAGTGTTGCGATGGGTTTGATAATGAACTTAGACATGCGTGGGACAATTCTAATGGGCCTATAGGCGAGGAACATTATGAACACAAACCTACCAATCTTGACCACCCTTCAATTGCATTGTCAGGTTCAAGTTGAAGTTGAACTTAGACGAAAAGGCCCTAAATCCTGAAGATATCTAGTGTTATCTTCGTACTGTCATATTATCATGTGATGTTACTATTTTTAAGTGTGCAACTAGTTAAGTTGTTACAATATCAATATGATTAGTAGTGGATTGCTAGGCTTACTTTGAAATCTTTACATGGGATTAGAACGACTTCCTTCCAAGCCGGCCAAAATACCATTTCAATTGTGAACAAAACTCCTGACAGTTCCAATCGTGAACAAGATCCTGACCTGACCATAACTTGACTTGACTTGATGATTTGTTGCTTGAAATTAATAATAAACGCTACTAATGTGGAATTCATTGTATGTATGGCCCATTAAAGACATGGTCCTACAAGAGGGGAGTGTTCTATTTTAGAAACATGACAAAATATATTAATACTTGTAAATCAATGACTTCATTATTAATAACATCGAAATCTTTTATGATTAAACTCATGAAATTTTTTTTTTAAACTATCAAGTCAATTCATCGCTCATTTGGTTTTCCATTTGTTTCTTCTGGTATTTTTCCCAAATACGTTTAGATGTCACCTCAAATCAAGTCGTCGGCCGGCCTACCGAAGAAGAATCAAATCAAGCCAAAACACATCCACAACCATAATTCCACGTGCATAAGTATTCTTTGTTATTGCCCTAGACAAGAACCAAAAACCAAATAAAGTTGAATGCCATTGAAGCGATGGGACTTGTTGCTGTCGGGGTAGTTGCTTTTTTGAGCAACAAGCTTGGAATATATGTAGAAAAAAAGTTATCAGACGGTAATTTTATCTACATATTTATTTTTATTTTTTATATATTCTTTTAATTTTAAATCATCAAATTGAATAAATTGAAAAAAATTAATAAATAAAAATTAGTAAGAATGTATAAATAGCACTCATCTTGCAATATGCTTAATTATAATTGTGATCCAACAATTGAAACGATGATATATTTTCAAGTCAAACGGAATTTAGTGATTAAAATTGGATGGTATTAACATTATTTTCCTCATTTTTGGGTGGGGATGATGACATATTGGTTGAGATATTACCATCTTAGCAAGAATTTTGGAATAAAAGAAGGTCAAGGAGAGTCATGTCACCTCGTACCATAAATTCTATTAAATCTTTTAGGATGACGGATCGTTTGATCGATCAATCAAGGTCAAAACAATTTCATTTTCAAAGTTCTTTTCTAGTTATGGGAATGTCAATGAGAAAATTCGAAATAGATTGGGTTTGAATGGCTTCATGTTAACCAAGAAAAATGTATGATGCTCTATTTATTATATATTTTGTTGATATTGTACACTTATTCTTGAGATGAAAGGTATATTGTTCACTTTTTCTTATACAAATGATTTTTTGCTTTAAATTATACTAAATCAAGGGAGAAGGGTTTGAACTCAAAATACAATAAATTAAAAATTAAGACTAAAACTATCAGAATAATCTACCACTTATAATATTATATGCTTATAACTACACAACGTAACTTCAATTGAAAACTTATAGTTCCAGTTAAAAGTATTTATCCATATGCACCTTCGATTTTGTTTTCAATAGGTAGAGCTTTGTGAGTACAATTGTCCACAAGGACACAAGTGTTTGTCAAATTTTGATTGATGTGTGCATCTCGCATACATATCAACTGCCTACAATAACCACCATCTGCTAATTAAGTAATAATGCATTTCAAAGTGTTATCCGCGAAAGACTCATTATAACAGACTCAGAAGTGGACTATCTATGGGTAGGGCAGCAAAGGCCACAGTTGTTAGAATTGTGGCTAAGAAACTTGTGGCCTTACCATTTTCTACCATTGTAAGTCTAACTAACTGGAGTTTATACATAAAGGGCGGATTGAAATTTGAGAGAAGAAGTAATCTAAATGGTATTAAGATCAAAAGATAGGAAGAATTAGACTGCATGCACAAATGTTGTATGAGCACTTCTTGAATTTTATTATTTAAGAAGTCATTTTTACTTAATTGCAAATTGTATCTCAGACACATACAAAAATATCTCAATGAAAATCATAAAAGAAAAATTTATGAGCATATGTCACATTCAATTAGTAATAGTAGTGACTTCTTAACTGAAACGAGCTATATATTTTTTATGTAAGATCATTTCTAATGGATCTGGCCATAGGCTATGTTTTAGCCCAAATAGTGACAAAACTCATCTCTAATGAAGGTCTGAGCTAAAAGAAAAAGAGACCCACCAAGCTAAACTTAAGCCTTTTGGACATTGGGTTGGGCATTTTGATCCAGCCAACTAGCCAGTTTGAGGGACCCAAGTTGTTAGCAGTCAACTTGGTACTTGACATCATATAGTCGTTGGATTTTGATTTTTTTTTTTTTTTTAAGACGAAATCTTGAAAAAAAATGTTTAAATTCTAATTTTTTTTTCTATAAATACATAAGCCATTTCTACATCATTTTCACCTTTCCATACTATCTTATCTGATTTTATTTCAATTCTTCACATTCCTTAAACTCCTAATTTGTTGTAATCTTTAATATCTAAGTAACCTAAGTTGTGATCTTTGAATTAATGTCTAAGCTGTTTTTTTTGAATTAATGTCTAAGTTGCCCGACTATAACTCTGAACATAACTAAATATAACCCTTTCAATTAGAGATGGTCTAATAATCCATATAGTACTGAAAGATCAAATGAAGATTGTGAACAAATCCACTGCAAGTTGCTTGACCACCGAAGACCAATATATTCTATTTGCTATGGTGGCGTGACATGCAAATGTGAAACCTTTAATTTGTACCTTTTGACTTATCAATCTTGAGACTCAGTATTTATCCATGCAGATTGAGCTAGCTAGCACATCAAACACCAACATACATGAAAATTAAATGGATACAATTTGGTACCCTCTAATTGGAGGAACGAATATATTCGTTCCATATCTTGTGCACTGATACAGGGAACTACAATATTTGCGACAATCTTGAATCTGTTTGCTCACTTTCCAATGGCTATAAATAGAAGCTTAATTAGTTTAACAATGGAGAACATAGGCAACAAAGTTCAGAAGAGAAGTCTTGTATGAAGGTGAAGAGCCGTGTTTGGTAGCCAAGGATGACTTGCCTGATTAGATATCATATATTCACAAGTTACTAACAGATTAGTACTTGAGCACATATATATTTGGGTTTCCAGCTAGGCAGTTGTCCTTCGGCTAATCTGACTGGCTCTTATCTTTCATGCTAGACTTTCCTCTCTTCCATACATATGGAGTTTAAGTCTTTGCTGATGTCGTTTTACTATACATTGGATATGCATTTTGATTGTGACTACTGTGCAGTACATACAATGTCTAGAGTTACAGTTTTATGAGTATGCATAGCTCACAATTTGCAGCTGGTGAATGAAAGCCGTACGTCCCACACATTCGATCGCCACTCAAACCCTAGCAAGAAATGCGCATTCGGACAATAGTGGATCAAGGTATGCGACGAGCAAAAATCATATGCATTCCTCTCATACTTATTTGATTTTTAATACTACATGCAGATTTTTCGAGAAATTTATAACAATGTGAGTTATGGTAATGATGAAGGATGAAAGATTGCTTCAAAGCTCATATAAATATGTTATCTTTCAAACTCCAATGAAGCCTAACAACTTGCTATTGTTGATATGCGTCTTGCACTTATGAAAATCAACCCAACACTGAAAGAAGGTTTACAAGAAACTCCAGGATCATAGAAACCAAATCTGCAGTATTTTAATTTATCTGTTTTGTATTAAAAGGCAATAATTGAAAGGAGGTTTTGTAGAAGAATATAGAGAAAAGCTTCGAATGATTTTAATCTGCCAACATATGGTCTATATATGATCAAATCGCCTGTTCAAATGGGGCAACCCCCATTTGTCAACACCACTTGAATTAAGTCAAAACTCTGGGTGAGGAGTTACCAATTTCTAGAGATAATAATGGCCATTAGATTGCTATTTGAATAAGATCAATGGTCTATATTTCAAACAGCAGAATGACAGCTCTCTTCCCAAGGCCCACCGCTTCACTTTTGTTTCTCCAGATTCCAAAATTCATGTCTGGAAAATTCCTACAATGATAGGATGCCACTCGGCATCACAAGATTTTGACAAGTTGTTTGTAATGATCGCATTACTTTGTATCCATGTGGTTAGTAGATGTTTATTAGGATTACTATCAGATTAGAGAGGTCGGTCGTTGAGGAAAACCGGTTACTTCTCCCATATGGGGAATAGCGTGAACTGTAAACAGTTGTTGGTATTGTAATGGTCTTCTCAACAATACGAAGTTACTGTGCAATTGAGAAAAAGTATGTAGGTCTTAACATACAATACAATTTCTTAATATACGATCGCTCACAGATTTCCTGAGAGTCTGGTGCATTACTTGAAAAGGTGCAACAATCAAGCTGCGGCTTCACAGTTTTGGACGCGTAAACTGCAACTCTCATGCTTGTGTTGTGCTTAATATCGAACAATATATCTTGTCAATTTATTCCAGATATCTTATTTTACATTATTAATATTTTACCTTCGAATATATGAAGTCAATCAACAGCAGTAACTTTGACGAGAATGAATTTTCAATTGTCTCAGTTGTGTGGATAATACAAGAGAACTTGTTATATGGGATCATGCTTTAAGTATAAAGCATGAGAGAGAGAGATGCAGTCCAGTAGTAGCTTTGTTGGAATCTTGGACTGGAAGAGATGGTCAGGGGATGATTAGTGAAGGGGGTAACGTATGCTTTAACATAGGTAACTGCTGCAACCATGTTTTATAAGGTTATGTTAGCCTGATAAGATTACACGATTAAAGCACAACAATAAAAAAACAAAACATGGCTGACGTGAAGAAGAAGCTCTAGCAGCAGCCATTAAATTGACTAGAACTCGAAGAAAGCTACAACGATACATAAATCTTCTGCAAGCTCCTAGCCTTAAAAAACTACTCAATGAGAAGCGTTTTGTTGCATGGTTTAGGGCTTCAAGGACCTCAATATTGATGTTAGCTAAGAGACTACGATTGAGTCCATAAAAGAGACTCACAGTTACTTGATTATCAAGGATTCAATCAGCCTTACTTGAACTCGAAGACACAAAATTATAAGACTGATATTAGGGAAACAAATCACGATCTTAATTTGATCTCTATTATTCCATACCTATTACATTGTAAGACTGTTTATGGTTCATTTATGTTGGATTAAATTCAAAAGTTCTTCATACGAAAGTGTCATCTAATCATTCATATGTGAGTTGGGTCAGTTGATCATGAAAATTTTCATGTCCCCTTTGCACTCAAACTCAAATTCTACTCTCCGTAAGTTCGTCTTACTAGGAAGAATAAAAAAGCATTGTTTTATTGACACCCTATTAATTTTTGAAGACACCCTCAATTAAAATTTATCCCAACAATTTCAGTTTTACTCTTACTTACTGTTGAATCCATCTCACCTGCCAAAACCAAAAAATTTCACAACCAACAACAGTACCGTCGCGCCAATAACTTCCTCTCTGATCAATCGAAGGCAAGAGTGCTGCCTCGATATTATTCCGAGGAGCCTTTTCTTTTGCATGTATTGTTGTTTTCAGTAAATGAATCGAAATTGTGTGCTACTTATCACATCAAATCAATGTTGTTTGGATAAACAAAAAACAAGAGTATAGTTACAATATTCTAGGGAATGGATTATATATATCAACTCGCATAGAAAAGATGACTTGGAACCACTGATTAATGCTGGGAACTTTTACAAAATAATTTGGTTCGTGCAGTGGTTATATAGCTGCATCCGAGGTTGGTACTTTTTGTTCATTTTTGTTAACCTAATTTTCGCTTATTATCTCCTCGCCCTCACATCATTTTTGCTTTTCAGGATGTTATACGATTTCTTAAACATGCTTGCCAGGCTCATATGAGTGCAACTCCGATATCACCTCCAGCAGCTCAACAGATCATATCTTCTATTAACGTCATTCTTGGAGAGGACGGTACCATTAGAGTGCCTCAGAAACTCCGGTGGATTCCCGAACACAGCAACTTCTTCAGGTCGGAGCTGCAGAATATGTGGGCTTTCAGGTTCTCGGAGAGAATGATTCCACTGTAATCGGATAATGCTTTAGAATTCAGCAAAAATTCCTGTTTTTTCTGGGGAATGTCTGAAGCAAAATGTGAGTAAATCGCTAATTCACTAACTATTCTCGTACATTTATATGTTCCTATTTACCACAGCCGTCTCTGAGATTTTGGAAGCCATGTGCGAAATTTATAAAAAGCCTCTCCTTAAGATATCTTTAAAAAGTAGAACAATATATTGATGCTAAAAAACAATCACTTAAATCAAAACCAACTTTAGCACTCATCAATTGCAAGTTTATAAATGTCATTAATTATAAGTAAAAAGTGCTGCAAACATAATATTCGCTAAATAAACAAAAGAAGTTCAATCTTAAATAACCAAACATGAAAAAAAAAAAAAAAAAAAAAACCTTCAAAACTCTAACTTTAAAGTTTCACTTGAATATAACACATTATTATATAATAAAATTGGAAAAACAAATTGTTTTAGAATGTTATTAGTGACACTCAAAATATCTCATTATACTTCAAATTTTTATATTTAAAAAGAAAAAAAATTACTCTTATAAAAAGTGAACAATGAGATTTTAGCGTGCTACCAAAAGCAACACCTTTCGCTTTTGGCTTTTCGAAAGTGAGATAAAACATGTCCGTACGGGTTGCTGTTGTGAGAGTTAAGGGGCAGAGCGCGTATATGTGTATCTGCGTCGCACGGCAGAGCAGATCTTCTTAAGCAGACGTAGGACTCTGCAAAAATAGTGTGATATAATTTGGTTTGCACCTTTGGCGGGTAATCAGTCGAGTTGGCGATTTGGTGGGTATACATACTTCCCTGCTGAACCTAACAAGCAGGAGGGAAACGCCATCAAACTTGAATAAAGGGGAGGACTCGGCGTTGAGGTGTTGTAATGCAAAGAAACCAAAGTCTGATCCGACTATCGAACTGAAGCGTCTGCCCCACGCGTTGTGTTAAGGCTTCCGATTAAGATCAAGCACTACTGGATCTTCCCTACCGGCAAAATGCGAGGCATTTAGCCTTAAAGACAGTTGTGCACAATACCATTAATTCTTTATATCGAGTTTCTTCGTAGAATTGTATTGATGAAATTTGTTCAGATGCTGCTCCCATTTGTTCGAATACCAGTTGTGTTTCTAACTCAGCACTGTTGTATTTACTAGTAATCCATCTCCCATTCGTAAAATTGCACCTGTTTTGATTGAAAGTTAGTTGATGTACTGATGCAGCTTTGATTCGATTTGTTTAATATGTTATCAGGTATGTCTCAAACTCGGCATTCTTAGACCTAACAAAACTCCGAACAAATGCTATACAATTACACAACATATTGGTCAGTGAAACTCGCATTTGCTTCCCGTCAAATGGAACAAGGTCATGCTTCCTGAAGATTGTTGAGAAACTAAAGCCAACTAATGAGTTGAAAACCTAGTACACTGCAAAACAGCAGCATTTACCTTGTGATTTGTTTAAGGTTCAAAACTATTCTGTATTCAGCATGCTTGATGGACATAGCGAAGACAACTGATCTCCGCCACTGCAACTTCTTTAACTATGAGTTAGCTTCATTCCTGTAGTTCTTATGTTGGACAAAGTTAAATCATTATGTTGGACGAAATTAAATTTGGATTTGTCGAACAAGAACTACTGTGAACCAAGCAATAATCAACAAATTGTGAAGAGGAAGCCATAATTCCTTAAATGTATATGGTCATACAAGTCACTTGAACAAAGTAAACTAGCATTGTCATCAGCCTTCTCAACCTCACCCGCCAGCGCCATAGCACCCTCTCCCTCATGCTCACCATTGGCCTTTTCCTTGTTCCATTCCCCGACTTTGTTATCGTTGAAGTTAGCTTGATTCGCCCACTCCCTCATTCACATTATCGAAGCTAGCTTCCTCATCTCCCTTGGGTGTGTGGAAAGACGCAGATGAGGGAGCTAACTCCAATAATGGGAATGAGGTAGAAGGCAAACCAAGCTAACCTCACATAAAATATGTTCAAAGAAGTTGGTGAATGGAACGAGGAAGAGACCAATGATGCAACAACTCAAGAGATTAGGGTTTACATGTGAATATGAAGCTTAAAGGGAGAGAGGGGGGGGGGGGGTGTTATTTATTTAAATAGTTCATTTCTTGCTGGCGAGCATTGAATTAATTAGGGTTTGCATGTGAAGAGGAAGCTCAAAGGAAGGATGGAGGGAGGTGTTATTTATTAACATGGTTTATTTCTTGCTGGTGAGGATTTGCACACAAAATGAATGAATGCAACCAAAGAATAGAAATTGTGAGGTGTTGACTGAAACAAAGTGGAGGAGCCGAGGAAGGAGGGAACAAGTTGGACTCTTCAAAATACAAGCAGATCTGACAAAATGGGACCCAGTTGTTAGGAACACAAGGAAAAAAATTTCAATGTACAGAACATGATTCAGTACACCAAGTGTTATAATGTAAATGGAAAAAAGTATTTTTTTCAAATGTCCATCCACTTGTATTGTTGAGACTTAGTGTACCAAGCCATGGTCGTAGTACATTAGAAAAGTCTCCCGGCAGGAAGGGATTCTTAGCCGTTAGATCAATCTTAATGACTGTTGTGAAAATTTTAACTTGTACCACAAGCCTACAACCAGTTCTTAGGAAAATTACTCTGATACATATGAAGTTCTCTACCATTGACTATAGAAAAAAAAAAGTGCTGCAGTTCGCAAGCAACAACTTAACCTTGTCACATTCTTTTCTTTTATTTTTTATAGAGACGGACAACAAGGATGACATTGAAGTGCAATCTGAAACGAGGACAACGAAATTGATCGATTTCAAAAGTTTGTGACCAAAATATGTCCTTCAACTTTAACCTAATTGGAATAATGATTTTTCAATTAAAAATCCATTACCATTGATCCCTCAACTCATCAAAACATGCAACTATGGTGCTTTTCGACAACTCTGTTAGAACTTCCGTCAAAATGAGTCACGTGTTACGCATGTGAGGCTAAATCAAAGGACAAATATAAAAAACCAAATAAGAAAAATTGTATCAATGGTCCCTCAACTTTAATTCAACTGGAGAAATAATCTCTAAACTTTAACTCAATTAAAGTAATGATCCCTAAACTTTAACCTAATTATAACAATGATCCTTCTAACATAACTCATTTTGATAGAATTTTGACGGAGTTGAGGAAAAGGATCTTAACTACACGTTTTGATTAGTTGAGGGATCATTACTTCAATTTGATTAAAGTTGAAGGACCATTGCTATAATTTATTCTTTAAGAGAAGTTGCCAAGCCAATCTTCTTGGAGGACAGTGATTTACAGGGCAATTCAATTCCGTCCTGATCTGAACCTCGGATCATCAGCAGGTTCTGCTCTAATGCCTCGGTCTCACTATATCGAGCTGCCAAACTCTGAAAAAATGCAATACAATTATACAAGCAAAGCCTTTACACAAACTTATAGTACACTTCAGCTGAAATGGCCCTGAACTCTTCTTAGGTCAACATACGTTATGAAACTTCGCAGATTTTTGCACAAGTACATTAGGGAACGCCAGAATAATGACGACACGTAAGTACAGATTAGTCAATAAAACTCGAATTTGCTTCCTGTTGATGGAACAGAGGCATGCTTCCTGAAAATTACTGAGAAACTACAGCCAACCAGTGCAAGTTATAATCCTGGTACACTCTAAAACAGCAGCATTATTTGCAACCTCAACCTTATGTTTTTGTTTAAGATCAACAAGTCTAATTAGATGAGGTCTGTATCAGCCCCACCACTTAGACAAGATAAATATGGAAAATTATAATCAAGATGCAGTGAAAGCTACTTAGTTTGACATGTATAACAAGAAGGCAAATCGCCGGCTCTTTGATGATTCGGTCTCAAAGCATGATTCCTAATACTAGACATCTATCTCTCACAAGTGAATTTATCCCTGTTACAATGGAAAGAGACGCACAAATAATACCCTGCCATACTCCAAGCCGTTATTATGCAAATTCATGTACCCTACTGTGACTGGTGAATGCAACCTTTCCTTCTGAACAACTTAGCATTAACCCTAAAACCCTCATCAACCAAGGATTTTCTAACAACAATGCATGACCTCTTGGACTCTATATCCCACTCCTGGTTCTACGAGAAGGATCTATCGGGAGAACATTCCCTCCCCTGACATCCAATCTACTGTTAAACGTCCGAAGATAACTATGCAACTCTGTACATCATAATCACAACTTTCAGGCTTTCCCTTTGCTAGCCACGACAAAACAGGTCAGACTGACTTCCAAATTCAACTCCTTGCCTAACGCCGCTATTTCATTAACCTACCAAAAGGTTTATAATTCGATACAATAGTTTTCTATATACAACATTAACATCATAGTAACTAATAGATAAGGAAGATTAAATTCAACAGAACACTTCTACCTGGGAAATCATTAAATATATTAAACTGTCCATCAGCTCAAAATTATTCTGCATGCTTGATGGAAATAAGAAGAGCGGAAACGAAATGACTCCAATTGATCCTTCCTTTAACCAATTATAGGCATTTCTTTTACCCATTCTGTCCTAGAGGTTACAACCAACTAAGAAAACAACAGTTCTCTGATCAATGGATAACTATAACTAGTTCAGCATTACTACCAAAATGAAGTACAAGGATCCAAAATTGCACCGCATCAAAAGCATGAAAAATAAAGTAAATAGTGCAATGAAAACCAAAATCTACTTATCCAAAATACTACTGAGTTGAGATTTGAGAGAAAAAAATATAACCAAAAAGCTCAAACCAGTTTTACTTGCAGGCATGTCTCTTACGTTGCCATGGCTGAGGATTTTTTTCGATTTTTCGTTTGCCAACAGTCACAAAAGCAAAAGTCAAGAAAACCCCTTCCCCAGCTTCTGAATTGCACAATACATTTTCCTTCTGGACCCAACTGCATTTACTCCCATATCCTTGAGGTCCTCCAATGTTAACATGGGCAATACCTCATCATCCACCTCATGAATTTCGAACACCGGCGCATAACGCCCTAACCCTAACCCATTGAGCCAAACCCTAACCCCATCTTCTCCACACCTTCCTCTTCCTTCATTCCCAATTCTAACCCCACTTGTCCCTCTACAATTCCAATCCCTGGCATCGTTATCCGACGGCCCGGATAGCTCAATACCATCATGGTTATCCCTACCCTCCGAAATCCTGGTCCTAATGGGTCTTCTACTTCCATGGTAAAGCAGCTCCCTTCCATTGGCATGCCCATCCACACCCAAATTCTCCGAACTATGAATTGGACTCCGCTCTTTCAACGGGCTTTCCGAGTTTTCGACATCAAAATCGCGTTGATACCCATCATCGACGTCCTCCGCTCCACTGAATTTCTCGTCCCCTTCGCCGCCACCTTCATCGATCTTGGAAGATACCCAATTGGATCTGACCCGTTTCATGACGCTCGAAGCCCGTTTCTTGGCGTCCTTGACCTTCCAGCTCCCAATGGCAACACTATCGAGATTGGCCTCTCTGTCTTCACCGTCTAGGGTTTCATGGAATTCCCCAACGGAGCTTAAATTCGTTAAAGGTCGAGGCTTGGAGGACTTATTGGCGTCTTTGCGGTGGTCCGGCGGGAGCCTCCACGGCTTGGTGGCGCGGCGCACCTGCGAATCGTACGGCTGGTCTCCTCCGATGTCGCCCAACCGGACGCTGGGTCTCCGCTGTCGCTTCGATCCTACCGTCTCGGACGAACCCATCAAAAACTGTCCTCCGCCGTTGATCTCAGAAACCGGCTGCGGTTGAATCTCCGCCATGGATTCCGAATTTTATTTAATTTCTTTCACCCTAAAAATCCAATTTTGTTCGCTGGAATTTGAGTTTCTCTGCGAAAAGACTCGAACTTTCCGAATTTGTGTGTGTTTTTTGTTAAGTGGAAAATGGGGGGAGAAGCAAAAGGGCTCTTTGGCCTTTGGGATGTAGCGCTTTCTTGCGTTGTGCCTACAAGTTTTGTTCTTTTGGTCGGTTTCTAGAGAGAGAAAGAGAGGGTTTTGAAGTAAATGAAGTGATTGATGGGGGAAGAGTGAGAGAGGGAGAGAGAGAGAGAAGGGTTTCAGTGAGTGAATGAGTGGCTTTGGATTTGGGTGGTTGGGGGGAGAGACCGAGAGAGAGAAGGTGCGTTGGAGTCTTAGAGGAACGTGACACGTGGCACTCTCTCCATGTTATCATCAGATGGGAATGTCCCATTGACCACAAGAAATCATCTCTCTCAATTAAATAAAAAAATTCATAAATGTCACATGGAAAAATGTTTTTGGTTGCATGTGTTTAAGTTAAATTTGTTGCTAGTTCATTAGGAATTTATGTTTATTTTTTTATTGTAAATAATATTGTCTATTTAGAAGAAGAAAAAAAGTCGAATTTGGTTTTTAGCATTTTAAATGAAGTTTAATATAATTTTTTGGAGTGCAAATCGCAATTGTATTCTAATTATTATTTTTGGCCAGTATAAAGTTTTTTATTAGACCATCTCCAACCGAAGGAGAGTCAGAGGGCTCTCTTTGGCCCTATAGCCCTCCAAAAAATTAATATTTTAATAAATAGTTTCAGGCCATATTTCTTACCATCTCTAACCGAGAGGCCAGAGGGTTATAGGTCAAGCATAGCCCTGTGACAAAAAATCATCTCCAACTGAGGAGCCAAAGAGATATAAGGTCAAACATAATTTGTTATTTTAATTAAATTAATATGGTTACTTAAATTAAACTACCTCAATAATTAAACTAACTCGATAAGGAATCTCAATAATTTTGCGTCTCGGATTTCGAGTGCCACGTGTCGATATCTGAGTGACTTTGCAGATTCTTGTTGATAAGGAATCTCAATCATTTTACGTCTCAGTTTTTGAGTGTCACATATCGAGATGTAATTGGTTGTAGGGATGTTAGATAGGGTTTTTATTTGTGTGGCACTTCTTATCTTTAGCTTCCAATGTCCATAAATAGGGTGGATATTAGGCTATAATTCACACACCTTTAGATTCAATCTCTTTCAATTCAAGTTTGAAATGTATTCCAACTTTGGATCCTCTTCGGATTCCAACTGGGGGACCTCATCCAATTCCGAATTGGAAGAAAAATGGGCGCAGATGAGACGAGAAGATAAAGAGTCTGATGAAGAAGATGAAGCATAGCGCAACACATAATATGTGGCAGCCATAGCTACAGTCATGGCGTGTTAACCAACTGAGGAACAACCTCAATGGGGTGGCTCTGTTGCTGGTTGCTTTTACAAACCACGAAATAGAGCGATGATGCATGCCAATCTAATGAACAACTACTTCAACCCCAACTTGGTGCACACAGAAGAGGATTTTAGACGTCGCATCCGGATGAGGCGTCATGTCTTCAAGCGTTTACTTTATGATGTCCAGTAAGTCTACTTTCGGCAAAAGCTGGACAGAGCAGGCCGCCCTTACCTCATCAAAAGGTTACTATTGCATTTCAAATAATGACCTATGTCTTCCCAGCTGATTCGATGGATAATACATATGGTATGTCTAAGTCTACATGTCTTGATACTCTTATTGAATTCTGTGACACAATTGTTCAACTTTACAAATAGGAGTACCTTCGTGAGCCAAATCAAGAAGATCTGGATCGGCTCATTCACAAAGCTAAAGACCATGGCTTTCGAGGCATGATAGGGTCATTCATGCATTGGCATTGGAAGAACTGTCTCACCGGATGGCAAAGAGGCTTTAGTGGAAGGTCGAGAAAGTTAACTATTGTGTTAAAGGCAGTTGCCTCGTATGACACATAAATCTGGCATTCTTTGGAGTCCCTGGATTCCAAAATGACATTACAGTTCTTGGGTGTTCACCCTTCTTCAATAACCTAACGGAAGGTAAATCACCTCAACTTGACTACTACATCAACGGTCGTCAGTACAATATAGGGTATTACTTAGCAGATAACATCTACCCAAAGTGGGCGACACTTGTCTAAGCAATTCGAAACCCTGCGAATGATGTTGAAAAGTGGTTTACCTTACACCAAGAGGCATACCGGAAAGATGTCGAGAGAGCTTTAGGTATTCTACAAGCATGATGGAAAAATCATCAAGGAACAAGCAAAAGGGTAGAGTCGAGAAAATTTGAACTCCATCATGATGTCTTGCATCATATTACACAACATGATTGTGAAGCATGAGCGATATAGGTATATTGATGGAGTGTCTGATGACAACCAAGAGGATCCAAATAGGTTGAAAAGGGCTCGTGCAAAAATATATGATGGGCTTAATTTGTCTTTGAATTCAATAGCTGGTAATATCTCTTTAAATGAGTACATGAGGCTATAGGATGATACATTCCCGTGCCACGAACAAGTACCGACAACAGAATCTTTTTGCACATCTTTTGGCCAAAAGAAGCATGGAGTAGGCGTTTAAGTTTTATGTTGTTAAATGTTTTTTAAAATGTTGTTTAAGTTTCATGTTGTTAAATGTTTTTTTTTATGTTGTTTAATGTTATTTAATGTTGTTTAAAAACTTAGGACGTTATAGGAAAAAAAAAAAGAATTTAAAATTTTTTTTTTTAATTTGTAAAAAAAAATATTCAAATATAACTGACACACCCCGACCCAGAAAGTCTACTTGGACCATGAATCGAGCTGTGCTGGGCGACACCTGGAAGGTAACGAAGCCATAAAATGTGATAGAGTGTAGAAAAATGTGAATAATTTGAGCCTAAAAATTATTAATACCAAAGTGCGTTGTGAGCGGGAGCGAACCCATTTCACGCACGATGTCAGAGCATAAGTAAGGTACATGAGTGTGGGTAAGAATCATACCCTCAGAAATATCCATCAATACTAAGATTCGCCACAGATCCTTGTCGATACAAACTCAGCAGCTAAAACCTAGGGGGCACCAAACAGAGAGTGTGAGTAAGCAATAAAATCAAGCTTCCCAAAGTTATTACCTCTCTAAAAGTAATGCTCCTAAATGTAAAACCTATATCGTTTTGCCATAAGACAATACAACATATATACATATATCAAAACCATACTCAGAAATGGCCAAAACCACAGTTTGCCATCAACTCCACCATGCAATAATAAGTAGGCCAAATGAACTTAATCAATACAAAATAATATATCAGTCGGAGCCATCTAATATGACATGTACAACTTATCTATATCTTATCAATCATGGCTAGCATATAAGTCGGAGTCACCTATAGTGACCTGTACGACTTATCCATATCTCATCAATCATGGCTAGCATATAAGTTGGAGTCACCTATAGTGACATGTACGACTTATTCATATCTCATCAATCATGGCTAGCATATAAGTCGGAGTCACCTATAGTGACCTGTATGACTTATTCATATCTCATCAATCATGGTTAGCCAATAGCTCAATAAGTATACCTGCACACGAGTCGGAACCACCTAAAGTGGTCTGTACGACAAGACTGGGTGTAAATAAATACGTTCAAGTGCTATGATCACATGAAGACTCTGCGAATAATCGCGGGTCACCTACGAATCGAAACCACCTAAAGTGGTCTGTACGACAGGACTGTGCACCTACCTTGGATCCAAGGTGAGTGTAAGGTGCGGGAGGTGAACATCACGTGAAGGACTGTGCCCTGGCCACGGGCGGGAGCACTAACACCGGGGTGCAGGTTTATGTGCTATATTATATCTCAACACAATCATACTCACTAACATCACTAACATCAACATGTACTCATCTGAGACTTACCTGGGCATCCGCGACGTCATATAGCACTTCAAAGTATTCACAATAGTCAGGTTCGGTAATATCCATATGAATATGCCATGATGCAATCTAAACCCAAACATTTCATGATATTCCCAAAATATATATAATACGGCATAACATGTACAATCAATAACACCCTACTCCCAAACTATTTACTTTTGAGAGTAATCATTAGTGATAAGCCCAATTAGACCCTAGTTACATTAACTATCATACTTGCCTTTCCTTACTTCAATTTCTTGATTATTCACGCATTGATTTATGATCAACATTTAATCACCAAATCATAAAGTTAAATCTCATAATTCCCACCAATGTCCCTCACATTGCTCAATTCACTAAACAAGGCTGTTGTCTCAATTATTTAATCTCATTTATTATATGGCTACATCTAACGTCTTGTTAGATTGCCTATGTATCCTAAACAGGGATCAAGCCATTCGTAGTTCGAAATGATTAATTGTAGGTAACAAGCATAGATCACTATAAAAGTGCTTGTGGAACTATCAATTATATGCCTATGAAAGAAAATTGCCCACTCACTTGGATTCCACGCTATGATTATCTTGCACGCACATCGAGACATCACCATCTATCGTCGCCTGTGACCAATTATCAAATCACATCTCAAGGGTTTTACCGATAGAATACATAATTTACATAAAACATATCCTCAAGGACCTTCAAGAATAATTTGAGACCCATTGACCAAAAGCCAACCGTCAATCAAAGATCGACAGTAGGGTCTACAACCCTGTATAGCTCGATTTGGAAGATCCGCATATCAGATTTCCAATCTGAAACTCCCAACGATCCACAATATGTTTCTAGAATAACATATTAAAATTTCATTACGATCCAACGGTTGGATCTCCGCCATTTGCCCAAAATCAAGTGGACGTCAACATTTATTTTACTAACTTACAAATTCAATTCGGGAAGATCCATACATTGGATTCCCGATCCATAAATTCCTATGATCTTTAAATATTATGCATTATAATGTATCCAAGTTTGGTGACGATCCAACGGTCGGATTGTCGATTCACATTTTCATCAAGTAACGTATCGTAACGAATTTAGGTTCCAACGATCAACCTATGTCATTCAAATAACAAAACTGAATTCAAGACATTCGACATAACCTAAAAATAGCATTGGCGGCTCACTGGCCATGCGCCGCTGCGGGTGGCGGTCGGCCACCCCGACTCGTTGGAAAATCCAACTATTTCCAAAAATTCTCAAACTTCATAGAAATGAATATCTTAGTGAGTGGAGCAACTTTCATACCTGCCACGAAGTCGAAATGTGGATGGAAGATGGTCAATTTTTCCCACAAAGTCGGCGGGTGCCTAAAACTTCCCGACGTCGATTCGTCGTCTACGGTGGTCCAACGGGGTCAAGGTTGGTTGTGTTTTGCTCCTGGGATGATGGGCTACAAACCCCAAGTGGTGGCATCGGCCATCTCTTTGCCGATTTGCCGGAAAATCGAAAAGGGTGGCCGGAGCACTATTGATTTTCGTCAACTTTCGTGGCCTCAAACCGCCACATCCCATGGTTAATCAAGGTGGTTCTTGGGTGGCTTTTGTAGAGGGGAATGAGAGCTTCAAGATGGTGGTAGTGGCATCGAAAAACTCCACCGAAGTTGGCCGGAATCGGCCTTGGAAAATGGGAACTTGTGGTGGGTGTGGGTGGACGGGAAAGCCACTTCCCTTTTTTTTTTTTTTTTTTTTTTTTTTTTTTTTTTTTCTTCTTTCTTTCCTCATTTCTGATTTTTGCTTCACCCCACAAAGTGGGGATTTAATTTAATTAACACTAAACCTTGAATAACCAATTTCGAACGTCCGTAACTATACCGTTATAATCCGGACTCGCAAACGGCTTTCACCTATACGTTCGTACCAACGAGTATTACGAGGATATGCTAAAAGAATAAGTCCCACATCTCTCAAGTCGATGGTCAACGGAAGTCAAAGTCCTTACCTCTAGGGCAATTTCGTAAATTCACGCTTTTAAAATAAAATAAAAACGTAAAATTTGGAACGGGTTGTCACAATAACGGCTAGCTGACGTCAACTAGTAGTCGTTGCATTCAAAATCTAGCCTAGCCTGGGGCTGGCTGGGTTGGGCCATTCGGTTGGCCTTTTTCATTTTTTTTTTGTCCCGGTGGGGCCCACAAGCCTTTTGGCCTAACCCTCAGTTGGAGACGGTTTTCGTGTTATTTTGGGCTATTTTCGGCCCTCTGGCCGGATCAATTGGAGAAGGCCTTAGCCTTTTTGGTATTACCGCCAATCCATCCATTATCTAGGCCAAGATGGGTTCTAAATTTGAAATGAGGATCTTCTTCGAATTCTCTTTGTGAGGATTCTAAAGATCCTCAAATCATGTCCGTTTATCGTACATCGTAAGGTCAGTTTACATGTTCATGTTTAATTTTAAATAAAAATATTTAAAATAATTTCTAATTACACGACATACGATAAACGGATATAATTTAATGATTCTTGGAATCCTCACAAAAAAGATCTAGAGATGATCGTCGTTCCTAAGTTTGGATGGTAAGTTGTACTGGTCCCACTGCATTTCAAAGAAAAGCAGAAGCCTGGTGGACCTGTCCCATTCAAGATTTTTTCCGATCTTTGTTTGTACGTCAAGTCTATTCTTTAGAAGAGGAACATTATGATTCTACACACAAAATATCAACACTAATTTTATATAAAAATTGCTATAATTGCAGTATTTCTATATTTAGGTACAACTTGTAATGACTAGTCATAATAATTTAATTTAAATTTGTGTGAAAACCTAGTGTCAAACTCAACATCACCAATATGCAGACATAAAACTTTTAAAATATGATAATGCTAAGCATACATCTATTTTTACTTTTCACATACTCTTGAAAATTTTGTCTATTCATATTCTTCAATTTATTCAATTCGATGTTCAAAAACTAAAAAAAATACATAAAAAGTAAAAATAAGTGTGAATAGCAACCTTACTTAAATATCATTAAATCGTAATACTAATTCTCTTTTTTCAAAGGGAATTGTTATTAGCATTCCAAAATTATTATTCTACACTTCAAACTTTCTATATTTAAAAAGAAAAATAAACTTGTGAAAAGTATAAAATGAGATTTTTGAAATACTAATAACACTTTCCTTTCCAAAAAAAACAAAAGAACAAAAACAAATCAAGATCCAAGCAAGTAAAAGGATAAGGTATGAAATTTAAAGGATAGACCAAATCTGGAACCTGAATTTAAGTTTCACCTTCTTACGAAAAACTTACGTACACAACATATCTTGTGTTGCCACGTGTGAATTCCAGCAAAAACAAGATGTATACACTCTAGAAAGAGGATGAGTTAATTTTCCTTCTACCCTCTTTCATTCAACTAGATTTAACTCAAAAAGAACACTTCTACAATCCTTGCATTTTAAATGAAGAGGGAAAAGGACTTGTGTACAACGGGTTTACTATCGACATAATGTTATGTTTCAATCCACTAATGTTGTGTTATATGTAAGTTTTTTTTCACATGACATAATATTATTGGATCGAGACATTATGATGAATCTGTTTCATGCAAATTGTATTATAATGAAACACATGTACTTAGTCACTTAACAATATTACAAAAAGAAAATTTCAAGAGCATGTGTCAACCTGTAATCTATCTTTCAAAAAAATAAAAAAATAAAACTAATGAAAAAAATTTGAAAACTGTGAGTTTTAATGAAAAGGACAAAATAGGAGATGAAGTGAATAGTATCAAGATTGACTTTTTAATGTAAAAATATAATTTTTTGTTAAAGTAAACAGTACCAGAAGTTTTCCTTAAAATTTTCTTTAAAAAAACCCCAAACATGAAAGCCAGGTATTTTTTTTAGGGTTCTTTAGATATAGACCCTTGAAACTCCTATTTTCCAAATAAAAACCCATCTAAATTTAAACATTCAAATAAAACCCAAATTTCAAATAGCCTACCATGTAGACAAATATATGACCAACTATTACAATACAATTACAACTTATGCCATAGAATCCTAATTTGGTCAATAAATGTTATTACTCATCCTAATTATGATGAGCAATTAAATCCATATGGATATTTTACCTTTCTTGTATCATAAATATTAGCAACATATATAAATTAATTTACCAAATTTAAAAGAGAAAGACAATCTTGTACGGAAAAAATAATATTGTTTGAATTATGTAATTACTTACATACAAATTAATTTACCTACTTATAAAATATTATACTAATAAACCTGCATTTTGAATCATGTAATTACCTACATATAAATATTATACTAATTTACCAACATTTAAATTAATTTACCTACTTATAAAATATTATACTAATTTACCTACATTTAAATTAATTTACCTACTTATTAATATTATACTAATTTACTTACATTGAAATTAATTTACCTATTCCAAAAAAAAAAAAAAATTAGTGATATCAGATAATGTTCGAATGTTGTGGGTTTGTGCTTGTAGGCAATTAAATAAACTTTTAATCTAATGCACATAAATCATGTAGGTAAATTAGACCATTTTGAAAGTAAACTAGACCCTTTAAATTTTGGTTTGCTGTAATAGGTAAATTAGACTATTTTGTAGGTGAGAATTGTGCGGAACATATAGCTTTTGTTTTGTGTATTAGGGATTGGAATATTAGCCCAAGCTGTTTTAGGTTTATTGTTGTGTTGGTAGGTAAATTAACTTATATATGTAATGCACAAAATTATGAAATTAGTATTATTATTTTTCAATTAGCACGTTATAACAATTTGAAAGTTAATACATTAAATATACAATGAATGACATGAATTATTTTGTAAAATATATAAAATTAATTAAATGGATATAATAAGTAACTGATCCAAAAACCCCATCCAAGTATTAATAGGGGTAGTTTAGGCATTCGAAAAATACACAATTTGAAAAGTCAAACTTAATTAAAGAATTTGTTGAAGATTAGTCAATGGCTTTATTCAAGAAAATAAAAAGAAATAGATTTTAGTAGAGGAAAATATAGTTTCAAAGGCTAATCTCAAATTTTCAGTTTTTTTTAATCCCTCAAGAAATTGGTAAGCAAAGAAGCAATTAAAGAAGCTCACAAAAGACTAAAAATCAAAAGAGAAAGAGAGAGTAGGCCCTGCAGCAGCTTTCCCAATGAAAGCCAGGCATCAATGATCAAGGATTTGGATCCTCACCGGATTCCCTTTCTAGAGATTCTAGGGATCAACAAACACAAACCATTAATAAAAAATCATGCGATTACAATTTTTTTATTTTTTATATTTTTCACGTAAAACGATGATATTTTATTTTTAAAAATATTAAAAACATTTAATTCAGACCACATGATTTTTTATCAACAATCCATGTTCGTTGATCCCTAAAATCCCCAAGAAGGGGATCCAGTAGGATCCAAATCCAATGATCAATGCTCCATCAAAGTCCTAGATACCTCACTCATGAAAGTAGCAAAACAACAATTTCAAATTTTGCAACCAGTCAACTGCAAGTACATCTAAAAGCAAATATACAGCAGGGACTCTCAACTATGTCGTCAGAAAAAGAGCTGTGCGTACACACCACAAGTGTGACAAATAACACAAGCTATTTTAATTCCATTTTCCTCCTTCATACAAGCTATTGGATAAGAATTTTCAGATACAACACAATTTATATAAATCACGGACCTGTCTCGTGTCCAAAGAATCGTTTGTAAAACCCTCACATACGACACTGCTAATTCCGAAAAACAATCTGTGAACCGATGCTACGGACTGAATCTTCATATCTCATCCTAATGTTTTCCTTTTTGGCTATGGAAAAATCAAAATCATGTAAATGCAGGGCCGCAAGAAGCTTACAACTCTTTCAAAACTCTACATTGAGTAGGCTGGGTGTTGATCTTCTTCCTGAACAATTTTGAGCTGCCACTCTTTTCTACGTACATTAGCTTAAGTTATGACGCTTGGACCCAAGAAATTGGGCTGACAGATTTGTTTAGTTGCTTCGGTGCAAGGAAGGCCGAGGAACCTCAACTTTAAATGGTTCACACAGTGCAAAGCATACCATGCCGAGGACTACGCTCCAGAGGGTACATGGTTGCACTTTTCACATATTTCTGATGGTCTATTGCGGCCTTTCTTAGACTTAGAAATGATGTAAGCTTTAGTTTGACTTGCTTCTTTACAATTGAACACGTACGCAGTGGATCTACATACCCTGCTCCAACTCTCCTATAGTCATAAACAAAAGCATAATTAACACTTTGAAGTGGAACAATATAATCAAATACTTGCAATAGAAAACCGTTGCAATACAATGCAGAACTAAAAATCAGAAATGTACAGGAAAGATAGAGCACCAGGTGACGAATACAAGTTCCCTATATAAACAACCGGATATTGAGGAGAACTTGCATTTTTTTAAGTTGCATCAATGTCATCGAACCTCTTCTCTTACCCTATTTATTAACTTATTTCATGAGTTTTATTGATAGTCAGTAGCAATGAGCCAGCTGACTACAAGCAATAGGACTTATATCCTCTGACTGGGATGGGATTGTTGGGTTGCATCAGAAGTTCCTAACTGTAATAGCGATCTATGAGATTCATAAAGATATATGACTCAATCTTGGTTGAACCTTGAACTCAAGGTCGCAATAATAGTTGCACATTTTAAAGAATCAATTTGACTTTGTTCATTAAAAAGTAAATAAAATTTTTAAGTTACCTCAACAATTTCTCTGATGCAATTCTAGCAGCAGTAACTATATTTCGTTCTGGTACCCATTGGACAACACGGTTTGGATCAGCTCGAAGAGGCGAATGAATTTTGATAAGCTTAACAAGAGAAAAATAAAACGTATTAATAACATAAGAAAAATTACCCACTACACATAAACCGTTTCTCTCAGAAAATAAGCACAAGAGGTAAGTACTTTTCTCAAATAGACAAACAAGAGACGCTACAGTTCTGTACACTTAAAACTTATTTGAATAGGCTAAAACTCTTACCATCTGGGATCCATAAAAGGAGGTTTCTTCCCCCATAGCACTTTCAAGAAACTTCTACTAATATTGCTTGCTTATGCAGATTACGGAATGACAAAAGGAGAAAATAAAACACTTACACCCAAACACTCCATCATCTGGTAGTATGCCCTACCATGTAGAGGAGTATGGCCTTGTCGAGCTTCTGAGAAATATCTAGTCCTGAAAAAGTATGTTCAAGATCCTTTATCAGGTAAACATTTTAAAATTGTGAAGTAGAGCATGTTGGCAGCAGGAGCAGAAGGGAATTCCTTTTACCATTCTTTATATCCTGGATCTACAGTGAAACCATACATATCGACTGAGTCACATATAGAGAGCCCAAATTCAAGAGCCTTGAGCCCAGTTCCTTTTGCGGCAGAACCAAAGGATGCACCTAGCAGGAGATATACATGATTTTTTATTGGAATTTCCTGCAGATGGTAATCAAAATTTGTACAAACAAAACATCAGTACTCATTGCAGGTAAAGAAAACATATGCAGCAACAAGTACTTGGTTTGAGTGTTAAGTCAAGACATCATGTTATTGAATAGCAATATACAAACCCGAATCATCTGGTTCATAGCGTCGTGAATTGTTGTTTTGATGATCAATACTTCCTTTCTTGACTCTGCAAGAATTTTATACTTAGTGTTCCAGTAAATATGCCATATTTATTTATAACAATGTGGACCATTTATCATACCATCTAACTCCACGACTTTATCAAGAGCTTTAGCAGATCCCCTATTAAGAAGCCGAAATGTGCATTTCTTCCCCACATAATCAGTGTAGTTCTGCAGAAGAACAAGGTAAGAAGTTTTCTCAAAGTCAAGTAAACATCACTATCCATACTCCTAAACTAGAGTTTGCTTGACCTGAATTGGTGCACCATTTTCTCTAATAACTGCATCATAACCATCAATCTCCTTCCCAAACCTTGTTTTCAAAAGATCTCCTGAGTTTCCAATCACAGCACATCGGCGAAACATCCGTGGAACATATGGTGGTGTTTCAGGGAGTACCAGTGAAAGTTTTTCCACGCATAATGTTTTATTCTTACAGCGGTTGCTGCAATACAGAAATACAGTTAATCAACTACATGCTCATCCAATAACTATTCATTGTGAAACTAGTATCATGAACAGTACTAACAGGCGATCTCCTTTATTAATCCTACGCCACGCATAATCCTCCCATCCATTTGGTAAAGAATCAATGAACTCCCTGGTCAGTATTGTGGTACTATTCCGCACCTGAGCAATCAAATCACTGAATAACAAATCAACTGTAAAGCATAAAACATAATCAAACCTAACATTGAAAAGGTAGATATAAAAAGGAAGAAATTGATTTCGACATGCAAAGTTGCATGTTTCAATTGATGACATAGTAATGAAAGATCTCAGTTCTTAAGTCTTTTGCAAATCTCTACAAATGATAGAACGCTAACCTGTTCCCATGTAGCCACAGCCTCACAAAGATTAAACTCATATGATAATCCTTCAAGCTCACCGGTTTTGGTATCCTTCTGTTTACACATAAAATTCAGACAATAGATAAGCCCACGGGAGCAACTCAAATTAGTCTACAACCAAATCATCTCCCAAAGAGATGCCGAGACATTCCAACTTCTAAAGAGTATTGCTTGAAGAGACCATGAATCAATACAAAACGGAGTTTACCACCGTTTCTTTTCATTTTAAAGATTATGGTATCTTATCCCTATTCCCAACTCAAATGGAAAATACACGCAATTGTCGATAAAATCTCATTCGCAAATGCAGAACATTTCAACCGGGAAAAAGAACTCACCCATTTAGGAATGGTGTCAGCAGGAAACTGCATTGTGACTTGACAGTAATCTTTGCCAAGCGCGGCTTTCAAACCTAATCCATTTGCAGCCTGCATCACAGTCATATTAATATGACATCCCAACCTTACAACATTTCTGACAACACAAACAAAACCCATTTTGGAGTACCTCAATTCAACATAAATTACCATGTTCTACCAAGCAAAAGCATGCAAATTTTACAGTATATACACTAAAAAATCCAAAAAAAGAAAAGAAAAAGAAAAATGAATGTTAACTGATATCAGTACATATATAATAGAAAAATCCAGAAGGCTCACCACACACTTCTGGAAACCGGTGCGCAAAGAATGCAGCGCCTCCTCATCTTCTTCCGTAAGTCGATGCGTCTCATCTGCACCACAGAATTGAAACCACACACATAAACATACACAAATTCAACACTTGTAGAGAGAGAAACAGGAGAGAGAAGGAGAAAGATAAGCATACAGAGATCGGAGACGCCGATGATGTAGATGAGAATGGCGACCAATCCGAACAGAACAGAAACCACGAACGCCAACTGCAAAAGCCTCATCGGCTTCACAAGATTCAAACTTTCTGGCGACGCGCAGCTCTGAGTTTCTGATAATTTGAAGATTTGCTTTCGAAACGCTACCTCTGACTCTGAGCGAGCGAGCTCTGGATCTCGAGAAGAACTCGCTTTGCTTTCTTGCTCCTTGTGCTTACAGCGCTCCGACTAACAGGAAACAAGAACAAAGAAGACCCGCGTATTTGCAGTTGTACGTAGCCCAGTTCATTGCGGCCCATATTTGCAGGCCCGACTTTTAACTTAATTGATGTATGGGCCTAAAAGCCCATGACACCTCAAACTAAGCTAAATTGTAAGGAGATTTGAGCCTACGAGAATATTTTGATGATTTGATTCTTCCGTCAGATATTTTCCAATTCGAAACCCTCCAGCTATGATGCATGGGCTGCTCGAGTTTTAGATTAATTTTTTAGCTTCAGTGTTGAAGGGGGAGGATAATAGGTTAGAATTATGCTAGTTCAAAGTTCGAATGCTTTCTGTGGAATGTGTTTGGGCCTGAAATACTGGGTTTGGGACGAAGAGAGATAATTTAGTTAAAAGATTGTGATTCTCGGCCCAATGGCGATTTCTATGGCCCTAGCTTAGAAATATATAATATGATCGAGTCATAGCTGAGATAGGGCTTTTAAAGTATTAGATCTAGGCATGGCTCGGTCGAGTCTTGATTGAATCCAAATTGGTAAGAATCAGAACATACTATGGTAAGATTCAAACAATCAAAACATGCGAATGATCAGATAAAAAGTGAATCGAATGCATAAGAGGACTAAGTTCAGAGTCCTAGTTCAAGTAAAAAAGGTCGAGGTCTGATAGAGATGAGGTTTCGGCAAGATAGGGTTATGATGAGAAAATGTCAACAATATCTTGATGTGTGCCAAAGAATCATAGGCCTATTGGGATTCTACTTCGGTAGACTTGGTCATCACGAAATTCATCCCTATAAATCCAAGGTGCTTTATAATAGAAAAATGACCTTCAACTCAACAAACAATTCTCTCTGGATATGTTCCTCAAAAATCCAATTCGTACAGATTCTTCCCCTAACTAAAGAAGAGATCTTGGTGGAATTGCCGCGTATAAAATTGAGCACTCAAACGCTGTTCACGAGACACTTCTCACATGTTCTGAGAAAAACACCAATTATCCTAATTCTCTTGTACATTACTTCAAGTTTATTGGTTATTTATCCAAGTCTCAGCCAACGAGGAGACTTGATTTTTTCGCCGAACGAGGTCACTTCATTAGGTTACCAGCCGAGTGAAGTGTTCCATGATTGATTATTCTCAAGTGCACTTCAAAGTTCGGCATTCAAATGGCCGAACAACATTCAAAGACACTCATCTCTTTTGAGTGCATGTGCACATACATCTTGATATCGATTCAGAACACCTATATTTTCACAAATATAGTTAAGGCAGTTGAACCTGGTGCAGGAGATCCTGAACTTTGCAATGATTTAAGCAACCTTGTCTTCAGGTTCTAAAGCCTAAGACTGTGACGCGTTCCTTCCTCGGCTGTGATTGCTTGAGTACAGAAGTCAACAGTGCATTCAACACCACCATCACATCTATTCTACTCGTCGACCGAGCTCGGTCATGAGTTGGCACGCCCGCATTCACCATAATGATGTAGTTAGCTAATTCATTGCTCGATCTGCACACCACATAGCCTCATTAGTTTTTAAAAGTAATACAAGGAAAAACAAATAAGGCTTCGAGCTTTTAATGTACCAAAGTAAAATATACAAAAGAAATCCATCAGGATTTTGTGTACCACAATGAACATCAACATTTTTTTGATACAACAATATATTCATATTAAAATGAGAGAGGAATAAATTAGTATTGAACTCATTATTCTCATAGCTCGTACCTAAGACCTCTCACATACAAGTAAATAAGAATACCATTAGACTATATTATTAAGTGGCACCACGATCACAACTATCAATACCAACTAATGTGGTTTGTTTGTAAGTGAATGAGGTTCATACCAAGCTAAACATAAACAAGTAAAAATTTGGAATATGAGTTGTTGAATTTGAGATGGTACCAACATCACATAATCAAAAGTCCAAAATATTTTATCCGTCTTCAGTCTTCTAGCTAAAAGAAAACCAAAATTTGTTATGTCGAAACAAAACAAAGGGGGGCCTAGTGCCTACATTCTTATGGGAAAATGTAGCTTTGTGTTCACGGATCTCGTTATGTCATTAATTACATATTAACCATCAATAATATTTGGTAGGCCGTTTTTAAAACGAAGAAAGAAAAAATATCATAGAACAATTTTGTTGTTGCATTTACAAGAATGCATGGAAAAAAAAAATATAGAAAACCAATTGGAATAATCGAAATCCTAATTCCTTGTCCACTTTTCGGGCAAATGCCCAAATTGCCCATGCCCTTTAGATGCAAAGAGAGATATGGAGACCACCCTATTAAATCAGTGTCACCTTCTTTCCTCTTCATCCATAGACAAAAGGGACAATGCCATTCAATGGCCAAGGGGTCCTTCGCATGCAGCTTTGCTTTCACGTAGGGCTATATATGTGGGGGCCATGGTCGAGCTCTCTGCCCCACTGGCCTGAACCCTGGGGTCCTCCATGCACCGCCCAACCGTTGTGCTTAGTTTGGTCTTTAACGTCCTTATCTTTGAAAGGCAGAGAGTGGTTGCAGGAAGATTGTTGAGTGAATGCGCCTTTAGGGTTTTAGTCGAGCTAGCTAGTCTTTATTTGTAAGCTTTGGTTTGTTTGTGACAAGCAAACCAGATAACATCGGCAACAATGTTTCTTGTCTTGCTTGCGATCTTTCCCGGAAGTAGTGGTCAATTTGTGTTTGCATTTCTACACACACCATGTTCTAAGTTTTGCCGCATTAATCGTAGGATAATACTAAAGCATATTCTATGCGGGGGTGCACATATCTCCTGTTTGTAAATAACATATCTTGATCGAATCAAATTAACGATTGGCCATGGAATCGTTTAATACCTAATCTTTATTGAAGATCACTCCTACAAAAAATCATTCGAATTAGAGATCGTTTAATCATCCAAATATATCAAATAAATGGACAGTTTATCATGAATATGTTACTTAATACCTACACCGTCAATTTATTCTATACATTTGACTGACTAAATGATCTCTGATTAAAATGATTTTTTGTATGGGTGATCTTCAAATGAAGATTAAGAAATTGAACGCTTTTGATTATGAAATTTAAAATACTCGTAATCGGGGGATAAATTCATCTCAAGAAAGGAATGCAAGCATTATCCTTAATAGTATTAAAACTGACAAATTTCATAACTAAATATGTTAAAATGAGAAACTTGTAAAAAAAAAAAAAAATTCTTTTAAATGAGAAACTTGTGATGTTCATTGCCTCCTAATTATCACGCCTTGATCATCTCCATTAATTGGCAACTTGATTTTTGCCTGCATAATCTAATTATTATTGATGTCCATTATTAATCTGGCTTGATGAGAAATTATATATGTTTAGTATATACATATATAGATAGTTATGTTTGCATGTCATTGATTGTATCATTTGTCGAACCAAAATAGATACACACACACACACACACACACGATCCATCGATTCAAAGTGGCATAAATTGCTAGAAGCAGCTTTCTAGTTTGTAAATAATTTAATCATGATTATTGATGTCGATAATTGCCCAGAGAAAGAAGAAAATTATTGAAATCAAATTAAGTGACTTCTACTTCAAGTGACTAGCTAGCTGAGATCATAAGTTAAACTTATTGATGTGTATACATCTAACTGGGCTGGCATGATGGTCTACACCTGACTAATATAGATCACTCTAGAATTTAGAGGTCGTGAAAGTGAGAGTCCAAGTAATCATATATCTATGATTGCACTGCTAGTCAATATGAACACGCGAATTATGTTAATTATTAATTAAGCTCTTGATTGGTACACAAATTATATATCCTTCTTGTTTGGCCTTGTCAATCCTATTTGCGTGTGTGTGTTTGCATGGGATGTGTTACGTATATGTGCATCCACATCACATATCAAATGGTGACGATGGTGATCCGCGGTGATGGTGTTTTATTAGTTTTCTGGGGTATATAGGGTGTGCATTTGTTGGTCTAGCATCCAACTCCACGGCCTCATACAACCAATTACATTTTTTTTTATAAAGCTTGATTAGCAAACAATTATTGATACAGATATTATAACTAACATTAGATGTCGTCATCTATTTTTATTAAATACGAGTTTCAAATTGAATTTCATATCCCAAAAGATTGATATTTAGTGGAAAGCGAGTAAAGGTTTGTAACCCTAATTTGTATTGAACTCCTATGAATGTGTTATTTTTTGGAGTTACCAACTCTGTTTTGGTGTACCGTTTAGTCTGGGGACATAACAAAAGACATTAAGGCCATCTCCAACCGAGGACTGGCCAGAAGGCTCATTTTAGCCCATTGGCCCTCCAGGATATTAATATTTTAATGAACAGTACATAGCCATATTTGCCTCCATCTCCAACCGAGGGCCAAAGGGCCAAACATAATTTATTATTTAAAAACTACAACTTAAATTCAAACCCAATGGCTAAGTGATGTCAGCTAGCCGTTGGATTTGAATTTTTTTTTTCTATAAATAGAGTGGATATTGGGCTATAATTCACACAACTTTGAATTCAATCTATTTCAATTCAATCTCTTTCAATTCAAGTTTGCAATGAATTCCAACTTTGGATCCTTTTCGGATTCCAACTGGGGGCCCTCATCAAATTCCAAATTGGAAGAAAAATGGGCGCAAATGAGACGAGAAGATTAGGAGTCTGATGAAGAAGTTCAAGTAAGGCACAACAAACAAAACAAAGCAGCAGCCATGGCTGTGGTCATGGTGTGTCAGCCAACTAAGGAACAACCTCAATGGTGTGGCTCTGTTGCTAGTCGCTCTTACAAACCACGAAACAGAGCGATGATGCATGTCAATCTGATGAACAACTACTTCAACCCCAAGTCAGTGTACATAGAAAAGGATTTCAGAAGTCGCTTCCGGATGAGGCGTCATGGTTTCGAGCGTTTACTTCGTGATGTCCAACAGGTCAATCCATACTTTCGACAAAAGCAGGACAAAGCAGGCCGTCCTGGTTTCTCACCTCATTAAAAGGTTACTATTGCACTTCGAATGATGGCCTATTGCTCCCCATCTGATTCGATGGATGAAACTCATGGTATGTCTGAGTCTACATGCCTTGATACTCTTGAACAATTATGTGACACAATTGTTCAGGTTTACAAAGACGAGTACCTTCGCGAGCCAAATCAAGAAGGTTTGAATCGGCTCATTCGCAAAGCTAAAGACTGTGGGTTTCCAGGCATGATATGGTCATTAGACTGCATACATTGGGATTGGAAGAATTGTCCCACTGGATGGCAATGAGGCTTTAGCAGAAGGTCGAGAAAGCCAACTGTTGTGTTAGAAGCAGTTGCCTCATATGACACATGGATTTGGCATGCTTTCTTTGGAGTCCCTGGATCCCAAAATGACATTATAGTTCTTGGGTGTGCACCTTTCTTTAATCGCTTGACGGAAGGTAAAGCACCTTAACTTGACTACTACATCAACGACCATCAATACAATATGGGGCATTACTTGGCAGATGGCGTCTACCCAAAGTGGACGACACTTGTCCAAGCAATTCCAAACCCTAGGAATGACGTAGAAAAGTTGTTTACCTTACACCAAGAGGCATACCAGAAAGATGTTGAGAGAGCTTTCGGTATTCTACAAGCACGGTGGAAGATCATCAGTGAACCGGCAAGAGGGTGGAGTCGAGAAAATTTGAACTCCATCATGATGTCTTGCATCATATTACACAATATGATAGTGGAGGATAAGCGAGATGGGTATATTGATGTAGAGTTTGATGATGACCAAGAAGATCCAAATAGGTCAAGAAATGCTCGTGCAAAAATATATGATGGGCCTAATTTGCCTTTCAATCCAAGAACTGGTAGTTTCTCTATAAATGAGTATATGAGGCACTATAGAATGATACGTTCTCATACCACAAACAACTACCTACAACAGGATCTTGTTGCACATCTTTGGGCCAAAAGAAGCATGGAGTAGGCGTTTAAGTTTTATATTGTTAAATATTTTTAAAAATGTTGTTTAAGTTTCATGCTGTTAAATGTTTTTTTTTATGTTGTATAATTTTTATGTTGGTTAATTTTATTTAATGTTGTTTCATATTGTTTAATGTTGTTTCATGTTACTTAATTTAATTTAATGTTGTATAATGGCTTAGGAAGTTATAGGAAAAAATAGAATTAAAAAAAAATGAAACAAATTTTATAAAATAGAAGTTATAGGAAAAAAACTAGAATTAAAAAAAAAGTTATAGGAAAAAAATTTAAAAAAAATATGAAACAAATTTTGTGAAATAGAAGTTATAGGAAAAAATGGAATTTAAAAAAAAAATAGGAAACAAAATTTGTAAACTAGAAGTTATAGGGAAAAAATAGAATTAAAAAAAAAATATATGAAACAAATTTTGTAAAATAGAAGTTATAGGAAAAATTTATAAATAAAAATAAATAAATAAAACTGTAAAAAAAAAAAAAAAAAAAAAAAAAAAGTAACGCCTAGCTGACGTCAGCTAGTCGTTATATTCAAAATTTTCCATGCTATTTGTGTCGGTTATAACCGACACTATTTCTTTTATTTCTGTCGGTTATAACCGACAGCAAAACCGACATTTTTAAAAAAAAATTCCAGCCAGCCCTTTAGCCCTTTCAGATCTCATGGGCCCCACGAGCCTTTTGGCCTAACCCTCGGTTGGAGACAGTTTTCGGTCTATTTTTGGCCCTCTGACGCTCTGAATCATTCGTTTGGAGATGAACTAACCTGTCATCAATGTTGGTGGGGTATCTCCTATATTAAAATATTTTTTTTTTACTATTTGACTTTATTTGTTTGATAAATATTTACCACATATTTAAAAGATACACTACGCAATGTCTTTAGTTACATAAAAGTTTATTCCCACATATATACGGAGCTAAGTTTGCCAAGTGCCCTTTTTCATGGGACATAACAGATTTAGAAAGTGTCGACCTATAGCAAGTCAGCTGTGGACCTAATTATATATCTTCATTTTATCTTCTTCTAAAGTAAGCTGGTATAATAAATGACAATTATCTTTTAAGTTTAGACACCTGACTTGTCATGGAAAAGTTGATATAGATTGCTTTTATACGTGTGGCTTTGCTAGCTGGAGAGCTTGGAGATGCTCTCATTGTTCCAATAGAAGGAGATAATGATGATTAATTGCGTAGACTACCCATTTACTCAAACTAGTTGAATTCTCCTGAACTTAGTGGAATATTATGGAATATGGAAGACAGAACTTAGATAAGATTAATTAACATTCTTAAACTTGATTCGGTTTTCATTATAACCGACAGTTAGATAAGATTCCAGCTGCTAATTAGCAACTATACAAGACACACAAATTGATACTAACAATGTTTAAAAGGAAATGGTAATTATTCTCCTAATTAATTTTTAATTTAAACATTTCCAAAATACAAAAAAAAAATTAAAATAAGTTTGTACTATAATTTATATAAAAAGGTTTCAATTTTTAATCTTAGATCTACTCATTCGTAAATTTTTAATCTTTAAAATTACCCATTCTTATAGATTTTATGTATAAAATGTACTAATTTTTTAAATGTAAAATGTACCCATTTTTTATTATGTAAAATTCATTCACATTTTCAAATTCATTTTTTAAACTTTTATGGTTACATTCATTTTTGTTGATTTGAGAATGAATTCATGTCAAGTTAATTCGAATAAATTTATTACTGTTATTAAGCCTAACATCTATCTCCTTTTTTGTTTTGTTTTGTTTTTTTTGTTTTTTTTTTGTTTTTTGAAAAATATACCCATATTGGGGGTTTGAAGAATCTAACAAAAATTTGATAGTACAATAATTTTTGGTTCATTTTGATGAATTTACCCATGTTTATGTATTTATATATGTATACAACATGTTTTGTGTGTGTATATATGTACATACTTTTTATGGCAAAACATGATTTTCTATTGATTATGAATTTTCTTCTCTAGGTTGGGGGTATAATTTATCTTTTAATATTTTCAATTTCACAAATTATGGGTTTTATTTAAAATCTCATTAATACAAACAACTACAAATTTCAATTTTTAAGATAAAAAAAATATAATAATCGACATGGAATTAATATATAGTAATGTCAGAGACTTCGATAAAAAAATATAACCAATAATGTTTGAGTCATAGAACATTGGTAGCTAGAAACTACATTCAAAGTCTTCCTTGTTTTATTACGGCCCAAGGGGGGAAACACGCATATACTTCTTTTGTAGAGATGATTCAGATGAATGAAATATGAAAGGGTTCCATTGATATCTTAGTTCTTAAGGATACTAAGACTCGGATCAATTATCCAGAGTTTGATTTGAGATTTATCATGTGGTGTGGTAGTGTTAATCTTTTCCGAGCTTACTTTTGGAACAGCCATCTTGTTTCAGCTGAGCCAAATGGCAAATGTGCAATGGTTTGCATACCAAACAAAATTAAATTTTGTAGGCCAGCATTCTCCTTTGATTGGTCATGATTTGATATAAGGGTAACCTGCTGAAATAATCAATATATAGCCATGATATATTATTTTTGAGTATGACCTTCTCAATATGTGTATCTATGGATGAAAAAAAATGTTATGGATTTACATTTTTATACCAAGTGTGTAGATATCACGTCTTTATCTCGTTGTATGTTAACATTTGTTGTATATATCGGTTATCGCATCAAATAATAAAGAAAATATCTATGTATATATAGCATGCTTTTCGATTCATGAACACCTGTGAAAGATAAAAAAAGAAAAGAAAAAAGGAATGAAATTAAAAGCAATAATCAAAGTTGGAGTCATCCATCGGTTGTTTCTTGGGCTCACCGCGCTCCACAACTTCAAGAGATGGGACTGGAAGCCTGGACAACTATTGAACAACATAATTGCCAAACATGGTTTACTTTATTCTCTTTGGAACCTGTCGAATACATAAAACAATACGTGTTTTTTCTGATACCAATGATATTGGGAGAACACCGAACTTGAAACATCAATTGCATGAGGTGAATGTTCTTAACTAGCTAACCGCGTTTGAAGCATGATGTGCTTTAGAAGTATATGCAATTCTTAGGGTGAAACCATGCAAGTAGAGTGGATGTGTCCGACTGATTGTCAATGACAACAACATGTGGGTCAACGTAAAAAGTATGTCGAACACAAAAACCACATGCATTGTCTTCCTCCATGAACCAGCTTAAGCATGTCGACCAATCCCAAGGAAAAGAGAATTTCCAAAACTAATATATGTGTCGTTAGTTATGTTTATGGATATGTTCTATTTACAGGGCCATATTTAGTAAATAATTAATTTTAGTTATTTTTGTTTTTACTGTAACCGTTTTTTTTTTTTAACAAACAATGGGGAGGGGGGTGTTAGTCTCACAATGGGCTAGCAATAATGTGGTTCAAATTCGCCATTGACGACAATCGAACCCAAGACATTTCACTTACAAGTGAAGAGGAATATCATTAGACCGTAAAACTAAATAGCTTAATTAACCATATCAACTACAAAATAGTATAGGACACTACTACAAAAATACTTTGCGCGATGAAATAAGTTTGTTGCGTAAAATACAATTTCGTCGGGCATGGTTCGTCTCGCAAAGCTCGTGATGATAGGGTTTGTGTGACGAAAATTAATCTTCGTCGCGCAAAGATAATGTTGCGCAAAGCTTTGCGCGACGAAATATTTTAAATTTAAAATTTTTAAAATTAAAATAAATTAATTTAATATTTTTCGTAACGAAATATTTTGTCGCGCAAGGTTTTTGACTTTTTTGTTTTATTATTTCTCTTATATTAATTTAATTATATTAATTGTTTATGCAACGAAATATTTGGTAGCGCAAGATTTTTCGAATTTTTACTTTTAAAATTTAATTTAATTGTATGATTTTATTTTTTTAATTACTTTGATTTAAATTGACATATGAAAAATAGTGATCAAATTATCCAATATATATAATATATTCAAAAGGTACACATAAATTAACAAAGTACAATAATAAAATCCTAATACAAGTCTATTGTGGTGGTAGTGGCGGGGGATATGTTTCGAGAGCGTCATAATCCTCAACTTTAGCCGTCAAAGTCTAGACGATTCCCTACAAAAAAAAAATATATATATATATGGTCAGATAACAAAATAATAACATAAAATTGGCATAATCTCCCCTAAAATTGGTATACCCCAAATCCGACCCCAAACTCCACTCCTCATCCTATACTCGACCCCAAACTCCACTCCTCATCCTATACTCGACCCCAAACCCTGCACCAAACTCAAAACTAACTCCAAAAACATATTCTAATGAAAAAAAATTAAAATTTGGGGAGAATATATCTTTTGGCAAGATTGAGAGCGAGTGAGAATGAGAGGGAGGAGTGAGTGTGAGAATTAGAGGAGATAGTGGGAGAGAGATGAGAGAGTGAGTGAGAGTGTGAGATAGTGAAGAGAGAGAAGAGAGATTAAGTGAGAGGAGTGAGTGTGAGAGAGAGGGCCGGATTTGAGGAGAGGCAAAGAGAGAGGAGAGGTAAGAGTACAGAAAGACATTGAGAAAATTGTGAAGGAGTTATTTTGGTTTTAAAAATGGTATCACTTTGCGCAACAAAGGATATGAGTTTGAGCGACGAAATATTGGTCGCGCAAAGTCTTAAAATTTTTTTTTTTTTAAATTCCCACGTCGCATTTTTTTGCCTGCCCAAAATTTTAGATTTTTGCATGACGAAGTGTTGGTCGCGCAAAGTTTTGAGCGACGAAGTATTGGTCGCGCAAAGTTTTGAGCGACGAAAAATTGGTCACGCAAAGTTTTGCGCGACCACTAAAAAAAAATTTCGATGGCCCATTTTTGGTGCCCGCCCAAATTTTTAGAGTTTTGCATGACGAAGTGTTGGTCACACAAAGTTTTGTTGACCACTTGAATAAAATTTAAAAAAAATTCTCGTGTCCCATTTTTGGTGGCCGCCCAAATTTTTAGAGTTTGGTCACGAAAAGTTTTGCGTGACGAAAAATTGGTCACGCAAAGTCTTAAAAAAAAAATCCCACGTCCCATTTTTGACTCCCATCCAAATTTAAGGATTTTGTGCAACGAATTATTGGTTCGTCACGCAAAATTTATAAAAATAATTTTTATAAATAATAAAATTTACTGAAAATGTGACTTTACTCCCTTCAAATTCAATTTTTTTTAAAACCCACAATAATATATTTTTCTAACAAAAACCCAATTCGCACTACAATAATAAATTTAAAGCTACTTAATAAATATATATACAATTCAATTTTTTAAGTGTTATACGTACAAAATAAATAAATTTAAAGCTACTTAATACACACACACACATACCATTCAACGATCCAACCGTCAAACTTGTTTGTATGTATTTTGAGACCCCATACGCCAAAAATCGCAAAAAACAAACATTTAAGGATCAAGTAACAGGACAAAACTTTTCGACGGTTATAAACAAAAATCACAATTTAAAGGTTATTTTAACTATGATTTTGATGATTTTTTACAGCTACACTCCTTGACCCTATATGAATATAATGATTGAATTCGATCTTCAATTTAAAATATTTACACTAGTGGATACCACAAAATCTTATGTTATACTTAATGAAAATATAAATAAACTCTTTAAATGTTAGTGAATCTATTGTTTTGATAGGATATGCATTCTACGAAACTAGTTTGAACGATCCAACCGTCAAACTTGTTTGTATATATTTTGAGATTATATACACCAAAAATACCAAAAAATAAACATTTAGACATCAAGTAATGGGACAAAACTTTTTGACGGTTATAAACGAAAAATCACAATTTAACGGTTATTTTAACTCCGATTTTGATGATTTTTTTACAGCTACACTCCTTGACACTATATGAATACAATAACTAAATTCGATCTTCAATTTAAAATATTTACACTAGTGGAAACCACAAAATCTTATGTTATACTTAATGAAAATATAAATAAACTCTAAGTGTTAGTGAATCTATTGTTTTGATGGGATACGCATTCTACGAAACTAGTTTCAACGATCCAATTGTCAAACTTGTTTGTATATACTTCGAGATCATATGCACCAAAAATCACAAAAAACAAACATTCAGAGATCAAGCAACGAGACAAAATTTTTTTACGGTTATAAACGAAAAATCACGATTTAACGGTTATTTCAACTCCAATTTTGATGATTTTTTTTTACAGCTACACTCCTTGACGCTATATGAATACAATGAACTAATTCGATGGTCAATTTAAAATATATCTTTCTAACAAAAATTTGATCCGAACTATGATAATATATTTTTCTAACAAAAGCTCGATTTGAACTACAATAATAAATTTAAAGCTACTTAATAAATATATATACCATTCAATTTCTTAAGTGTTATGCATACAAAATAAAAAAAAGAAAATAAATTGGTTTAGGCGATGAAATATTTGAATTACGTCGCACAAAGATTTAAAAAAAATCATTTTTTTATTTTTTTAAAGACTTTGCACGACGATATATTTTTCGTCGAGCAAGACTTTGCGCAGCGAAGCTTAGAATTTCGTTGCGCAAAGTCACTTTGTGTGACGATGTGTTTTTTGTCGTGCAAGATTTTGCGTGACGAAGTTTAGAGTTTCATCGCGCAAAGTCACTTTGCACAACGATGTGTGTTTCGTCACGCAAAATTTGGTCACACAAGGGTTTTTTTTACTAGTGGGAGGCCAATATTCAGATATTCTCTGCATTAATATTTTACTTACTCCTCTTTTTTTTTTTTTTAATTTAAGCGAAATTCTATAATGCATCAATATATGAGATGTTTTATTTTAATGGATGACTGAGTTTGCGTGTGTATAAAATTGGTGCATCACATACAACAGTGTATCATATGACTCTAAATTAAGTAAATCTTTTTTAATGTGCTTGAGATCCCCTGAAACTTTTATATGTTTATTTATTTTCCTCCAAATCATAATTGTCGTTCCTTTGGTGAAACATTGTTACAATAGTCTGCCATGTTTCCCGGGTTTGTTTATTTCTTAGATTCAGTCAATTACTACCAGAACAATTACTTCTTGATTGGTCTGTCTAGAAAAAGCATTTAATTGCAGCCCAGCATATGACTGTCATGTGACTTTATCAATTCAAAGAAATCAATGAATGTGGTCCTCTGCAAAATTTTATGAACGGTCACTCGAATTCTTACAATCACTTCCATACAGTGTGCGGATTTATGAATTTTTCTTTACATGAAAAACATTTGGTTAAAAAACTCAGTTGGTTAAGATGTTCACTTCGTGCATTCGACATCCTAAATTTGATTTTCTTAATTTTATCGTATTGGTCATATAAAAAAAACTTACAATGACAAGTTCAAGCTACCTCGCATGCCTCAACATGGAAATTAGTTAGCCTTTTTTTTTTTCCTTTTGGGTAAAGTGAGATGTAGGTCACTTATACGCACTGTTTAGCTGCTGGTCTAATTAAGCTCAACGGATGGTTCTGCCTAGAACCGTCGGGTAGATAATTTGGGGGAATTAACCTCAGGTCATCAGAGAAACCGATCAGTCTCACAATAACGCCAGAACAATACCAAAAAGATTCCACAAACAACTACTGCATAACCAGTCATGTCAACTGCAAGCCTACAGCAACAGAATCAAACAACCCTACTTTTAGGGTTTTACTTTCTCAATTCACGCACCACAAAAAAACACGGTTAAAAAAATAACTGAAATAACTAGAATAACTGAAACCACAGGAATTGGTCAAATACATTTAATGGTCAATATAATATTCTTCTTTTACATATTAAAATTCCAATTTTTCACCACCACCATATGGCTATGGGGCCTTGGAATTTGTGCATTGGATAATATAAGGCAAGGGATCTAGAAAAAGATTTGGTCTTTCATTGGTCGGTTGCTATCTGTTGTCCTTTTGTGTTCTTCTGCATCCACTGGTATTGCTTGCTGACCTTTATTCATGTTCAAAGCTCCCACTCCAATGGAACTGTAAAAAAGAGAACCTTAAGTTTTTGATTAATTTTCCACGTCTGGTTTTCTTTTTCTCGGTTTTTTGCTGCTTTCTTGTAGTCTGTTCACAAACTGGAAAGACCAATTAAAAAAAGAAGAGAGCTTTGTAAGTTATATAAGTCAACAAGGTGGACAATAACAAAATTATGGTTTTTTTAATATGTTTCGGTGGATTCTATACGAAATGATTTTTGGCAATTGGTCATTCATCAAGAATTCATTGACAAAGATCTAATGCACTGAATAATTCATTGATCAAGATCTTATACATTGGAGTATAGTAAAAGTTTCGTACAATGATTAAAGGCTATAATAAACACAAGTACGTGGTATTACATTGATTTAACTAGTAATAATCTTATCAATTTGTGTATAATTATGTACTTGTTTTTAAGTACGAGAAAGGAAATGAGGGCCAACCATATGCTGTTATGCTTGTGGGGCAGCTTTTTTGCATTATAATTAATTGAAAGAACACAAGTTGCTGTTGCTGAAACCACATGGATTATGAAAGTTTTGTCTTTGATCTTCCACATCCCACAACAAGCTCTCACTGTCCTGAAAACGATATATGTTTTGTCATGAACCTCAAGGTTAGAAAAAAATAGTATTAATTAATAATTCATTAATTAACATTTGTTTAAGTGATTTTCAAAAGAAAAATTGAAATTGGGTCAACAAATTAAGTCAGAAATATATACCTGAGAGAAGGTATTTGGCCTTTGAAGTAGATGTGAAGCTGAATTGTCCAGAAAATGATAGTTGTTATTTGTGGTGATGGCGGCAGTGGCAGCGGCAGTGGTGGCAGTGATGTTGGTGGATGTATCAGCAAAAGGTGTGGACTGTATTAGGTTGCATTGTTGCGCAGATGGATATGGTGATACCATGCTACACAATCTCTGCATGGCAAAAAATAAAAACCGAATTGTAATTACATTAGTAATTTTTGGTTCATGAATTAGGTTTTTTGAGAATGAAACTCTCGTGTCTCTATTCCGATTAGATACGAACGGAAGATTTTCATTCCTGTGTTTGAAAACGCTGTGAAGTGGGATTGAACATAACTGATACTTTTTAACTATGTACCTCTGGTTTAACCACTAAAGCACCCATGTCCATTCCAAAGTCAAAGAACATTGGATTCGAAGAAGCAAGTTTCAGTGAGAGGAACTGATCGAAAAAGAAAAAAATAATTAGAAACAATTGGTTAAATCACATATTCAATTAAGATAAGAAATTAACATGTATGTGCACGGATATCACAGTAAAACTGTACCTCCACTTGATTTTGTAGGGACTGAACATAATTGATAATTTCATCCAGCATGACTGCCCTTCCAGTTACCTAATTTATTTATAATAAAAAGATCAATCACATGAATCTAGTCAGAAAAATTACATAATATATACAAATAAGGTAATGACAAATAAGCAAGAGAGAGAGAAGCTGGTTCCACCTTGTCACAGCCAGGGACAAGTTTTTGCAGCATCTTCATCCTCTCACTAATTTTCTCTCTTCTTACCTAAAAAACCAGAGAAAAAAGGAATACACAATTATGAGATATAATAAAATGGTGGGCACAACAACAATTTTGGGAAATAAACTGTTGGGTATGTTTAATGAAATTTCATATTTTGTGTACCCTTTCTGCAAGGCTGTGACTATCTGTAGCCTCACCCCTCCTTGCTCTAACATGAATGTAGCCAGTTGGAGGTTCTTCTCTTACTTTCACCTGGTCTTTTTTATCTGATTTAATCTTCTTTTCCTCAGCTTTCTTGGTACCGCCACCAATCTTCTTTTGCATCTTTCCCTTATGCTCTTGAGTACCCTAGTGGAGTACATCACCATTAAAACCCCCAAATTTCCATCAATTAATATCTGAAATTCCGTACAACTCACATGGAAAAAGGAAAATTTACACATACAAGACCAGTTTTATAGCAGGTACCCTGTTTTGTTGTACGCGACAGATATAAGACCATCTTAGAGACCATGTATTCACTATATATATATATTATATAAATACCTTGGATTGAGCAGATTTGAAGGATGACCCAATTCTGGATTTTCTCTTCTTGTCCATAGGAGTTACTTTCTGAGTGACCTGCTCACCAATTTCAAGCCTATCCACATCCACAACAGTTGAGGACTCTGTGCTCTTGTTTTTGGTCACAGAAGGCTCATTCTCATTGTCACTAAAAGCAGCCTTATGAGTGGAGCTGTGATCCATAGTGCAGCTGCTTTCAACAGCTCTTGAATTATTATCAGCTTGAATTTCCCGGGTTAAAGGCTCAGATGGGGAAAAGAAGTTACTGTAAATGATGATGTCATTGGTAGCCGGAGCGTTGGGCAAGAAAATTGAGTCAAGGCTGCCATTGTATGAAAAGGCTGCCATTGTATAACAATATATATATATCTGGAGAGAGAGAGAGCTTTTGAAAAATTGGAAAAATGGTTGAGAGAGTTCTATGAAAGAAAGTGATAGAAGAGGGAGATGAGAGAGAGAGAGAGAGAGAGAGAGAGAGAGAGAGAGAGAGAGAGAGAGAGAAGGAGCAAGTCAAGAAAAGTGGGTTGTCTGCGAGAAACCGAGTGGGAAGTGGCTTATATAAAGGTAAGGAGGGGCCGGGAAGTGGAGAGAAGGGAGACATCCAAAAGATGTATAAAATCTTTTGGTAACTCATTCCCATGCAAATTTTTTTTGTACATTTGACCAGTCTTATCTCATCAATCCCTTTCTATCTTATTTTCTCTCTCTACATAAATATACATATAGGTATGGTTGTGTATAAAAGAAAAAAACAAAAAAAAAAAACAGAGAAAAATAAATAGCTTATACTATCAACTATGGGTATATATATTACTTAATTTTGACTGTAATAAAACTAAATATGTTTTTTTTCTTTTGATACAAGTAATATTGTGAAATAGAAGAATCACATGCAACTTTTAATCATTTCAACTATAAGTCTTTCACAGTAAAATATGTTTTATAGTGACCATGTAAATTGTATCAAAATTCAAATACTTTCTGAAAATGTATTTAATTAAAAGCATTTTTTACTCTAAAAGGTGTATAAAAAAGTAATACGTGCTTCTTACAAAAATAAAAGCTTAAACGTGCTTTTACAATCTATAAACACTTTTAATGTTTAACGTCAAACGTACTAGAAGCACTTCAATATGGTAAAATTGGTCAAGAGTTATACATAACAACATGGCTAAGCTTCTGCAAAACTAATGAGGTGACCATTTTAATTAGCAAAGGACTAAAACATCGTTAATCTACTTTTTTCAATGTTCACTAGCTGGGGCATCTTTTGTACTTGTGAGGATGTGGGATTCTCTATAAGTTTTTACTAAGTTTTTCCTTTCATTAATTTGAGACTCTTTTACCGTCATATCCTTTCAGTATTAACCATTTGGTTAAAAATGAAGTAAAATGTCCATGTACATGAACAGAAACAATTGCACTACGCAGACTGAGACTAAAAGCAACAGATCGACGGGTACCATCAATGAGAAAATATCACTATCAATACTCAGTAGAAAGTAAGAGAAGTAAATAAGAAAGAGAGGAAACATAGTAAGAGAAGTAAATAAGAAAGAGAGGAAACATAGTAAGAGAAGTAAATAAGAAAGAGAGGAAACATTGAGCATTTACCCCTAATTTTCTTCTGATTTTTCTGACATTATTTGAGATAAAGAGTTAGCTATGATGATTTTTTTTTCAGTTTGGTGAAGTACGTACTGCCTATGTCTTGAATTTAACTATGATCCAACGTTTTCTCTTGTTGCACCAAAAATATATAGAGGTGGATTCTTTGCCCTTTTATTTTCATACTTTTTCTATGTTTTTTTGTTTGTGTGGTTATAATTAAGTTACATCAATATTTTATATTAATTTTTTATAGAAATAATAAAACAATTTATAGAAATAATAAAACAAAAAGTAATAGGAATATAAAATGTTGACGTGACTTAACCGTGATCACACATCATAGAAGGGCATGGAAAGAGTATGGAAATGAGAAGGCAGACAATCCATCTCCAAAATATATACCTCCAGCCTCTTATCCTCTTGTAATTTTACATAACTTCTTTTTTCAGATATGGGGTTCCAGTCCTATGGCATTTGAAGTGAATCAATCACTTAAAAAAAACAAGGATTTGCGTACAATAGAATTCGCATTGTGTTGGAATACTATTTAAACCATGCAATATTGGTCTCTACCTTAATAGAGAAATTAAGGTGATCTATCAATCTAATGGTTCGAACGCATTTGTATTTGCATAAGAGTTTTGCGAAAGATTATTAATAAGTTGAATTAAGATAAATTTTGTCTAAGTGTAATTTTTTTTTTTCATATCAATAAAATTACCTTGTACCATCGAGGTTTTATAAAAATAAATAAAAGTGAATCATGATCATATATGGCTGAACTCATGTCACGGGGTGAGAAATGGTAAGGGACTTTTCATGGACTTTCTAACACCTCACAGTTTAACGTCAATTCTCATCCCAACATTATAAAATATTGTGTAGAAAACATGAGGTGACAAAAAATACATGGAGAGTCCTACTTTTAAGAGAGTTTCTAGTACTTTTTTGTATCATTGACATGTCAGTCATCCGGAATTAAACATATGGATGTGTTAAAAATTAAAGATATGGATGCGTATTACTAATTAGGGATTAATTTAGACGAGTTTCCTTAATAGGAACAAATTAGGTCCACCGACTACGCTATGGGTACCCTATTCTTAGGGCATGTCCTGAAGGTCCCCCATTGTTTAGGCCGTAGACGATACAGCATTAGGTTCCCCCAGTGCTGGTCCATCAACACAAATAATAGAGACTTTCGCTACAGAGTCAGCCGTGCAAGTTACCCTATTTTTGCGTTGCCCGTCGATCAACATTTTCGCATTATCGCTAGACCGGCATTTTTGCATTGCAAATGTATCAACTGTTGAATGTTGATATATTTAAGATCAAGTTGCCCTTGATTGCAAGTTTAAGGGAACTTTAACGTAAAACTTTTGTTATTGTTCACTTTAACGAAAAATCACATTTTTAGATTAAAAAGTCAATCCTGGTATCAATCATTTTACCCTTTATTTTGTCTTTATAGTTAAAACTCAAAATTTTCAAATCATTTTCATTAGTTTTTATTTTTTTTTTAAACCTAGACCACGTTATTTAGAACATAATATATATATTTTTTTTTTAAAAGAACGGCGTCGTTTTTTCGATTAAATTTATATATATAATAAAACGGGGGACCACTTATCCCCCATGATACCAAGATCTCACCGCGAACAAAAAGAAGGCTGCGTGTGCGTCCCCTTTTGGAAGTAGGCGGCGGCAGGCAACCGCCTCCGCTGCCAGCCAATTGACCACCGCGCATCGTCGCCCTCCACGGCTCCAAGTCGTCGTCAGTCACCACCAGCCACAGTCAATTTGTAAGGTAAATCCCTAGTTTTTCAAATTTTAGTTATTTAAATTCCTAATTTTATTTAATTGATAACTCAATATGAAATTTTGTTAATGATTGATATGAATTTTGTTAAAGATTGACAAAAAAAATTGATATGAATTTTTGTTGATGACATGATATGAATTAGTTGAAATTTGAACCTTTTACCCCTTTAAATTTTGTTAATTTCTCAACAATTCATGACGCCTTTAAGTTATATATTGTCAAAAGGACAAAAAAAAGGTTTCAGATTGCCTTCTGGCGATGACAAGCGAAGTGCATGAACCAGAGTCCACGCGTAGGTACGTGTACATGTCACGTAAGTCTTAGGGTTCTTTGCTTCTTTTGCCTTGCTCTTTTATTTCAACTTTGGAAGTACCATCTTAAGGGGAAACTCTGTACTGTATGCATGTATGTGTTTGCGTTCATTTCTCTCACTGCATGAAAAGTGAAAAAAGCATCATCGTTTCGACAAAAAAGAAAAGAGAAATGCGCTCAAAAATGAGACTTTTCATACTCTTTGTCAATTCAGAATTCTACATCAATTTTTATTCTAACATTATAGAAAAATAAAAAATAAAAACGGCAGCAGCATCATCATTATTGAATTGGATTCGTGAATTGTAAGGTATCTTTCAGCCAGGAGCTCTCTGTGCCGTGCATCTGCATGCACTACCATGAAAGCATCATTCATTCAGACGTTTCTAATAATGCCCTATTTTTCTCTCCATTTTTGTACCTATGACAGTGGTCACTTGTCCTCACCAACGAATGAAATGCACAATTAACATTTCTCCAAAAGGTGAATTGCTCTTTACTACCCTAAACTATTATGTTAGTGTCCATCTACTTGTTTAACTATTTTTTAACACGTAGTGCTATTCACATACTAATTTTTACTTCTCATACACTATTTTCAATTTTTAATCGTCAGAATAAATAAATTGAAGAAGATCAATAATCAAAATTAATAAGGAAGTGTGGAAGGTAAAAATGGATGTGTTAATAGCACTATCCTTTTTTAACCAATTCACTTTCTAAACTATTTAAAATTGGCCAATCTCAACCCCAACGTTAAGTTTTTTTTTATTTTTCATCCAAATTGTTATTATTGGCGGATGACGTGAACAATTTGTTGGAGAATCAAAGATAACCGAATGGGTTGTGTGTTCCAATGCGTTAGACGACCTAAGAGAATGAGAAGGGTGAGGTGGTGGCGCCGTACGAGGGAGGTTTGGTGGTGGCGTCGATTCTAATTTTTAGGTTTTTCAAATTGAAAAGAAAAGTTGCACATGGGTAAAGTAGGAATTATAGAGAATTTTTGTTGTTAGGTGGGGAAAGATAATGCGGATTTTGATTAGGTATAAGAGAGATAGTTTAAGCTTATAAGTTAATCTATCGGTAGATTAATCTAATAATTCTTATTAACAAGGACTACAACCGTCTTCAAAATGAAGACCTAGGTGAGTATCACTAATTTAACAATATAAAATCATGTATTAGACCACTTAATACTCAAGTTTAAGATTATTCTTTTTCTCGTAAATGACGAATTTGATAATACTTTATTTCCAGTCGAAGATATTCTATAATACTTTACTATTTTCATAACTTCATTTTCTTTAATTTGCTCTAGTATTATATGTAAGAAGATCTAACTTCACTTAAGTTGGTAATTTGCCTGGATTCTCTGACAAAATTTGAACTCTCAGCCTCATCATTTATTCGAACCCTAGACTTCCATCCCATCAATTCCTCCATGCAAGAAAAATATATCCTCAAAATTTGGTCGGTCTGAAACTGATTAGATCTTGGCTGTCCACCTCTTTAAATGGCTAGTTTGGCCGGTCCTTGCTTAGGTAAACGACTGAGATCTTCTATTAAATGCAACATGTTGACTAGCTAGACCTAACCAGAAGCCAATAATAAAGAGACAACTGGAAACCATAATATTTTGAGCACATTTTCCTTGCTTTATTTATTTTTTCCCTTCTTCTTCTTCTTCTTCCTCCTCCTAAAAGAACCTGCAGATGTCCCTTCGTCCAGCCCTTTGGATAATTTTTTGCAACTCTGACTGGTTGTTGCTGCGTTGGTTGTGGTGGGTGCATGTATATTGATGGGTGTAAATAGCATCTTGATTGGCTGTAACTGAGTCTATTACGCGTGAAGTGCGGTAGTCCTCCTTGTATATTGTCACCGTTCTCATACTCTAGTCCTGCAAATAAAGACAAAGTCGGTGCATGTAGCTTGGCACCCAATAAACTTTAAGAAGTCCAAACTCATGAGCTAATAAGATCGGCAGAAAACGATTACATTTGCATTTTTTACTAAAATATTAAAAAGAAACTTAGGATCCACTACTACAATATTAGCTTTAGATGACGGATGATGGTGACGGATATTAGAAAAATCCTGTTGATTATATCCAACATAAAGTCCTGGTAGATATTTAGTGGCGGATTCTGGTTTAATGGTGGCGATTATAACCGATAGAAATTTACTATTTTATTATTTTACTTTTGGTTATTATTTTAGTATTTTGGTGGTTATAAACGACAGAAATGAAAATTTTATTATTTTAAAATGTTATATTGATTAAAAATAAATAAATAAACACATATTTAAAATTATTTTTTTCACTCATGACCCTAAAGTCTAATGAACCCAATTCCCACCAACCATAAATTTTCTGAGAGAATAATAACAACAAACTACAATCTGAAGCACTATGTCTGGCACTTACAGGCAAGCAACAAGATACAAAGAAATTCCCTCACAGGCAAGCAACAAGATACAAAGAAATTCAAACAATTTTTTTCAATGCGTCACAAAGCACATTGTCTAGCACATAAACACACATGAACATCTGGGTACTCTATCATGTCTGATTTTATTATTTTAAAATGTTATATTGATTAAAATAAATAAATAAACACATGGTTTTAATATTTTTTTTTCACTCATGGCTCGGTTGGATATAACCGACACGAACAAAGTAAAATTTTGGATGGCCGCTAGAATAATCTCTGAATGTTTTTTTTTTTTTTTTTTGCGATTTTTTACTAATGCTATCTCGGAGTATATACAAACATATTTGATGGTTGGATTGTTGAAACTAGTTTCATAGAATGCATATCCTATCAAATTGATAGATTTAACAAACACTTAAGAGTTAATGTTATACTTCCATTAAGTATACAATAAGATTTATCCATTAGTGTAAATATTTTAAATTGAAGATCGAATTCATTCATTGCATTCTTATAGGATCGAGGAGTGTAGCTGCAAAAAATCATCAAAATTGGAGCTAAAATAACCGTTAAATTGTGATTTTTTGTTTATAAAAACTTTTGTTCCGTTACCTAATCTCTGAATGTTTGTTTTTTAAGATTTTTTTACGTATGCGATCTTGGAGTATGTACAAACAAGTTTGACGGTTGGATCGTTGAAAAAAGTTTCGTAGAATGCGTATCGCATCAAAACGGTAGATTAAACCAACACTTAAAGTTAATGTTATACTTCCCCATCAAGTTTAAAATAAGATTTTGTGGTATCCACTAGTCTAAATATTTTAGATTGAAGATCGAATTCATTCAGTGCATTCCTATAGGATCGAGGAGTGTAGTTGTAAAAAATCATCAAAATCGGAGCTAAAATAACCATTAAATTGTGATTTTTCATTTATAACCGTCGAAAACTTTTGTTCCGTTACGTAATCTCTGAATGTTTGTTTTTCACGATTTTTTAAGTATGCAATCTTGGAGTGTGTACAAATAAGTTTGACGGTTGGATCGTTGAAAAAAGTTTCATAAAATGCATATTGCGTCAAAACGGTAGATTAAACAAACACTTAAAGTTAATATTACACTTCTATTAAGTATAAAATAAGATTTTGTGATATCTACTAGTGTAAATATTTTAAATTAAAGATCAAATTTATTCATTACATTATTATAAGGTCGAGGAGTGTAGCTGTAAAAAATCATCAAAATCGGATCTAAAATAACTGTTAAATTGTGATTTTTTGTTTATAACCGTCGAAAACTTTTGTTTCGTTACATAGTCTCTGAATGTTTGTCTTTTACGATTTTTTAATTATGCAATCTCGGAGTGTGTACAAATAAGTTTGACGGTTGGATCGTTGAAAAAAGTTTCGTAGAATGCATATTACGTCAAAACGATAGGTTAAACAAACACTTGAAGTTAATATTATACTTCTATTAAGTATAAAATCTGAATGTTTGTTTTTTATGATTTTTTAAATATGCAATCTCAGAGTGTGTACAACTAAGTTTGATGGTTGGATCGTTGAAAAAAGTTTCATAGAATGCATATTGTGTCAAAATGGCAGATTAAATAAACACTTAAAGTTAATATTATACTTCTATTAAGTATTGGTTAGACAATATTTAGTTTGTGTGATGAAATTTTCATTGTACAATTATCTTTTTGTTTCTTTATCACATATTTTACATGCGTTATTATCTATTAAATCAAACAATTATTTATTTAATTTTTTAAAAATGTATTCTATTTAAATACATATTATTTATTTATTTATTAAACCATACAATTATTATTATTTTTTTAAATCGTAACAAATTTTTTTTGGGGGGGGGGGGGAATTTAAAATTTTAGTAGAAAAAAGAAATGGAAGCTAAGCCATCCAAAAGAAGATTGAGAGCCCCAAACCGTCTCTCTGATTGTACCAACACCATTTCCTCCATCACCGCCCTAGCCACTGCCGCCTCTTCGCAGTCCTCGTACTCCTACACTGTCAAGCTCAAACGCTAGAATCCCAAGCTCGCCTCCGTCACCGATAACCTCCTCTCCGCTTTAGACCCTAAGCCCTCGATAGTTTCGCCTCTGATACCCTCCACTTATCCTTCCCTCATCCTGTCTCGTCCTCCGTTTCTGGTAATTTCTTTGCTCCGTTTTTTATTTCTCCATTTCTCGCCTTGGGTTCGGGTGTGATTTCTGCTTTGTTCTGGTTTTAATTTCAATTTGGGAATCTAGTGGTTCTGGATTTTTCTAAAAGAAAATGAGGTCGCTTGGAACTTGTCTGTTTCGATCCTTAATCGTACCTTAAATTTATTGATATTAGTTGAAATGTGTTGCTCTGTGTTTGCATTTGAGTGCGCATTTTGAATGCTTTGTTTGAATACTTGAACTAAACTTGATGCTATTGTAGACATCGAAATTTCGGTGAAACAAATGTTCACCAATGCATTAAAGTTTTGACGTGTCAAGGCATACATGGCATACGCCACGTGTTGTACAAATTGTACACATGGCGTGTGACTCAACAAAATAGGAAGAAATACCCTTGAAGGATTAAAAAAGTTTTTCTTCTCATTTTTGGGCAATGACAAGGCAAGCACATTTCAATCCATTGAGGATCAAAACAAGTTTTTCTTCTCATGTTGGGCAATGACAAGGCAAGCACACTTCAATCCATTACGGATCAAAGCAAGTTTTTCTCATTTGGGCAATGCCATAAGTTACACCACTTCAAGTTTAAAATGGTGTTAAGTGGGAAATTAGGCCATAAGTTACACCACTTCAAGTTTAAAATGGTATTAAGTGGGAAATTAGGCCATAAGTTACACCACTTCAATTTCAATATTGCTAAGTGGGAAAATTAGGCAATGGTGCTTGGAAAGGAAAAAAATATTTTGTGGTGGTGATTCATTCTCAAAGCCTATAAATAGGCTTCTCCATCAAGGTATCAAGCATCAAGGAATTCACAAATACATTTCTCTACTCCCAAAATTAGAAGAGGAATTCCCCAAATCCTTGAAGCTTTGAAACTCCAAAGCTTCCAACCATCCAAATTCCCAAGAATTCCGAAGGATCAAGAAAGCTCTCTTCGTTCTTCGTTAAACCATTATTCAAGATCAAGCCCCGACGGCCCTTGAAGAAAGTGTTCATCCGTTCATCAACTGTTCATCCTTAGATCAAGCCCCGATGGCCCCTTAGATCAACAAACAAATCCACACATCCATTCTTCAAGATCAAGCCCAAAAGCCCTTGAAGAAAACCAACTGTTCATTCAAGATCAAGCATCGACGGCCCTTGAAGAAAACCAACCGTTCTTCAAGATCAAGCCCAAAAGCCCTTGAAGATCCGCTCATCCATCAACCTTCAAGATCAAGCCCCGAAGGCCCTTGAAGAAACTTTCATCAACCTTCAAGATCAAGCCCAAAAGCCCTTGAAGAACTCCCACCAACTCAAGATCAAGCTCCGACGGCCCTTGAAGAAAGTGTTCATCCGTTCATCAACTGTTCATCCTTAGATCAAGCCCCAAAAGCCCTTGAAGATCCGCTCATCCATCAACCTTCAAGATCAAGCCCAAAAGCCCTTGAAGAAATCCACACAACCATTATTCAAGATCAAGCCCCGACGGCCCTTGAAGAAAGTGTTCAACCGTTCATCAACTGTTCATCCTTAGATCAAGCCCCCGACGGCCCTTTGGATCAACAACTCATCCACAAACCAACACCCTACGAAGATAGAATCAGAGGACCAAATTTGAGAGAGATCGTAACCCCAAAATCATTAAACACAAAAATATTATTTTGTACACGTTATTCTTGTTTCTTGTTTCAAGGAATTTTTCGTGTTCACAGCTATGCTTCAATAGTGGGAACTTTAACGAAGTACTGTTCAATTTCATCAGATGGTTAGTTCATGGTGGTCGCGGAACCTGCAGATTTTGTGCATATATATATAGCACAAAGGTAGATTACAAAGTGTGGCGAGAGATTGATTTCTTTGGGGAGATATCCGGTGTATCAATGAGTCTCAATGACAAGTCTTTGTATATAGGAATTTGGGACCGAACCATCTGGAGAGAAAAACCTGCAAGATGAAGAAGTAATCTTAACTCTTGGTTTCGCCTGTTTTAGGGTTGATTTTTGTTTCTGTTTTCCTTTGTTTTTGTCCATTATATGAAAGGTTTTGTTTCCTAGTGAAAGATGTGGGTTTTCTCTTTTGTTTTTCTCAGATGGATTGTTGTGTTTTGTGTTTGGGAAGAAGGTTGGTGGAGTTGGGTTTTGGATCTTTTGAATTCAAGCTTCAAACTCCATCGTGCATGGGGGTTCAAGTAGGTCTTTCTGGTTGTATATTAGCTGTAGATTCTGATTTCGAGCAGAAGGGGAGAAGAATGATCAACGAGAAGAAGGGAGAATGCTCTCTTATCCTTTTTATTTTTTATTTTTTATTATTAATATATTTGTTGTCGGATTTATCCGACAGAGAATGCTTTACTTATTCATTATTAATATTTCCTGTCGTTTATAGCTGACACAATTTTTGTTAGTTATATGTATTTTCTGTCGGTTTTATCCGACAGAAAATGCTCTTATTTATTCATTATTAATATATTTTCTGTCGTTTCTATCCAACACAAATTATGTCGGTTTTAGAGTATTTTTTGTTGGAAAATTCATTTCCTAACGCTAGCAAATTTATCGCTTATTATATCCGTCATTGCATCCATTTTCTGTCAGATTTTGCACAATATTCGACAGTAATATATGTTTCTTGTCGGTTTTTGGACCGCCAGCAATAGATAATTTTGTAGTAGTGACCTAACTCATCCCAACCAAATCTCCTGCCATGCTTAACTACGTGCATCGCCACCAAATGAGCTACACGAATGAAATGCCAAAGGATAAAGCAAAACTTCACCAACTGGAACAAGCTCGCCATCGTCCAAATATCTTGGAGATAAACATCGAGTGCCACATCAACTGTGGCCTCCTTGTTAATCATTTGGATCAACCCCTTTGAGTCTGATTCCACCACCAACCTAATCCCAGACTTCATAACATCACTAGCAATAATCATCTCCATCATTTGCCTAATCGCCTCAGCCTCTGCCATAATCGCAGTAGCAAAACGCTCCCTACCCATCCCTCTCGCAAGCTTTAGTGTCTCAACAAAATCCCAGAGCACCCAACCCACACCACCCACCTTCTTAGCTTTCCGCCATGCAGCATCATAGTTGAGCTTTAGAATGCCAAATAGGGGTTTCGTCCATGTGAATCCATCACCCCCAACCCCATCTGTCTCACTACTACCCACATTTGGGTCCTTACTCTTTTGTTTCTTCCCCACCTCCACTACCATAGCCTCCTTGAACTCGATGACTTGTTGGTGTCATAAATCAATTGCAACATGGGGTAGGATTCTATTTCCACTTAATATAGCTTCATTCCTACGTAACCAAATTCGCCATAAATCAAACGCACCATGCTGCACTACCAATTCCGCATCCACCTCCTTATCCATTCGCTCTACCAACTTCTGCCAACCCTTCAGAAAATCATTCGCCTCCATAGATGCTATATTAATTTGCAAAGATGTCCCAGACCAGAAAGCGCGACTAAATTCACACCAAAATAATAGGTGAGCCTCAGTTTCGTCAAGTGCACCACATAGTTCACACTTATTCATAACCTGAATCCGTCGTCGCTCCAAATTATGCCTCACTACCAACGCCTTTTGACATGCCTTCAAAATAAAGAATCTAATTTTATTCGGCACCAAAAGAGACCACTTTTTCTTCCACATCCCCACCGACAAACCAAACGAACTCGACATTCCCCCCCTTTACGGCCAAACTTACCATTCTTCATCATCTCCATTACTACATAGTATCCTGAGCACACCGAATAGATCCCATTCTTCGTATAATGCCAGATTCGTTTATCATCACATCCACACCAACTAATGGGAATTGTTTGAATCAGCTCCACATCTTCTGGTGCAAACATAACAGCTAGCTCATGCTTTTTCCACCCCTGCCCTTCCGTAGCAATTAGTTCACTAGCCACCCTGATAGATTCAACGTTACCAACTCGCCATCAAAGCCCACGGACCAAAACTTGCCTCCCTAACAATATACCTTTCCATCCCTACGATGATTTGTTCTGTTTGTTGGCCTTTTGAAAAGTAGAGTTGGGGAAATATTTGTCCTGAAGTAAAATCCCAAGAACCGAGTTAGGATTATGTAGAACCCTCCAACTAATCTTGGCAAGCATAGCCAAATTAAAACCTTAAATCTTGAAAAGCCAACCCTCTAACCTTCTTACTCATCAGCAATTTGTCCTATGCCACCCAATGTCACCATTTGGCTTTAGATTTCCCTTTTTCCACCAAAATTGTGAAATAACTCGCTCCATTTCCTTTCAAGTGCCCACTGGCAATTTAAAAAACACAATAGCATGGTTCGGCATCGCCATAACAACTAATTTAATCAACACTTCCTTCCTTTTAGGGGAAATAAATTGCTCAGCACAACCGTTAATTCGGCTTTCAATACCACGACGTATTAATTCAAACTCCGCCTTCTTTGAGTGCCCAAAATCTGCCTGAATCCCCAAGTATTTGCCGAAACCATCTCTAGCTTGAATATTCATTTTTGTAACGATTCGCTTCTTTTGTTTCTTCAGACAACCCTTCCCAAAGAATATTGAACTTTTCTCCAAGTTAATAATTTGCTCAGAGACCTTACAATAATCCCTTAATATTTTAACCACTTAACCATCATCCGTCTCATTAGCTTTACAGAAAATCACCAACATCCGCAAAAAACATGTGAGTTATAGGTGTTGCATTTGTCGCCAACTGCCCCCCATTAATTAACCCCTTCATCTCATGCTTCCAAATATATGATGAGAGAGCTTCCACACAAAAAAGAAATAAGAATGGTGACATTGGATTTCCCTGCCGTAAGCCCTTCTCAGGTTGGAAATAACCTGATGGTACACCATTCACCATAACACTATAGGTAGTGGTGGATGCATTGAGGGGCTAGGGGGTCAGCTGACCCCTCCCCCAAAACTTTGGTGAATGTCCATAGATACCTTGGGTACTGCCTTTTTGAAGATTAGAGTTGGCTTCATATATCCTCCAACTGACTTCAGGCCTACCAAGACTTGGTGAATGTCCATGGATACCTTGGGTGCTGCCATTTGCATACATTAATAAGTGTGCAATATGCATTTCCAAATGACTTCAGGCCTACCAAGACTCGATGAAATGGTGATATGCACGCTATTTCTGATAAAAAAAAATATAATATTATTTCCTGGATCCGCCACTGATTGGAGGACGCTGTAGATATGCATTCCTGAATCCAGTCACAAAATTTAGGATAAAATCCTAAATGACCCATAACCTTAGTAAAAAAACCCCACTCCATTCGATCATAAGCCTTCACCATATCTAGTTCAATTGGCATACTACCATCCACCCCTTGCTTTAGAGTATGCAAGATTTCATGTACTACCAAAAATATTATCATGAATTTGACGCCCCGGTACAAATGCTGACTAATTTGAACTAATAACCCGGTCCATCACTTTTTTTAATCTCATCGTCAAGACCTTAGCAATGATCTTGTATACAACATTACCTAGAGAAATATGTCTCATCTCAGTCATCTGCCATGGATTCTTCACATTCGGAATTAATACAATATGTGTATGATTAACCTTCTGAAGCAACAACCCCAAATGATGGAAAACTTTCACCATCCAGATAATATCCCCACCCACCACATCCCAATGGTCCTGAAAAAACCCAGCCATAAACCCATTTGGTCCTAGTGATTTTGTTGTCGGAATTTGAAACACTACTTCCCGAATTTCATCATCCGTGAACGAACGGATGAGCTCCTCATTATCCCGAGCATTCACCTTTGGCCCCACACAACCGCCACTACCCTTCCTTATCGTAAGCATCCTGATTGAAATAAAGCATTAAAATAATGAAATGTTATTTCCTGCATACTTGACAGAGTCTTCTGCTATGCACTGGTATTATATTCAAACCCATGTAATTGATTATTCCTCATTCAATGTACCGTTTGAGCATGAAAGAATTTAGTATTTTTTCAGCTTCTTGGAGCCATGTATTTCTTGATTCACCTTTCAGTAATGTTCTTCCTCTTAATAGCCATCAAAAGCTCATTTTCCTTAACATTTATTTGCTCTTGTCGAACGTAGGTCCACAATCCCCTAAACCTATTTATTTTCGTTTTTTATTTTGTGCAAAGTGACTTTGAGCAACGAAACTTTAAACTTCATTGCGCAAAGTCTTTACAAAAAAAATAAAAATAAAAATAAAAAATATTATTTTTAAATCTTTGCGTGACGTAATCCAAATATTTCATCCCCTAAACCAATTTATTTTCGTTTTTTATTTTGTACGTATAACACTTAAGAAACTGAACAGTATATATATACAAAAAAAATAAAAATAAAAATAAAAAAATATTATTTTTAAATCTTCGCGTGACGTAATCCAAATATTTCGTCCCCTAAACCAATTTATTTTCGTTTTTTATTTTGTACGTATAACACTTAAGAAATTGAACAGTATGTGTGTATATATATATATATATATTTATTGAGTAGCTTTAAATTTATTATTTTAGTTCGGATCAGGTTTTTGTTAGAAAAATATATTATTGTAGTTCTGATCGGGTTTTTGTTAGAAAAATATATTTTAAATTGACGATCGAATTAGTTCCTTGTATTCATATAGGGTTAAGGAGTGTAGTTGTAAAATATCATCAAAATCGGAGTTGAAATAACTGTTAAATCATGAATTTTCTTTTATAACCGTCGAAAAGTTTTGTTCCATTACTTGATATTTGAATGTTTGTTATTTTCCGATTTTTGGCGCATATGATCTCGAAGTATATACAAACATGTTTGACAGTTGGATCGTTGAAACTAGTTTTGTAGAATGCGTATCCCATCAAAACAATAGATTCACTAACACTTAGAGTTTATTTATACTTTCATTAAGTATAACATAAGATTATGTGGTATCCACTAATGTAAATATTTTAAATTGAAGATCGAATTCAATCATTGTATTCATATAGGGTCAAGGAGTGTAGCTGTAAAAAAAACATCAAAATCGGAGTTAAAATAACCATTAAATCATGATTTTTCGTTTATAACCATCGAAAAGTTTTGTCTCATTACTTGATTTCTAAATGTTTGTTTTTTGTGATTTTTGGCGTATACGATCTCAAAGTATATATAAACAAGTTTGATGGTTGGATCGTTGAATGGTGTGTATATATATTAAGTAGCTTTAAATTTTTATTTTGTACGTATAACACTTAAGAAATTGAATGGTATATATATTCATTAAGTAGCTTTATATTTATTATTGTAGTTTGGATCGGGTTTTTGTTAGAAAAATATATTATTGTGGGTTTTATGCAAAAAAAAAAAAAAAAAAAAATTTGAAGGGAGTAAAGTCACATTTCAAGTAAGTAAAAAAAATATATATAACTTGTGCAATGCCACAATGGGGTCGTTGCGCAAAAACCAATAGCACGACGCTATAATGTATACATGTGACATCCCACATCGCCCAGAGGAATGATCCTTTTATGTATATTCTCATCCCTACCTAGCATGAGGCCTTTTGGGAGCTCACTGACTTCGGGTTCTATGGGAACTCCGAAGTTGAGCGAGTAGCGCGTGAGAGCAATCCCATTATGGGTGACCCACTGGGAAGTTTCTCGTGAGTTCTCAAAAACAAAAACCGTGAGGGCGTAGTTGGGGGCCAAAGCGAACAATATCATGCTACGGTGGTAGAGCGGGCCCGGGAAGTGATTCGCACCGGGCCAGGATGTGACAAATTGGTATCAGAGCCTAATCCTGGCCGTGGTGTGCCGACTAGGACGTCGAGCCCCTAAAGGGGGTGGATTGTGACATCCCACATCACCCAGGGGAGTGATCCTTATATGTATATTTCCATCTTTACCTAGCACAAGGCCTTTTGGGAGCTCACTGGCTTCGGGTTCCGTTGGAATTCCGAAATTAAGCGAGTAGCGTGCGAGAGACCAGAAATGAAACCGTGAGGGTGTGCTGGGAGCCCAAAGTGGACAATATCGTGCTACGGTGGAGTCGGGCCCGGGAAGTGGTCCCGCCCGGGCCGGGATGTGACAATACATGTGTCGCGCAATCCATTTTATTTTTATTTTTTATTTAATTTTTTATTATAAATTTTAAAATATAGTCGTTTTCATAAGTTTTTATTCGACGAATATCAATGTTTCGTCTCCTAATCCTTATTTACTTATTTTTATTTATTTTTATGTTTTATATTGTTAAACTAAATTATTTCTTTATTTTTTATTATTTTCTTTGCGCGACAAATACACATTTGGTCACCTAAATCTTATTTATTTTAATTTATTTATATTTTAAATTGTAAATGACACATCCCGACCGGAGTCAAGGCATGATGGCCATCACTTGAAGGTGACGTAACCAAAGTGCGAATGATGCAGGGAAAAAATGTGGATAAATTAAAATCAAAACTAGAACTTAATTAAACTAGTTAAGTGAGTGCACACTAGTGGTTACAACCCATAAACTACAAATATTCAGAGCATAGATAACATAAGGGTAAAGCAGTCGAATGAGAGAAGTACTTATTACACAACTGGAGATAAGTTCCTACGTTAAAATGTAGATATGTCAAAATCACCGGGTAATCCTCGAGTGCCACATAGTAGGTTAGCTAACTAGGACCTGTAGGGGCGAAAAATAGAAGGGTGAGTGGGCACAAAAATAAAGATTATAAAATCTATTTGTTTTCTGAACATACTAACCCCTCGCTATAAAACAAATATAGTTTCCCGAAAATCGTACTACGTATAAGTATGAAATCAAATGCATGCTAACAGTAAAATATCTTAACGATAATATAAATATAATCATGTGCTCAACAATCTATACTAGCACGCAGTCGAAGTCACCTAATGTGACATGTACGATTGCACTTATTGCTCATCAATCCATGCTATGAAATTTGGGCGGGCACCAAAAATGGGATGCGAGAAATTTACGCAACCAATATTTCGTCATGCAAACTTGTATTCTTCGTCGCGCAAAGTGATATGGTTTTTAAAACCAAAATAATTCCACCATTTTCTCAATGTTTTTCTTACTCTTACCTCTCCCCAAATCCGACCCTTTCTCTCACACTCACTCCTCTTACTTAATCTCTCATCTCTCTCTCACTCACACTCACTCTTTTATCTCTCTCTCACTATCTCCTCTAAATCTCTCATACTCACTCCTCCCTCTCATTCTCACTTGCTCTCAATCTTGCCAAAAGGTATACTCCCCAAATTTTAATTTTTTTTTTTCCATTAATACATGTTTTTGGAGTTAGTTTTGAGTTTGGTGTGGGGTTTGGGGTCGAGTATAGGGTGAGGAGTGGAGTTTGGGGTTGGATTTGGAGTATAAATTTTAGGGAAGATTATGCCAAATTTTTGGTATTATTTTATGTTATTTTTTTGTGACCATTTTTTTTTTTTTTTTGTAGGGAATCGTCAAGGCTTTGAAGGCTAAAGTTGACGATTATGTCGCTATCAAAACATATCCCCCGTCACTACCACCATAATAGACTTATATTAGGATTTTATTATTGTACTTTGTTAATTTATGTGTACATTTTGAATATATTATATATAGGATAATTTTATCACTATTTTCATATGTAATTTTATTTTGAATATGTCAATTTAAATTAAAGTAATTAAAAAAAATAAAATCATACAATTAAACTAAATTAAAAAAATAAAATTTTGAAAAATCTTGCCCAACCAACTATTTCGTTGAGTAAACAATGAATATAATTAAATTAATATAAGAGAAATAATAAAACAAAAAGTCAAAAACCGTGCGCGACAAAATATTTCGTCGTTCAAAATATTAAATTAATTTATTTTAATTAAAAAATTAAAAAAGAAAAATCTTTGTGCGACAAATATTAATTTTCGTCATGCAAACCTTATCTTCACGAGCTTTGCGCGATGAACCATGAGCGACCAAAGTTTTGTTGCGCAAGGTTTTGCGCAATGAAATTGTACTTTGCGCAAAATGTTTTTTGTAGTAGTGATATGCGGTTGTTAATTAATAACCCAAATGCAAGCTCTTTGGAGTAGCGCATATGATAGATTAGCCTAATAATTAGCAATTATGTGTCTAAAACATCTTCTCTGCTCTTATATATATATATATATATATAGCTAATCAACTTATAATATAGTGTCGGCATGCATCTTCTCTGGCTCTTATATATGTCAGATCACGACTCTATCTGCCGACTGTATCGGACAAATCAAGGACCTGTAGTCATCTTCTTTGAAATCTCGTCCACTAAATATTACCAAACGTGTTGAGATAGTACGCAGTTAATTGGATGCCAAGCTAGCTATTTCATGTGCAATTTTGTCAACCTGATTTATTTGTACAGTGAAACTTAATTAGGAGGGTCTGGTCACTTGTCCACATTAACACTTATTGTCCAAGTCATAAGTAAAATAATTTGTATTTTTAACAACCGACATTACAAATCGTATCTCTAATAGAAGTTGGATCTACTTATATGACAATCAGATGTCGCAATCTCCATGCACGCCCGTATCTAAATAGATCCAAATCATATAAAAGTCATTCAAGAGTCAAGTCCAAATTAATTTTCTTTGGACACAGCAGATTGAATTTTCACATAAACATGTGCGTCATATCTTGGATCAGTTCGATTTTATGATGCGGGATGTAAAAGCAAAATTTATTTCCAAGAAACAACAACGTCGATTGATACAAGTTGTTCAAACTGAAGTGTTCTTCTGCTTGCATACATAAATTCGACATTGCATGAGAGAAGTCTACTGTGTACGCATAAACAGATGGACTCTGGCCTGTTGACAAACTTCTCCCATAAATAATTAAAGAAAAAAAATGATCTGAAAATGTTGAATTAAAAAGATGTTCGTATATAAACGTTTTGCAGTGAAAGCAATGCATGCATGCATGCATGTAGCCAAATACAGTAAGCACGTTTGCGGTTGTTGCTTGCCCTTCTATCTTTTGTGTAACATCACAATGTTTACACCTATCTTTTCCCTCCACCTACTTTGGCTTTTAGATTTTCTTCTTCTTTCTTATCGTGTTCCAACTTTCAATCATGTTTTCTACCTTTTTTTCTTTTCTTCTACAGACTACAATTTGATTGATCAATTAACTACTGGTACCTATTCAACGATGGCTACGCTAGTTTTATCATCGATTATTTTATTATTATTGACGATTTTAAGACCTAAGATAAATTTCTAGGAGCATAACTCACACTTAGCAACAGGTAGCATTATACTCTAGTATAATTCATCTCTACTTGTAAATGGAAGGTCGACGCATATAGATATATACTGGGATGTGTAATTTTTATGACCGAGTCCATGCACAAAGTACTCTAATCGGAAATCCCCATCAACATCGGCGTTTAAATGGCTCATGGGCTCCTAAGATGAGGGCTCAATGCAACCCTTCTTCTCTAAATTTGGGTCCACGTTTGAGTTTATCGTTGCCACAAAATTGAATTGGTTAATTTGGGTTGGACATGTGTACCAACCCAGTCCAACTAAACTAAGCTTTAGAAAAATGAAAAACAAGAATTAAAATTGGGACAAGTTAGTACCAGCATGGTGGTCTGATGATTAAATATACTTTTTAGATATTTGTTAAAACTCAGCCAAACTAAAATGTTATATTGTAATTTGTCGGGTTGCGGTTTTGCTGAAACGCTGATCCAATCCAGACCGTGCCCAGCCTTACAAATTAAAAAAATGAAGAAACTAGCTTAACACAATTTTGTTTTTAATACGCACGATATTATCTACAATATGAAGTGTGAGAGTATGTTAAGTCTCACAATAAGTGATAATTTGGTTCGTATTTTCTTTTAAGTGAGAATTGATTCTAAAATCTCTTACTTACAAATCAATAAGAATACCATTAAACTGTAGTAGTAAGTAGGGTAACGTGAGCCCTCCTTGCTACAACACGAACATGGGCCAAACCCGTTACAACTTACGTACCCAAGACAGTTCACATGTAGCCCAAGCTAATCCCACTGTGGCTAAAACATTTCCAGTGAGGGTCTCTGACTTCTGTCCCTGTTTTCTAAAACCCTAACAATTGGGTTTAAGCTCCGCAATCCAAATCCCTAAAACCCCACTGGGTGAATGAATCAACTCGGATAATGGTGATTTCGAGCTTTGGAAACGCTTGCCGGCCCCATTTCTGCCTCCGTACTCCTCCGTTTCACTGCATCAGCAAGGTAATTTCACACCTGCATCTGTCAAATATATATACACACATGTATATATATGTGAGTTGCTTTATGAGCCTTTCGTTTCAATCAGTTTCGGGTGCAATTGAACTTAGTCGCCGCTGATGAACCGGAGGGCCTGTTTAAGGACAACAAAAGCAGTAATTCTGCCAATGGAAGAAGCAAGTTTCGATTCTTCGATTTAATTTTCATGCCTGTGATTTGGGTTTCGTGGTTTGGAGCCTATAAATGGTTCTTTTTTTTAATTTATTTATTCTAACTTTTGCTTTGAATTTTTGGGGGTGTAGAAAATGTAAAGATGCCGGTGTGGAAGAAGCTGAATTCCAAAGAACTTGGGATTACTACTTCAATGATCGACAAGCCAACCCGAAAAGTTCTTAATGGGCTAAAGCGAAGGGGTGCGTGTTAATATAACGTTTTGATGGTGATCTAGTTTGAATTTGGTTTGTAACTTTGTATTATTAATGTGGTTCTTATTCTATTGTAGGATATGAGGTATACCTTGTAGGAGGTTGTGTAAGGGATCTTATATTAAACTGTACGCCAAAGGACTTCGACATAATAACTTCAGCTGAACTGAAGGAGGTTTTGCTCTGAATTTTTTACTTTAATGTTATCTAGTTGTCGATATCGTAAGTTGTTTCCAGCTTGTAGCCTTGTAGCATCTGCAAATGATATTTTCAGCTGACAAGAACATTTTCTTGGTGTGAATTAGTTGGCAAGCGGTTTCCTATATGTCATGTGCACATTGGTGATAGAGTTATTGAGGTTTGTTTTTGTTGTAATTCTAAGCTATTTTTCAACTAATAATGAACTATTAATCTAATGCATTGGGAGTGCTATAATTTCGTACTCAAATACCACGAAGTTCCTTGTACATTAGCACACGGGCACAACACACTCATCTATGCACGTTGTTCTAATGTCATGTTAATTTTGCACTCATATCAGGTCTCAAGTTTTAGCATCTCCGCACGAAAGTCTGGCAGAAACTTAAGTAGTGATTTCGGGAAACCAAATCACTGTGATGACAAGGATTATATGCGTTGGAGGAATTGTTCACAGTGTGACTTTACAATTAATGGGTTGCTTATAAAATCCTTTTTACTTGAAAGTTGGCACTTAAAACTCTTCTTTTTATTTCTTATAGTCTTCCCTTTTGTCTTTTGCAGGTTTATGTTTGATCCTTGTGCAAGGATCGTGTACGACTACATGGAAGGCATTGAAGATATTAGAAAAGCTAAAGTGTGCTTGTATTCTTAGTAGTTGTGGTTTCTTAAATTATTTTAGCCTAGATGGCAAATACATTGTCCTCACATCATCTTCTTTGGGTCTAGGTCCAAACCGTGATACCCGCAAGTACTTCTTTTCGAGAGGATTGTGGTGAGTTTGTATTTGCAGTTTGATTTGTTTTGTGTATGTATACATGGGTATTGCTAAATGCAGTTTGTGGAGATGCTAAATGCAGTCACTTGGCAAACACTTTATCAAGTTTATGGAGATGCTAAAATCAGATTCTGCATTTTCTGCAGCTCGCATTCTACGTGCAATAAGAATTGCTGCCCGTTTAGGATTTTGTATTTCCAAGGAAACAGCTCATTCTGTTAAGAGTTTATCTTATTCAATTCTTAGGCTTGATAAGGTATTCCAAGAGCTCTTTGACTTGAAGGCTTCTCGTGGAAATGAACTACATGCTAGCGTATGGTTCTGCTGAAGCTTCTTTAAGTTTTTATGGAAATTGGGACTCCTAGAACTACTTCTTCCTATTCAGGTACGGGTCTCATAATAAACTTTCTACTTGTCCACACACAGTACAATTAGTTCTAATACGGTATCATCTTGCAGGCAGCATATTTTGTTCGCCATGGTTTTTGTAGACGCGACAAAAGAACTAACATGCTTTTGGTAATTATTGTTGCTTAATCTTTCAGTTACTTGTTGCATGCTTATTCATTAATGATTATAGTTCGAAGAGGCATTGCCTTGAAGGGCATGATTTCATTAATTCTTTGGCTTTCCGCATGCAGTCCCTTTTTTCTAACTTGGATAAACTTCTTTCGCCTGACAAGCCATGCCACAGTAGCTTATGGTAAGATGTTCTCAAAAACAGAATGCTCATTTGTTTGCATATGTCATTAATAGCAAGAAATTGGAAAGATAAAACAGTGAAATCGTTTAATCGTGTATACTTGCACGGTATGAGCTCTGCTTGGAATTAGATCTATGGAGCCTTATTCTTGCCATTCCATCCTAGTTCTTCGTAATTTGTTTGCTTCTTTTTCTTTTGGGTCTGAGTGGTCTAAGCATATTAAATTGCATATTCTCTTGTATATTAGACATTTTAGGATATTCCTTCAAGCTCATTACAATTTGGACCAAATGAGACTCAACACAGGTTTACACTTCCAGGGTTGCGATCTTAGCATTCCACAGTGCACTATCCGAACAACCTCGGGATCCATTGGTGGTTGCTGCACTTAGCCTTGCAATTTACAATGGTGGGGATATGTTAGAAGCAGTAAGCATAGACAAGAGAGTCACTAAAGTACATGATGTTGGCTTTCACGAATTATTAGAAAGTCAGAATTTGAACCCTCGAGCATTGAGAGATGGAAGTTAAGAATCTCGCAGCATCTCTTATGCGTGCCCTCAATAATGACTGATGAGCAAATAGTCTCTCAGGCAATGGCAGGGTACCCACAAGCACCATATTCGGATCTGGTGAGGGCTTCCTTTTATTTTTCTTATCCTGATGAAGTTGCATGCTGATATAGTAACTCTTCTTCTCATTTACTGAGAAACTGCAAAGGGCACGCCTTATTTGATTTAATATCAAATCGCAGGTACTTATCCCGTGGGGGTTATCTTTGAGAGTCTGCTGGATTTTCAGCTGCATAACGTTTGGCGCAGAGAGGGGATTCATCCCGAAGCAGGGCAGCACGATTGATTACGAGTCAGTAGCTCATGGAGCTCAGCCCGAAGTTCGGCATATTTTCGCAAGAGTTGTGTTTGATACCATATATCCTCTTAGCCTAAATCGTGATAATTCGCAAACATGAACACATGTGAGAACAAATTTTCAATATCTTATAATAGTAAAATGTGGGAATCGTTTATTTCCTTTTGTTCCCTTCTCATATGAGCTCTTGGCAGTCCATTCATCTGACCGTAGACGATTAAACAGTTATTGAATACCGGGATGTTGCCTCAATTCAAGGTAATTTTTTATTTCTATGTTACATGTTCATCCATGGGGAAATTGACCCCAGAAATCTCCCTTTTTATCAAATCGAGCAGTATAACGTGAATTATACATACAAAATTACTGTATAGAATACGGTCGTGTAGAAAACAGTAATGCAGGATCAATGACACCCTAAATTGAATCAACTCATCACTTTGAAAAACTTCCCAGAGCTGAGACACGGGGTTGTCAGCTATCCGGTATGGATTCAATCCTTGGCAACCTCGGCGGCGACGGGACCACCAGTAGTCGGCCTGAAAAATGCAATTGACCACACATTGTCACATTTCATCAGCCAAAAAACGGAGCATTTTTGGAAGAACGAAACGAAAGATGAGGAATAGAGCAGAAACTTACAGCCCTAAAAGAACTTTGAAAGAATCATAGAGAACCCATTGACCTGCGGTTAGGGTTCCGACCATGACGATACGCAGAGGAAGGCCTCGGGTGAAAAGACCTAATAGTCCCAGATTCTTCACGGCCTGCAAGACATCAATCACATTGAAATTAAAAACTAACTATTACGTACGTGTTAGTAAACGCAGAGGAAGCCAAGAATACACGAACACTCACATCGCCAACGGTTGCTCCCTTTGCATTGTTGAGGAAGGAGACCAAGTTGTCAGCTGGGTGTGAGACAACAGCACAGAACACACCAGCAATATACCCACTAGCAAAGCTCACACCCAGCTGCAAGGGTATGCTGCATTGCTCTTTGGGTGTTGAGATTACATGCTTGTACATGAGCTCGATAGTAGTCTCGAAAGCTGCGAATTTCATCATAGTATCTGTAGAGATCATGACCATTTTTATATACGTATTAGTAAACGCAGGAGAAGTCATGAATCAGAATAAAAATAGACGGAAAGGCTTCAACTCACAAGGAATCTGACGTCCCCAAAGCGGAACCATCCCTTTATACAACCTACAACATAATGAAAACTCATTAGCAACACCATATCAAAACTTTTCACACACAATATTCCTCCATCAAGTGTTTCGATTTCAGTTCATACCCAAGAGCGCCTTCAGATTTGATGATCTTTGGAAAGCCATCAGCCAAGCCTCTGGCAAAACTGGGCTGAGTTTGGACACGAACTTTGACGGCTTCCATAGGACAGAGGGCAACATCGGCAATGACTTCAGCTGATGCAGAACCTGCAAGGTAGATCAATGTTTTGTACTTGGCTGCGTACTCAGGGCCAGCAATGTCTGAGTAGTACTTCTTGAAGAACTCGTAGAATCCGTACTTGCCGGCTCCCTGGGCACTGTAACCAACAAAAGTTGGTGCCCAACCTTTGAAGAAACCTCTTATGCCCTGCTCCTTGAGCATAACTCTGAATCCGGATGTGATGCTATTGTACTTGATTGGGTCAATCTGAAGAAGGGTTTAGGGTTTAGAAGCATGATAACTTCAGTAAGCTTAGAATCAACACGAGTAACGCCGCAATGTCCGTTTGCAGATTGCCATTCAAACTCTCTATAAAAAGAAGTTTGAGGGGGACTTGCCGACGATTGTAGTTTTTGTCTTAAAATGTATGTTGCAGTTAGTTTCATTGTAGCACGACAAAGAAGAAATATCAGAGATGTTGGTTAAGTGTGAGCTGCTTGCACATGTGTTGAGAGGGTCTGAATAGCATTTCTCTTTGCAAAGATATGAAATGGGGCACTTTGATGTGTAAATGTAGAGTTGATCAGACTAAGTGATGTTACAATTAACGTTAACTACTTAATTGTGGGGGACGATAGCTAATGTTAATAGAAAATATTACATTTCATCGAAGTTAGAAAGGTATTTCAAAATTAAGTTTAATATTTTTAGAGCATTACATCATCTTTAAAGGAAATGTCAAATTAAAACAGTTAAATTATAATTGATGACTGATGTGGTAATCTAAAATCTTATGTTGAATTTTGTTCTCGAAACGAATTGTCAGAAGCTATTTTCTTATTAATACAAGGGGTTTAAATGGTTGTATTTATTAAAAAAACTGTTAAAATAAAATTTTTATGATTGAAATGCAAGTGGAATAAGGGGTCCACGATTAAAATTAATTAAAAATAAATTTGAAATTGATTTCAAATTTGACTTCTAATCACAAAACTTCAAATCTAGTCAACAAATAAAACTTTCATCAGAAGGATTTTAATATCACATATGCACAGTGACATTTCCACTTAGAATTTGACATATCATTTGGAAATGTTCTTAACTGTTATATAATATTTTATTTTGTTTACTTTTAGAAGCATTTTAAACCTTGTTTATTCGTGAATCATAATTAATGACTATCAAGTTACATGAACAACAAAATTTTGCTTACTATTTACTCCCAAACTTGTTAAACAACAAACAAATTGTTAACGAAACTCATGAATTCCAAAACCAAATGAAAATTGAGTTGGTGTTGAATACCGCATAGAATCGATAAATGAACACTACAAAATTGGATGCTTGCTCATATTTTCAAAAACCAAAAGAAAAAAAAGAAAGAAGCGAAGAAGCTGATCACCTGCATATTACACTTGATGACATCGATAGGCGTGACGGCCGTGTGAGTGAATCCGGTGCTCAACATCCCTGCTACTCCGCACGCCGCGTAGAACGCCGGCGAGTACATCTCCAACTTCTCTTTTGGCGCCGGAACCACCACCCTTTTCGACAACAAAGCCACCGCCGACGATGATGAAACCGAGGGCGGCGATGCATCAGTACTCGTCCGCATTGAAGAAGAAGAAGAAGAGTACAAGAAGCTTGGGACGAGAGAGTGGCGATGAGCGTTGCTGAGGGAATCTGCCATTTTTGAGCTGTCTGAGAAATGAGAGAGGAAATTGGAGAGAGTTTTAAAACGTTGGTGGAAATACACGTCGAAAAACGTGTGCGTGGGGCGCAATTTATAACACCTTGTGGCCGGACTTGTGATTTACGGGAGAACCGAGTTGACCTAATCAAAGTTGAAGGCCTTGTCTGAGACTCAAATTATTGGTTATAGACCTTCAAGAAGGCAGCCTTCACGGTAAGCAAGGACGTAACAATTTTCGTTTCTTCCACATGATCAAAAGAGTAGTCAGACCTAGAAAGGTCAAAGAATCTTCTTCCTTTTGACCCAAAAAAAAGGGAAGAATAAGAGTATTTTTATTCATCAACCCTAGTAATAATGACGTTTATCATCTTATTCATTTTTATTAGATGAGTTTAAATTTTGAAATATATGTAACAGATAGACATATATTTCAAAATTTAAACTCATCTCATAATGATAAAGAGGGTGGTGAGCATTACAATTAGTTAAGGATGAAGAGCAAAAATGCACTTTTTTCATACAACATTTGTATCACATCTATAATAGTAGTAAGGTCCACCAACACATGCATGTTTCATCTCTATTAGGGATTAGGATTATCTGTCCTCATCTTTTCATCCCCTTCTATCCCCTTCTCTCACATTCTCTTATTTTGTCTTTCTCTTGCTATAAAAAATTAATATAAGATGTTGAAGTGGCTTAACCGTGATCGTATGGGAGGAGGAAAAAAGGGGAGATAATCCTACTCCCTCTATTAGAGAGATAATACAAATGTAGTATGAACAATATGCTAAAATAACGTTTGTTTTAATAAGTAATGATTATCCTACAATTTGGCAATAACAATTTTTTGTGGCACAGGTAGATTGCAATCCTGATTCGCTTTGTATCATATTATATTATAATATATTAATTTCAATGCATCAAATAAGGCATGGGCATTTTCATCATTTTAACAATGTTTTTTTAATAATTAATTTTTTGTGTTTTTTAATTAGTACCTCACAATAGGCTAGTAATAATGTGATTCAGTTTCTCTATTTTTAAACGCGTTCAAAATATCTTAAGAAGCGTGCAATGCCTATTATAAAAAAGGTATTTCGTACGCGGATAATAATGTGATTAAATTAGTTGTCAAATGATTGTTTTAAAAATAAAATAAAAAAATATTATCTATACTAAGGGGATAAGAGTGGGCTTAGCTTCACAATGGCCTAGCAATAATGTGATTTAATCAGTTGTTTATTAAATATTATTTTCTCTATTTTTAAATACATTCAAAACATCTTAAAAGTTATGTTTGATACCATATATCCTCTTAGCCTAAATCGTGATAATTCGCAAACATGAACACATGTGAGAACCCATTTTCGATATCATGTAATAGTAAAATGTGGGAATCGTTTATTTCCTTTTGTTCCCTTCTCATATGAGCTCTTAGCAGTTCATTCATCTGACCGTAGACGATTAAACAGTTATTGAATACCAGGATGTTGCCTCAATTCAAGTTAATTTTTTTTTTTCTATGTTACATGTTCATCCATGGGGAAATTGACCCCAGAAATCTCCCTTTTTATCAAATCGAGCAGTATAACGTGAATTATACATACAAAATTACTGTACAGAATACGGTCGTGTAGAAAACAGTAATGCAGGGTCAATGACACCCTAAATTGAATCAACTCATCACTTTGAAAAACTTCCCAGAGCTAAGAAATGGGGTTGTCAGCTATCCGGTATGGATTCAAGCCTTGGCAACCTCGGCGGCGACGGGTCCACCAGTAGTCGGCCTGAAAAATGCAATTGACCACACATTGTCACATTTCATTAGCCAAAAAACGGAGCATTTTTGGAAGAACGAAACGAAAGATGGCGAATAGAGCAGAAACTTACAGCCCTAAAAGAACTTTGAAAGTATCATAGAGAACCCATTGACCTGCGGTTAGGGTTCCGACCATGACGATACGCAGAGGAAGGCCTCGGGTGAAAAGACCTAATAGTCCCATATTCTTCACGGCCTGCAAGACATCAATCACAATGAAATTAAAAACTAACTATTACTTACGTGTTAGTAAACGCAGAGGAAACCAAGAATACACGAACACTCACATCGCCAACGGTTGCTCCCTTTGCATTGTTGAGGAAGGAGACCAAGTTGTCAGCTGGGTGTGAGACAACAGCACAGAACACACCAGCAATATACCCACTAGCAAAGCTCACACCTAGCTGCAAGGGTATGCTGCATTGCTCTTTGGGTGTTGAGATTACATGCTTGTATATGAGCTCGATAGTAGTCTCGAAAGATGCAAATTTCATCATAGTATCTGTAGAGATCATGACCATTTTTATATACGTATTAGTAAACGCAGGAGAAGTCATGAATCAGAATAAAAATAGACGGAAAGGCTTCAACTCACAAGGAACCTGACGTCCCCAAAGCGGAACCATCCCTTTGTACAACCTACAACATAATGAAAACTCATTAGCAACATCATATCAAAACTTTTCACACACAATATTCCTCCATCAAGTGTTTCGATTTCAGTTCGTACCCAAGAGCGCCTTCGGATTTGATGATCTTTGGAAAGCCATCAGCCAAGCCTCTGGCAAAACCGGGCTGAGTTTGGACACGAACTTTGACGGCTTCCATAGGACAGAGGGCAACATCGGCAATGACTTCAGCCGATGCAGAACCTGCAAGGTAGATCAATGTTTTGTACTTGGCTGCATACTCGGGGCCAGCAATGTCTGAGTAGTACTTCTTGAAGAACTCGTAGAATCCGAATTTGGCTCCCTGGGCACTGTAACCAACAAAAGTTGGTGCCCAACCTTTGAAGAAACCTCTTATGCCCTGCTCCTTGAGCATAACTCTGAATCCGGATGTGATGCTATTGTACTTGATTGCGTCAATCTGAAAAAGGGTTTAGGGTTTAGAGGCATGATAACTTCAGTAAGTTTAGAATCAACACAAGTAACGCTGCAATGTCCATTTGCAGATCGCCATTCAATCTCTCTATAAAAAGAAGTTTGAGTGGCGATCTTCAAACTCTCTATAAAAAGAAGTTTGAGAGGGACTTGCCGACTCTTGTAGATTTTGTCTTAAAATTTATGTTGCAGTTAGTTTCATTGTAGCACAATAAAGAAGAAATATTAGAAATGTTGGTTAAGTGTGAGCTGCTTGCACATGTGTTGAGACAGTCTGAACAACATTTCTCTTTGCAAAGATATGAAATGGGGCACTTTGATGTGTAAATGTAGAGCTGGTCAGACTAAGTGATGTTACAATTAACGTTAACTACTTAATTGTGGGGCACGATAGCTAATGTTAATAGAAAATATTGCATTTCATCGAAGTTAGAAAGGTATTTCAAAATTAAGTTTAATATTTTTAGAGCATAACATCATCTTTAAAGGAAATGTCAAATTAAAACAGTCAAATTACAATTGATGGTTGATGTGGCAATCTAAAGTCTTATGTCGAATTTTATTTTCCAAACGAATTGTCAGAAGTTATTTTCTTATTAATACATGGGTTTAAATGGTTGTATTTATTAAAAAAAACTGTTAAAATAAAATTTTTATGACTGAAATGCAAGTGGAATAAAGGGTCGATTATTAAAATTAATTAAAAATAAAATTTAAATTGATTTTAAATTTGACTCTTAATCACAAAACTTTAAATCTAGTTAGCAAATAAAACTTCAGTCGGAAGGATTTTAATGTCACATATGCATAGTGACATTTCCATCTAGAATTTGACATATCATTTGGAAATGCTCTTAACTGTTATATAATATTTTATTTTGTTTACTTTTACATGCATTTTAAACCTCGTTTATTCGTGAATCATAATAACTGACAAGTTACATGAGAACAACAAAATTTTGCTTACTATTTACTCCCAAACTTGTTAAACAAAATAGTAAGCAAAATTGTAAACGAAACTCATGAATTTTAAACAAATTGTTAACGAAACTCATGAATTCCAAAACCAAATGAAAAATGAGTTCGTGTTGAATACCGCATAGAATCGATAAATGAACACTACAAAATTGGATGCTTGCTCATATTTTCAAAAACCAAAAGGAAAAAAAAAAGAAGCTGAAGCTGATAACCTGCATATTACATTTGATGACATCGATAGGCGTGACGGCCGTGTGAGTGAATCCGGTGCTCAACATCCCTGCTACTCCGCACGCCGCGTAGAACGCCGGTGAGTACATCTCCAACTTCTCTTTAGGCGCCGGAACCACCACCCTTTTCGACAACAAAGCCACCGCCGACGATGATGAAACCGAGGGCGGCGATGCATCAGTACTCGTCTGCATTGAAGAAGAAGAAGAAGAAGAAGAATACAAGAAGCTTGGGACGAGAGAGTGGCGATGAGCGTTGCCGAGAGAATGTGCCATTTTTGAGCTGTCTGAGAAATGAGAGAGGAAATTGGAGAGACAGGTTTAAAGCGTTGGTGGAAATACACGTCGAAAAACGTGTGCGTGGGGCGCAATTTATAACACCTTGTGGCCGGACTTGTGATTTACGGGAGAACCAAGTTGACCTAATCAAAGTTGAAGGCCTTGTCTGAGACTCAAGTTATTGGTTATAGACCTTCAAGAAGGCAACCTTCACGGTAAGCAAGGACGTAACGAGTTTCGTTTCTCTTCCACATGATCAAAAGAATAGTCAGGCTTAGAAAGATGAAATACTCTTCGTCCTTTTGACCCAAAAAAAAGGGAAGAATAAGAGTATTTTTATTCATCAACTCCTAGTGACAATGATGTTTATCATCTTATTTATTTGGGTAAATTACAAAAAAACTATCTCAACTATTAGTTTCACGATACTATCATACCTCATCTTTTAAATTGATAATGTCATACCTCATCTTTAGAATTTGGTCCAATGGTATACCTTCCGTTACTTAGCCATGAATTTTTCAGTTAAATGCTGACGTGACATGATTCGGAATCTACTTTGTATTAAAAAAATTTAATAAAATATTATTAAAAACTAAAAAAAATTATAAAAAATATTAAAATAATAAAGAAAAGTGAAAAATACAACCCTCAGTTTGTCCCTCCCCCCCCCTCCCCCCCAAAAAAAAAAAACAAAAATCCCCCATCTTCCATATTCATCTTCTTCCCCCCACCTACAACCCAAAAAAAAAAAAAAAAAAAAAAAAAAACCATCTGACCCCCATTTCTGGCAACCCACCCCTTTCTTCCCCCCTCCTGCCTTCCCTAAACCATTCGCACCGATCCTCACACCCACTACCTGCAACCCAAAACAGAAAAGAAAAAAAAAAAAAAAACCCATATCCCATCTACGCTGGGTTCATGATGGTAAGATGGGTGTCATGGAGAAGGTGCAGGATGGGTGCGGAAGAGGATGTGGAGAATGGATGAAAGTTGTGGATTTGGTTGGGGGGGACGAACTAGGCTTGGTTTGGGGTTTTTTTTTTTTTCCTTCTTCTTCTTTCTAGGTTGCAGGGGGTTGGGTTTTTTTTTGTTTTAGGGGGGGGGGAACTAGGTTGGGTTGGGGGTTTTTTTTTTTCATTTTATTTGTTTTATTTTCTTCTTCTTCTTCTTCTTCTTCCTCCTAGGAGTTGGGTCTTTTTTGGTTTTTTTTTTGTTTTTTTTGTGGGGGGGGGGGGGGGGCGGCGGGAGGGATGGTTTGGGTTTTTTTTTTCCTCTCTTTCTTCCTCCTCCTTTTCATTCTTCCCGCCCGCCGGGAGGGGGGGTTGGGGGTTGATGGGTTTTCAAAATTTTTATTTATTTTTTTGTTGAAGATTAAGCAGGGAAAAAGATGAAGATGGGGAGAGAGAGAGAGAGAGAGAAAGGGGGGAAGGAACGAACCGAGGTTTTTTTTTTTTTTTTTTTTAACTTTTCTTTATTATTTTAATATTTTAAAAAATATTAAATATTTTTTAATAATATTTTTATTAATTTTTTAATAGAAAGTGGGCTCCGAATCAAGCCACGTCGGCATTTAACTGAAAATTTCACGGCCAAATAACGGAAGGTATAACATTGGACCAAATTCTAAAGATGAGGTATAACATTGTAAATTTTAAAAGATGAGGTATGATTGTGCCGTGAGACCAATAGTTGAGATAGTTTTTTGTCATTTACCCTATTTATTTTTATTGGATGACTTTAAATTTTGAGATATGTGTAATAGATAAACACATATTTTAAAATTTAAACTCATCTAATAGTGATAAAGAGGGTGGGTGAGCATTCCCTTCAGTTAAGGATGGAGAGCAAAAATGCACATTTATTCATACAACATTTGTATCACATTTATAATAGCAGTAAGGCCCACCAACACATGCATGTTTCATCTTTATTAGGGACTAGGATTATCTGTCCTCATCTTCTCATCCCCTTTCATCCCCTCCTTTCATATTCTCTTATTTTGTCTTTTTCTTGCTATAAAAAATTAATATAAGATGTTGACATGGTTTAACCGTGACCGTTCAAATAGGAGGGAAAGAATCATACTCCCTGTATTAGAGAGATAATACACATGCAGTATGAAAAATACGAAAATAACATTTTTTTAATAAGTAATGATTATCTGACAATTTGGCGATAACAATTTTTTGTGGCATAGGTAGATTGCAATCCTAATTCGCTATGTATTATATTATATTATAATATATTAATTTCAATGCATCAAATAAGATATGGGCATTTTCGTCATTTTAACAATGTTTTTTTAATAATTAATTTATTGTGTTTTTTTTTTAATTAGTACCTTACAATAGGCTAGCAATAATGTGATTCAGTTTCTCTATTTTTAAACGTGTTCAAAATATCTTAAGAGGCGTGCAATTCCTATTATAAAAAAGATATTTCACACGCGGATAATAATGTGATTAAATTAGTTTTCAAATGATTGTTTTTTAAAAAAAAAAAATATTATCTACACTAAGGGGAAGGGGTGGGCTTAGCCTCACAATGGTCTAGCAATAATATGATTTAATCAGTTGTTTATTAAATATTATTTTCTCTATTTTTAAATACGTTCAAAACATTTTAAAGGGCATGTAATGTCGGTTATAAAAAGGTTCTTTCACAGGCGGATAATAATGTGGTTAAATTAGTTGTCAAATGATTGTTTTGTTTTAACAAACGATATTATCTACGCTAAGTGGGAGGGGCTGGCTTAGCCTCACAATAGGATAGCAATAATGTGATTCAATCAATTGTTTATTAAATATTATCTTCTCTATTCTTAGTTTAAATTCTATAGAGACCGATTTTATTATGTGAATTCAGCCGCTTTAATTGGTTTATGAGTGATTTCTTCTTGCATGATCTAAGATTATTCATTTACTTAAAATATTTGACTTTCATTTTGTCAATTTACGCATATAAATACATTTAAAACGTGTTAGTTGCGCGTAGCACGCCGTGATTCAAAAAATGTATTTTGCATGTGCGTGAGCGCGTGCATAAAGGCTAGTCTTATATATAAAGGCAACACAAAAAGGTGAATAGTGCTTTGGTGTCACCAAGCTTCAACAAAAATATTTGGACAAAAATGCCCCCAAGACAAAAAAACTTCGAAGGCATCATAAAATAATGCATCAAATAAGGTAAGGGCATTTTCATCATTTTAATAGTGCTTTTTTTAATAATTAATTTTTTTGTGCTTAAAGAAAAAATAGTTCCTCACAATAGACTAGCAATAATGTGATTCAATTTCTCTATTTTTGAATACGTTCAAAACATCTTAAGAGGCGTGTAATGCCGGTTATAAAAAAGGTCTTTCGCATGTGGATAATAATGTGATTAAATTAGTTGTCAAGTGATTTTTTTTTTTAACAAACAATATTATCTACACTAAAAGGGAGGGGGTGAGCTTAGCCTCACAATTGGCTAGTAATAATGTGACTCAATCAGTTGTTTATTAAATATTGTTTTCTCTATTTTTAAACATGTTCAAAATATCTTAAAAGGTGTGTAATGTTGGTTATAAAAAAAGTATTTCACACACGAATAATAATGTGATTAAATTAGTTGTCAAATAATTGTTTTTTTTAAACAAACGATATTATCTACACTAAAGGGGAAGGGTGGGATTGGCCTCACTATGGGCTAGCAATAATGTAATTCAATCAGTTGTTTATTAAATATTATTTTCTCTATGTTTAAACACGTTCAAAACATCTTAAGAGGCATGTAATGCCGGTTATAAAAAAAGTCTTTTACACGCGGATAATAATGTGATTAAATTAGTTGTCAAATGATTATTTTTTTTTAACAAACGATATTATTTACACTAATGAGGAGGAAAGTGGGCTATAATACCCTGAAAATTTAAATATATGAATATGTGGAGAAAATCGAAAATAAATTGATTTATAGTTATGAAAAATTGAATTGAGAACTTTTAAAGTTTTGTGTCCGGAAATTATTATAAGTTATGTTATAAAATTTATTGATAAGGGAAAAAAACGGAAATGCCCTTGTTGACTAAACGTAATTTTGCGAGGACGTATTTTATTCTCATACAAATTATTGTATTTCTTGATATATTTGGATAGAAGTCGACCTCACGAGCGTGTAGGTGAAAACTGTTCGTGAAACGGAGTTATAACGAAAAAGTTATTGACGTTTGAAGTGGAGGGCAAAATAGACATTTTACCATTAATTTGGAAGCCTCTAGAAAGTCTGGAGCAATGGGATGATCCCACGTGTGTGGCTGTGAGGAAGAAAGAGTTGTGGGAGAGAAAAAGAAGGAGAATGTGGATCGATAGGGGGAACCAAGAGGGAAATGAGAAAGAAGGGGGTAACACTGGATCATACTGGATCAGGCAACCCGACCCGTTTCCTTCGTCTTCTCCGGTGGTTTTCATCAGTTTTTACGATGAATCACATCGATCAAACCTTGGGAAATCACATCACGACCTCCCCTTTACCCATTCCACCCAAAAAATGGAGAGAAAATGACATTAAAACCGTGAAATTCGCACGGTGGGTCAGCTGGAGCTCATTGGCGGCGATCTGCCGTTTTTGAAGCCAACTCCGACCACCACCACTATCAATGGACTCCTCGTGAACCCAAGAACATGTCACAAACCTTGGTTGGGGCGGCAAAGCACCAGAGGTGACAAATCGGGAACACCCAAAATCTAGGGTTCCAACGGGTTTAAGTAGAATTGGGGCTTTTCCCGGTCTAATAGGACTTCGGCCCAGGATAAAAGTTGTTTCCTTTGACTTGCTCTACATTTCTGTAAAATTTGAGAATTTTTAGAAATAGTGAAATTTTCTGGTGAGTCTGGCGGCCGATAGCCACGCGCGGCGACATGTGGCCAATGGGCTGAAACAGCCTTTTATGAAAATTTAGATATTTTAAATCTGTAATTGGTAACCATTTGATGTGATTCGATTGTAAAAGATAATGTTGAATATTTCCGTTTCTAGAATATTTTCGGAAATGGCTATAAGAAGGGATTTAAACGAAATTATGAACTATGAAAGGTTTGATCCCGCTAAAGGGTACGTAGGCAATCTAACAAAAGTTAGATGTAGCGTTAATAATCGAGATTTAATTTTTAGTTGGGAATTTGATTTAGGAGAAGAAATTGGTGATAAAATATGAAAATTTAATCGTATGTTTTGGTAAGTTAATTATGGTTATAGTTTTTGTGAGGGATTAAGAAAATTAAATAAAGAATCGTGAGTAGTAAGGTAAACAAGAATTTAATTTGGGCCTATCATCGGAATTATTTCCCGAAAATAAATATTTCGAGGGCGGGGCGTTACATGGGCTTAGCCTCACAATAGGTTAGCAATAATGTGATTCAATCAATTGCTTATTAAATATTATTTTATTATATGAATTCAGTTGCTTTAATTAGTTTGTGAGGAGTTTCTTCTAGCATGATCTAAAGATTATTCATTTACTTCAAATATTTGACTTTTCTTTTGTCAATTTACGCATATAAATACATCTAAAATGTGTAAGTTACGCGTAGCATGACATGATTTAAAAAATGCCTTTTGCACGCGCATGAGTGCGTGCATGAAGGCTAGTTTCTGTAATTTCAATTGTCATGCATTTACATTAGTAATCCTTCCACAATTTTAGTATACTTTTTTAAAACTCATCTTACTCGTCATTCAATACTATGGTTTGATGGTATTCCTCTTCACGTGAAAGTGAGAGGTCTTAGGTTCGAATCTCATGGATGGCGAATTCGATACAAATTAGGTTGCCCATTGTGTGGCTTAACCGAACTCTCCATTTCCCTAGTGTAAAAATATCGATGTACTAAAAAAAAATACTCATCTTACTCTGGTGGATATTGGTTTTTCAAGCCCTAAGTCCACTTGGAAAAGGGATTGGGAGAAGTTAGGTAGAATCGAAGAAAGATTGGATTGTCTTCTTGCAAATGATACTTGGTTAGAGGCTTGGCCTGCTGCGGCTCTCTATCACGACCCTTTTGTCGGGTCCGACCATCATTATCTGATTCTTCATTTTTCTTCTGCTTTATGTACTGGCCCTAGGCCATTTTGTTTGGAATTATCTTGGGTCCGGGATCCTGAGTTCCTGTCTGTTGTAAAAGAAGCTTGGAATGATAATGTGGATGGCACCTTATTTTCGTCTTGGTTCTCTAATATTGATAATTGTAAGGAAAAAATTGGGGTTTGGAGTAAAAAATTCAAAAATAATTGAAAGACAATTAACTGTGGCTGTTGTCTAAGCTCAAGTCTAACGAGCACCAAGTTATTCCGTCGATAAGAAAGGAAGTGGCTAGGTCTACTACTTTCTTGTTGGCTGAGGCCTGGAGGAGGGAAGAACTCTATTGGCTCTAGCGATTGAGAATTTCATGGCTTAAGGATGGAGATAGAAATACATCTTCTTCTTTTCTTTCTTTTTTTTCACAAAACTACCATTCATCGTCAACAACGGAATAGCATTTTGAGCCTTAAAGTTGAGGAGAATAACTAGCTCACTGGTAATATGGAGATTCAGAACCATATTAATGGTTTCTTAAAAAAAATTCCACACCTGAAGGCTCTCAGCCCTCTTGAGGCGACTTTGGCTAGTCTCACCTTAGTAGTCTCTGATGCTATCAACAGTGAATTGCTTCAACTCTTCACTTTGGAAGATATCAAAGGTGCGGTTCATGAGTTGGGTGGTTTAAAAGTTGTTGGGCCAGATAGCTTTCACGGTATGTTCTATCAACACTGTTGGGATACTATTAATTATCTCATGGCGGGTGTGATTTCTGAATTTTCTGGACAAGATAGTTTCCCACAAGTTTTAAATTCCACAAATCTGGTTCTGATTCCAAAAGTTCCCAATCCGGAACAAATTTCCTAATTTCGTCCGATTAGTCTGTGTAACTTCTCCTATAAAGTTCTCTCCAAGCTCACAACAAACCGATTAAAAATGAATCTTTCTGGCCTTGTCTCTCATCACCAATGTGTTTTTGTTCCAGGTCTCCAAATTCAAGATAATATTTTTGTGGCACATGAGGCTTTCCACTATCTTAAAAATAAGAAAACAAAGCATGGGTCTAAACTGGGAATGAAAGTCGATATGAATAAAGCCTATGACCGGGTGGAATAGGATTTTCTTGAGGCTGTACTTTTCTGTCTTGGATTCCATCCTCGATGGATCTCCTTGGTTATGAATTTTGTTAAGATAGTGCCTTTTACTATCTTCTTTAATGGGAAATCTGGTGACTCATTTTTAGTGCCTTTTTTCTGTCTCCTTTAATGGGAAATCTGATGACTCTTTTTTTTTTCATGCCGGGGTCTTCGACGGAGGATCCATTGACTTCGTACCTATTTTTGTTTGTTACGAAAGCTCTATCTGCTTTAATTGCCAATAATTGTATGAACGGATCGCTGTCAGGTATTCTTTGGGGCCTCTCTTGCCCTACTATGTCATATTTATTTTTTGCTCATGATTCTCTTTTCTTTATTAATGCGGATACGGGCAACTGTCGGGCTTTGCAAAACATTCTAGACATTTACTGCAAGACTTCGGGTCAAACCATCAACCAACAGAAGTCTTTAATTGTCTCTTCTGCCAACTCCTCTCCGCATATCATTAATGAGGAATGTAACATCTTTAATATGCCTTCTTATTTGGATCCAAGTAAATGTCTTGGTCTTCCAACTATCTGGGGTCAAACTAAGAAGGCGGCACTAGGGTTTGTAATGGACAAGATAATTCAAAAAATTCAAAGCTGGAAACATGCCTCTCTTTCTCTTTTAGGCCACAAGGTTTTGACCAAAGTAATGGCAATGGCTATTCCCACTTACCCGATGAATTGCTTCATTTTTCTTGTCACTTTTAGCTAGGAAATTAACTCTTTGATTGCTCGATTTTGGTGGGGTCAGAAAGACAGGGAGAATAAAATCCATTGGCGCAACTAGACGATGGTTTTTGCTCCTAAATCTTCTGGGGATCTTGGATTCAAAAGCCTATATGATTTTAATGTTGCTCTACTAGCCAAACAATATTGAGGGATCATTAATAATCTCACTACTTTCTGGGCCCACATCCTTCGTGGTCGATATTTTCCTTGTGGCGATGCTCTGAATGCTTCCAAAGGTTCAAGGGCCTCATGGGCTTCGAGTAGTTTGCTTCACGATAAAGATTTAATTGTTCAAGATGCCTTATGGCAGGTTGGTAATGGGATGGTTGTTAATATTTGGTAGAATAAATGGCTTACTTCTTTTGGAGATGGTATTTCCCATCCTCCACCTTCGATCCCTGCCACTAACCCCTCCATGGTTCAAGAGATTATCAACTCCACCACGGGCGATTAAAATTTAGCTCTAATGCGCTCACTTATTTATGTAGAGGAATGTGTTACTATTGAATGTACATTGTTGGGAGATCTTTCTTCAGCTAATCGCCTTATTTGGCCTTGGTCAGAATAACGGGAGTATTCAGTTAAGTCTGGATATGACTTTAGACATTCTAAGAGAGCGAGTCTTCTTGGTTTGTAGGATAAGGCTCATCAATCACACTACATTCAACCGGATTTTTGGAAGATCATTTGGGGCCTCCGTGTCTTGCCTAAGATCAAATACTTTTTATAGAGAATTGCTAACAATTGTCTTCTAACGATGTCAAGATTGTTCCAACGCCATGCTCGAGATAATCTAATGTCCTTTCTATTTGGATATGCCAGAGACCACGGAGCATTGTATCCTCCTTTGTCCTTAGACCAAGGTGGTTAGTTTGCTTCTCCTCTTAGCTTTAAGGTAAATGCCCAAGCTATTTCCTCTTTTGGCTGCTGGTTCTTAGAGTTATCTTTTTTCTTTTTTTTTCACTGAAGCCAATTCCTTGGTTGCCTTTATTTGTTGGGAAATTTGGAAAGCTAGATGCCATTCTAACTTTAACGAAAACATCATACCCCTGCTCTTACTGTTCATAAGGTATGTTCGACGATGGAGGAATTTTGGTCAGCCAATCCTGATGTAGTTTTTCAAGTTTCTCCGGGTTCAGCTTCATCTACCACTTGGACACTCACTTCTGTCTCAATGTTGAAAATCAACTGTGATGCCTCCTGGTCCAAACAGTTAGGTTCGGTAGATTTTGGAGTTGTTGTTAGGGATACATCTGGTTTGTTGGTGGCTGGGAATTGTGGGAGTGGTACATCTTCTTTTGCATTTCAAGAGGAGGCTAAAGTTGCGGTCATGGCTGTTCAGACGGTTATCCAAAATAACATCACTGATGTTATTTTTAAGTCTGACTCAGCCTCTCTGGTAGCTAGCATTAATAGGGATAAAAGGAAAGCCAACTGGTATATTTTTTCCCTTCTTCGTCAAATTTGGAATCTTCGTCACTATTTTTCCTCCTCTAAGTGATGTTAGGTTCCTTGCCAAGCAAATTATGCAGCCGATTGGGTTGCGTCACATTGTAAAAGAAGGATGTGTTCAAAAATCTAGGTTACCAAACCTCCATCCGCTTTGGTCCATATCTTGTCCATTGATGGCCAACCTTGCCCCCACTAATGTTATCTTTGGTTCCTGGCCCTTAGATGGTGGCTCGAGTCGTGCTCCTGGTCTTCATTATCCACCTTTAGGTCCACTGCCCTTTTAAGGGTCTTTACTTGCTACTGGGATCCTCATGTTTTTTTGGGGTCCCTTTTCTTATGTAACCGCTGCTCTTGTTTTATCAATATCTCTCATTCAAAAAAAGAGTCAACGTAATTAAGTTGTTGTCCTTTTGGAAGATTCACATGAGGTAAGACTTCATATTTTTTATTGTTTTAGTGATTTTGACGACATTGATAATTATTTAATCTTGCTTTTGTTGCATTATTCAAGCTTCTATGTTCGTATTCATCTTTTAGGGATCACATGGATTACATAAAGAATTAAACACCTAAAATTACCACCAAATATTAAAAACAAACAACATGGGTTTTGATGGTGGAATTGAAAACAACCTACATATGCTTTAAATCCTAGGCGGCATCTTTTGTCAAAATTACAGTCAGCATTTTTTGTCCAAATTAAAAGCTTTATAAGATTTGAGAAATGTGGGGTATATAGAAAATATGGGCTGTATGTAAAAATGTAAGGTGTATATTGAGAACGTGGGGTGTGAGGGTATTATAGGAAAGTATGTAGGGTATATTAAGATTTTTTTTTATTGAAAAAGCAAATGTGAGGTGTATTTAGTATGTGAGGTTTATTTAACAATTTGTGGGATATTAATATAATAAGCCTTAAACTAAAAAGATTTTTGCTATAAAAATAAAAATAAAATAAGTAAAATAAAAAAGAACTAAAAGGATTAACTAGTGCTGGATGCCTAGTCGTTAATTTGGGAATTGGATCCTCTCCGAGGCAAATACTTGGAATCCTCCTAATCCAATAATACAAGCCGTTGGATTTTGATTCAATAACTACAAACAGAGGAGCCTCTTTAAAAGTTATAATAATTATAGCTGTTAGATCAAAATCCAACGACCCATGTTAGTGGGTTAAGAGGATCCCGAGGCTCGAAGAGGATCCAATTCCGTTAATTTGTCCCATGTGGCAACTAGTACCTGGCTTTTGGGAACCCACCATGATGTCCGAGTATCTGCCACGTAAGTAATAGATAGGGCTCTGCTCCAATAGGATAATTTAGCTGACTTTCACCATATCTCTGTTTCAAGTAACCAAGTTTTTGTGTTTCGATTTTGTGAGCTCCAATGGCTTCTGCTTCAGCAACTTCTCTCTGCAGGTTCCAACCTTTCAAAACCAACCAATCAAGACTAGCCAGGTACCAGGGTTTCGCTTAGTTTCACCTTTCTTGCTATTAATTTTGAGGGAGACTTTCATAGAACGTCTTCACTATCACTATAGTGTCCCAAACCACTAATACAAGTCTACGTTGACTACTCGAGATGCCACAGTGACGATGAACTTGTCCCATTGAAGTCTTCAATAATTTTGGTCTCATTTGGTCTCCTAGTACTACTAATACCAAAGTTTGTGTACTCAAGTCAACGTTTTGTTCACTTGGATTCTCTTCAAAATTTTGGGTCTGTTTTAGAGAAAATCTTGCATCTAAGTTGTCGTACTGCCTCTCAGATAAAATGTGCTGAATTATTTCTTGAATTATGTGCCTAATGGATGGTTTTTGAGACCAATAAAATGTGCTGAAAAGTGAAAATACATGAGGCAATATCTGCTTGTGAACTAATAATGTACGTAACAAGGACAAGTTCAAGTTTAAAGTTCGTTTCTAATGGATGGGCCAAGAATGGCTTCTCATCTTTCAGGATCTCTTGTCTCCAAATTTGTTGCGCTGTAAGTTTCTCAAACTTGACAAGTTATTGTGTCTCAAAAAATTGACAATTATCCTCAGTTGTATATTAATATTTGTCTATTTCTCTCGTTTAAAATCGGTTGCAAGGCAAGATTACTTGCGAATTTGAGAGTAACAAGTTATATTAAAACCACATAAACGGACAGGCCAAGTCGGAGACAATGCAAAAGGTTGTGGAGATTGTGAGGGAGCAGCTGGCTTTGCCTCCGGAGTCTGAAGTCTCCCCCGACTCCAAGTTTGCATTACTTGGTGCCGACTCTCTCGACACTGTATGTCCAATTTCCTTATCCAAATTTATCAAATTCATGTTCTATATGCATATTAACATAGCAAAGTTCTCAAATAGCGCTATCAAGTTTCAAGAATATCGCCAGTATATTGATACTTTATTCGAAGAACTAATTTGGATGATTTGTTACAGGTGGAGATAGTGATGAATTTGGAGGAAGAGTTTGATATTAGCGTTGAGGAGGAGAGTTCTGAGAACATAAGCACGGTCCAAGAGGCAGCTGATTTGATAGAGAAGCTCATTGAAAAGAAATCAGCTGCTTAATTAATTAGAACTAATTGAGTTAAGTTTATTTTTTTTTTTTTTGGTACAAGGGAGGCAAAGCCCGGCAAGCAAAATAGAAAAAAATCAGGCAAGAACAGCCCTAGGGAGGGCCCTGCCAATAAAGTCAGAAACTAGACAATTATTAGCAGTGGTAGGAGGAGAAACAAAAAGATGAAGGCCAAGAGATAGCCCATGACCCAAGTCAGCCATATGATCAGCTGAGACATTCATTTCTCTATAGATATGAGTGACTTCACATCTCCAATTTTTTCCGATGGCTTCTTTGCAGTCAATAATGAGGTTGTAGAGCGGGTGCGAATCCAGAATAGGTTTTTGGATCAAAATAACAGCATCCCAGGAATCACATTCAAGGATTACATCCCTGCATCCCTCATCCCAAGCTATAGAAAGGCCCATGAAAACACCCCAAAGCTCAGCTTCCATGATGGTTCCTCTGCCCAAATTAGCAGCAAATCCCTTAATCCAATCCCCTTCAGAATTGCGAATCAAACCTCCAGCACTTATGTGCCTAAATGGGTCCTTACAACTCCCATCTGTATTGATTTTATATCTACCAATTGGCGGGTGGATCCAATGAATTGAGATGATTTGTCTAGGAGGCTTACTAGAAGAACACTTGTTGGCATCATACCAATCCCTTGCAAATTGAAAAATGAACTTCTGGGGTGAGACAGGCGGTTGTTGACCATCATTGAAGACAAGATTGTTCCTCCCTTTCCAGCAATACCAGAGAGTTGAAGCAAAGATTAGATTCCAGGGTAAACCATGAATGGTAGAACAGTGTGTCCTAAGGTTTATGGCCATCCAACTCTGGAAATCAAGAGCAAAGGAATGGGCAACTTCAGAAGGGATTCCAACACCATTCCAAAAGGAAGGGGAATGCCTACAAGACCTGAAAATATGATCCATTGATTCCTCAATATTAGGGCAGATTGGACAACACGGGTTATTAGTAAAACCTCTTCTAGCTCTCTGCACATTGGTGAGAATTTTCCCATGACCAATAGTCCAAAGAAAAGTCACTAATTTGGGTGGGAGCTTGAGTTTCCAAATGAAATTCCATTTCCAAGGAATGATATCATCATCGCCAAAGAGAGAGAGATAAGCAGTTTTCACGGAGAAGGTTCCAGAATTGGTGAGGCTCCAGATTACCTTATCATCCCTATGATTCGCAATTCCAACATGTAAACTGAAAATATGTTCCACAATATCAGGAGGAAGGCAGGAATATAACAAATCTACATTCCAACCATCATCAGTAAGGAAGTCCTCAACAGTCCATTCAAGCATGTCAGCTGAAAGAGGGATGGTAGCAAAATTTTCGAGAACGCCACTCTCAAGCCAGTTGTCTTTCCAAAAATGAATTTGGCTTCCAGTTCCGACTCTCCATCTCATACCATTAGGAAGGATTTGGGCACCAAAGAGAATTCCACGCCAAGTATGAGAACAATTAGTGAACTTAGCAGAGCAAGCACCCACCATGTCGTAGTGTTTGAGATATTTTCCCTTCAAAACTTGTGCCCAGAGGCCCGGGTCTCTTTGCATAAGTTTCCAACCAGTTTTAGCAAGGAGGGCTTGGTTCATAAAATGAGTATCTTTCAAGCCTAAACCACCCATAAATTTAGGCGTGGAAACTGTCTCCCACTTAACAAGGTGAATCTTGGAATTATCCTCAGTGTGACCCCATAAGAAATTCCTGTTCAACTTATCAATTTTATCACATATGGAAACTGGGAGGCGAGTAGATTGCATTGAGTAGATTGGAATAGCTGAGGCAACTGATTGTAGGTAGACAAGCCTACCTGCCATAGAGAGAGTATTGCTCTTCCACGCAGAGAGACGTCGTTGAACTTTTTCCACAATGTTTCCATACGTCTCTTTATTGACTCTAGAATGCAGTAACAGAACACCCAAGTAGTGTCCTAGATCAGAAGTGAGAGGAGAACCACAGATGTTGGCAATTTCAATAGCCTTACTTCGAGAGATATTAGGAGAGCAGTAGATACATGATTTATCAAAATTCACCTGCTGACTAGACACGGCACAAAAGATATCAAGACAATCCTTCAGTAATCTGGCTTGAGTTGAGGAGGCTTCCGCAAACAAAATAAGATCATCTGCAAAAAAGAGATGAGAGACAGGAGGCCCATTGCTAGATAGCTTAACTGGCTTCCATTTCTTAGTAGTGATGCATCCATTAATGATATGAGATAGTTTTTCCATGCAAAGCACAAATAAATAGGGAGAAAGGGGATCTCCCTGTCTGATTCCACATTGAGGGGAGAAAGAATCAGTGAGCTCACCATTAACAATAGTTTGGTAATTGACTGTGGTAACGCATTGCATGATGAGTTCCAAAATTTTCCCTCTTAGCCCAATCTCCCATAGAACTTCTCTAATAAAACTCCACTGAAGACGATCATAAGCTTTGGAAAGGTCAATTTTCCAAGCAATGAACCCTTTTTTACCTTTGGTGTTTCTGTACTTATGGAGGATTTCTTGAGCAACAATGACATTATCAATAATTTGCCTACCCGGGACGAAGCTCACTTGAGTAGGGCTAACAAGTTTATGGAGAAACGGCCTCAATTTACCCACCAAAATTTTAGAGATGACCTTGTAGAGCGTAGAACACAGACTGATAGGCCTCAACTGTGTCATGCTTGTAGGGTTATCAACCTTAGGAATCAACGAGATGAATGTGTTATTAATGTTGTCAGGGAGTTGAGTTGTATTGAAACAAACCTTAACCATATCACAAACATCCTTGCCACAAAGATGCCAAAATTTTTGATAGAATCTAGCAGGGATACCATCAGGTCCAGGTGCCTTAAGCCCACCAATAGCAAACATACAGGCTTTAATCTCATCATCGGTGACATCCCCATTTAGGACAAGTAAATCTTCACCAATAAGACACGGGAACAGGTGAGGCAGATTCTCCATAGTTGTCGTCGTTATGCGAAAGGAGAAAAGATCTTTGAAATAGTTGACAACAATTGACTTTAAAGCCTCTTTATCATCAGTCCAAACTCCTTCAGAATTATTGAGGCCTTCAAGTTTATTTTTCCTTCTTCGCACCACCGCAGAGAGGTGGAAGAACTTGGTATTTTTATCTCCCTCCCTAAGCCAAGTATTTCTTGATTTTTGAAGCCAAAAGAGTTCTTCTTGCTCAAGGATAGTACTATACTCATTGGTGAGCTGTTTTTCTAAATCAAACCGATACGGCACATGACAAATGCAAAGAGCCTTTTGGATTCCGCATATACGAGCTAAAAGCCTTCTTTTCTTTTGAAAAATACATCCAAAGACATTGTGATTCCAACTTTGAAGCTCAGAAGAAAGAATGATAGTTTTACACCTAGCATCACCTTGAGCACTACTCCAAGTATCATTAACAAAAGGTTCAAAATCCGGGTGAAGCATCCACATAGCTTGGAATCTGAAAGCTTTCAAAACAGGGTTAGGAATATGTTTGGAATGAAGGCCAATAAGCAAGGGGCAATGATCAGATTTCACTTTGGCAAGATGTCTAACATATGCCTCAGAGAAGATGTGTCTCCAAGCTATGTTGCAAAGGCCTCTATCAAGTCTTTCCCAGACGATTTCACCATGCTCATTTTTCTTGCTCCAAGTAAATTTAGCACCAATGAACCCAAGGTCCACCAAGCTATTCCTAGAGCTCCAATTACCAAGACCACTATTTTTATTAACAGGCCTACCCCCCTTTTTCTCTGAACTATGAATCAATTCATTGAAATCACCTGCAATAAGCCAAGGCAATTTAGAAGCTGCCGAAACACCATCAAGATAAGGCCATAAGTGGCTCCTCACCCGGGGGCAAGGGGAGGCATACACCACCGTTAGCATCCACTGAATCTGGCCATCCATTACAACAGCAGTGATTGTTTGGGAGGAGCAAGCCACAACAGTCAGATTCACAACCTCATTATTCCATAAAAGCCAAACACCACCAGAGAAACCATTGGCATCAACAACATAATAATTTGAAAAACCCAAACCTTTTATGACTTCAATTGCCCTCTCACCACTGATCCTGGGTTCCAAGATAGCAAAAATATTCACTTTGTTCAATCTGACGAGATCTTTAGCAGTAACAGAGAAAGGTTTCCCTCCAGCACCTCTTACATTCCAGACCATAATCATTATAAAATCAGTAAGGATATGGAATACCTGAGGTATGGACCCAATCAAGATGAGGATATTGGCGCCTCTACCAGAGTAGAGGTGGCACCCACCACACCAGTTTGAACATCGATCATGGCTTCTTGAAGCCTATCTTTCTCTACAGACACAAGGCCATCATTAACATGTCTTCCATTCTCCAGCAAATTCTCAACTGACATATCCGTAACATTTTTATCAATATCCGGCGGTTCATGCCCATAAATTTGAGTACTTCTGTCTGCTGCGTCATTAGCAGCTTGAGGATCAGCAACATTAAAATTAAAGCCCCCCAACTCACTTTCTTGAATGTCCATGCCATCAACTTGGACGCCGTTGGAAGAATTTGTGACAATCTTAGACTTGGCATTGGTTTTCCTCAGATAGGATTTTGGCTGCAGGGACAAGGTGTTTCCAAGATTTAATTTGTCACTAGCCGCCCCCATACTAAAACCACTAGAGCCTCCCTTCTCCTTGTTAGAGCTGTCCCCTAGAGCCTTCCTAGGTCTGCCTCTTTTTTGTTTCTTCTTTTCAAATCCCATGGTATTCTCCAGTGTATGTTCCTTGCCATGTACAGACTTAGCTTTATCAATAGTATTCGGATCAACATCCTCTAAATGTAGAGGACAGAATCTTGAGCCAGAATTACTCAACTTCCTGGCATTTTGGCCCAACTCATAATTATTGGTTGGCTTGGTCCGACGATTATATGTCACAATACTCCATGGCCCAATCAAGGGAGAATCATGAATCTTCATATCCTTCCCAGCCTCAGTAGGGCAACTCTTATCTAATTTACCACCATTTGAGCTCATAACTTGGTCTTGAACTGACCCCTCATTCATAGGTTGGATGGTCTCTGCATCTGGAACAGGAGTTGTAGCTTGTTTCCTAATCAGAGAAGGACACTGTTCACGACGATGACCATAGCAGCCACAGTTGAAACAAACAAGGTGAAAACCCTCATACTCCACAACATACCAACAGTTTTCAACTTTGACATTAGCAATTAGGGACTTTGTTAAGTCCAATTCAACACAAACTCTAGCATATTTACCTCTAACTTGGGAGGCAGTGTGCGCATCAACACGAAGAGTTGTGCCAATGAGGTCCCCAATTCTTTTCATGGCTTCCGGATTGAACCACTCAACGTGTAGCCCAACAATTCTCACCCAGACAGCCATACGGTTGATCGACTCACTATGAGGGTCAAACCCAGCTCTCCATTTTTGCATAACCAAATATTGTCCTGCAATAATCCAAGGTCCTCCACACAAAATATTCTTCATATCACTTTCTAGAACAAATTTCACAATAAAGAAGTTATTTTCCAAGTCGATTAGCGAGAAACACCCTTGGAGCATGCTCCACCATTGTTGTAAACGGCCAAAGACGAAATTGTGAGTATAAGACTTACCCATGATCTTGATAATAATGGCATTTCGCCATAGACGAAGAAGTCGAGACTTGACTGAATCAGTGAACTTTATGCAAGGTCCAAGTGTTTCCTCATAGGTTTCAAAATCCCCATCTCCAATTTTAAATTGGTCAGTCTCCTCACCTGGAATCCCTTCCATCTGTGGGTTAGCATCTACAAGACCCATCAATTTGGCCTTGAAGTCCATTTTTGGGAGTGGTTCCAGAGGAGAGTTGGTCGCAGGATCCATCGTGGACACCTCTCGCTCAAGCTGGTTGTCGGTACGAATTCGTTTCATACCAATCGATTCAGGTTTTTCTCTGCTACCCGGTAGACCAGGAGCAGAGAAAATAAAATTAGGGCCAAGATTAGCCACCACAGAAGTCACTCACGGCAGTATCAGTACGAAGCAGATCTCTGACGGCGGAATTAACGGAAGCCGCGGTGGAGCAGATCTCTGAACAACCTTGAAGCTCGAGGAGAGAAGAGGTTGATGGTGGAATCTGACTCGGAAGCCGCGGTGGAGCAGATCTCTGAACAAACTTGAAACTCAGAGAGAAGAGGTTGATGGTGGAATCGGACTCGGCGACCGATCGGAGGTAGTTGAGGAGGCCGCGGATGCTGAGGAACGAGAACTCAGAGGAACGTCACGGAGGTGTGGTCCTGCGGATGAGAGAGATCTAAGCATGTGAAGGATCAGATCTCACCAGTTTTCTTTTCTTTTGTTTCTGGACCCAAATCAGACGACGGCAACAGGGAGACGAGAAGCGCCCAGCGGCGGCTCCAACTCCTGCCTTTTAGTTAACTATGTGCTCATTGGTTTAATTTGCGACTTTTTCTTGTTTGATTTGGTGAGGTTGGTTTCCGAGTTCTGGAATTGAATTGAATTTGGTTTGATGTTTGTGAACAAATAGAGCTTATCATAATTCCGGCAGTGTCAAAGTTGGAAACGGAAATTTTATTAAGGAAAACGATAGTATATACTAATTTACAATGTGTTTGAACTTGAAATGCAGTGGTTGAAGAGAAAGTAACTAAACGTTGGACTAATCCACCCCTTGTAGTTAAGACGGATTTAACTTATCTCTTAATACGTCCACGTGGCATTATAAACAAATAACATTATGTTTATTTCTCTAAATGACACTGCGTTATTAGTTTGAAATGATAAGATGATGTATGGGAGTAGATAAATCTCTCTCGTCAAAGTTGCTTGTGCTTTACCATGATTTATGAATGAAGAATGTTGTTGTTTAATTTCTCAATGTTATTTTCATCCATTTTTTTATAACCTTTTACATTTAGACTCCGAAATCAAAATTCTGGATACGTCGCTATGTCTAAATGTAAGAAAACAACTCGAAACCATTAATTGAAAAATATTACAATATTAGTTTTACTTTGATCTATGAATTGCATCCAAGACAATACATGACTGCCTGTTAAACTTGATTAATCAAGCTCGATTAAAAATATATCTTAATGAATTAAAAACAATCGTGGACTGTTGATTGACTTTAGTTTTATCAATCAACCACAGAAATCCAACACAACGATTTTCTCTGAGGCATAATTGTGACTTGACTTCGCTCTTCCGAGTAGGTGGGTGCGGTTGGATAAATAAATCTTAATTATTTAGTCTTAACAACTCATTGTCCAAAGCTTTCTCCGCAAGGAAACGTCAACGTTTCATGAACCTCGTCTCGTCCCAACGTTAGTCCTTGCCCCGGAGCAAAAAGTCTACGTGTCCGAAATCGCCGACGAAATGAGTCATTATCCGAAATATCTGGCATCGGCCGCCACCAAAGTTTCGGGCCCACGCCTCCTCATTTGACACGTCACCGCCGGCTCCCGCGAAACGTGCTTCGACGTCAATTAAACGCACAAACGCCGCCGTTTTGCTCTTAAGCACACAGCAATGCGCATTTCAACCCCACACAACCTGTCGCTGACGAGCAATTTTTCGGTGTACCCGGCACACCAAATTTTTTTGGTGTACCCTCACTCATAATGGTGAGGGTACACCAAAAAAATTTGGTGCACCCTCACTTTTTGTACACCAAAAAAAATTTAATGAGTGAGGGTACACCAAAAAAATTTGGTGTACCCGGTACACCTAAAAATTTTCCGTCGCTGACCCCCGAACTCAAAAGGGAAACACACCTTCCCCTATTTCTCTCGTCTCCCTCAGTCCACCCCCCGATTTTCCTTCGATTTTCTCGAGAAAATCTAACTTCGAGAAAAATTTCTCGAGAAAATATCAGCTTTCATTTCACAGCAATACACACACATACACATAAATAGATGGATCGGAGGAGACCTGCGAGTCCGGGGTACTCGCGCCAGTGGAGCGGAGGATCGAGCAGCGCAGGCTCTTCTCCGGCGATGTCCCCGGCGCACCCTCACTCCCGGCTTAATCCGTCGGCCACCGGAATCTCCACCATCAAGCGAAATCAAAACTTCGCCGCTAAAGCCGCGGCTCAGCGGCTAGCTCAGGTCATGGCTTCTCAGTCCACCGGCGATGACGAAGACGACGACGATGATCTCGGTTTCCAATTCGCTCAGCCGCGTCATGGACCGTCTTCTTTGTCCGGAAATGGTTTTACTAACGGCGCAAAGCCTCTTCCGGCGATTCCGGTTACTCGGCCTAATAGATCTCCGTCTCCTGCGGTAATTCAGAATCTACGCTGATAATTGCGTGATCTGAATTAAGTGGAATTGAAGTTTTTATTTATTTATTTAGTTTAATTTCGTTAATGCTGTTTTAAGATCTGAATTGTGCTTAGTTCGTTGTGTTTAGATTGAGAAGGAGCTTAATTTTATAGAGATTTTAGTTAAATTCGAGTCGAATTGAACTTAAATTATTTTTCCTGCTAGAGTTTTGTTATTGCCTTGTTCTTAATTAGTGTTAAGTTAATTATTTTGACTTAACTTTCTATTAGTAAGCTTGTAAGAGGATTTGCATGTGGTGATCTTATGGCTGATTGAACTCTGGTATTTTAATTAGTTAGGTAGGAACTTTGTAGAGCATACAACATCGGTTCGTTCCACATCAGCAGGGAGACCCTCTATATCAGTTCGTTCAGCGGCAGTAGTGCCACCGCTGAGCAAACCCTCGCTTAGAACTCCGGTAACCATACCTCCAATTGATCCTCCTACTAGGAATAGAGATAAAAGGCAAGTTCCGAAGATATCTATTTCTCACTTGCATTGTTGTAGCTAGTTGATGTTATCAAAGTTTAGGAAGTATGTGTAGCTAATATATTTAATTTGTTACCGGGACAGGTTTACGCCAGATATTGGACAGTTAAACCCCAAAGCCCCAGGAGATGAGCGTGAGGCTTCTGCACTTCGTGATGAAGTATGTCATTTTCGTCCCTCAAATTCTGTCTTCATAACAGATGCTGATAACCTTTACCTGTATTTAAGGATACGTTTATCACTACAATTGAATTTAAGATTGGTATTTGCGGAACCTTAAGTGTTGGTTTTTAAGAAATAGTCTTGAAACTAACATGTACTGTAATTGCAGCTTGATATGCTACAAGAAGATAATGAGATTATACTCGAGAAGGTGTGCTCTTATACATTCTAATACACCCAAGCTTATGCAAATACTCTACATCATAATACAGACATACATTCATAACCACGCATGCACAGAACATGACTCGTTATATTCTATTTGTGAAATTTATGCCTAAATATGCATTACAGCTTCGCCTTGCTGAAGAAAAACATGCGCAAGCAGAGGCCAGAGCAAAGGAACTTGAGAAACAGGTCAATCCTTTTATTCATATTTGATTTAACTGTATAGCTTGTAAATCAGAAATGTTGCCCTTTAAAAATCAGATGTTTCCTTTTATCATGCCTTATATGTTACTCTACACTGTGTTTGGATGAGAAAATTTAAGATTATTAAGGAATTCTAAAATGATAGAATTTTATTTTCTAGAACTTGTGAATTTTCTTGTTGGGTTAATTTAAAAGAACAATGGAATTTGATACGGAATTTAATGTGTGTATAAAAAATGTGCTAGTAGTGGCGGCGGGGGTGATGATGTGAGTAGTGGTGATGGCGGTGGTTGGTGGCGGCAGCAGTGACGGGGGCCACAACGGTATGTGGTGGTGGCAGGAGCCACAATGGTGGTGATGATGGTGGGTGGGCGGTGGTGGCGGTGTCAACTCATGGTTGAGCTTTTTTTTTTAATTTTTTTTTTTTAGACTCTGAATCATAGAAATTTGGAAATGACACCTATTTACATGGAATTTAAACTTGGGAATTGGAGGTCCCTAATTCCAATTTTTTTTTTCCACACGGAAATTTAAAATTTCAATGTTTATAAATCAACCATTTAGTGGGATAAGGCTTTGTTGTTGTTGTATGAATCAAAACAAGGTAATTGGTGTGTGTCAATTTATAAATTCTGTCTATTGTCCAAACTGCAAGTTTATTTCCCTCATCCAAACATAGTGTTATAGTTTTGACAATATTAGCTTAAGTTTGCTACAAAGAAGGTAGCGGTGCTGATTCAGCTTTTTTTATGTTCAATACAGGTTGCTAATCTGGGTGAAGGTGTAAGCATGGAAGCCAAATTGTTGAGCAGGTAATGTTGAGTTGTTTTGCATCAGTTCTGCTATTATTTGATATCCTGGTTGTGATTATTTAAATGATTCATCTGCAGGAAGGAAGCAGCTTTGCGTTCAAGAGAGGTAAGTGGGGAGGTTAAATTATTGATTGAAACTTGTTCCATTAAAAATGACGTAGTGGCTATCTTTAGACCAAAAATTATTGATTGTTCAGGCTGCTCTTCTCGCTGCCAAGCAAAACAAGGATGGGAAAGAGGAGGAAATTGCAACTCTTCGTTCAGAAATTGAGGTATATTCTTTAGATCTTATATTGAGGTATATTCTTTAGATCTTAATCATGTGTTTCTGATTTATGTGATAGCTTCATGAGTTTATTCTCTTGTTAAAATCAGAATTTAAAAGACGGGGCTACAGCAGCAGTTGAACAGCTTCGAGAAGCAGAATCTGAAGCAAGGACTCTTCGTACAAAGACGCAAAGAATGATTTTAACTCAAGAAGAGATGGTTTGTCTACTGAAACTTGAGTGAGATTTATTTTTTATCTGTTCATACTATTAAGTTTTATTTCCGTATCCATCTTTTAGGAGGAAGTTGTTTTGAAGAGATGTTGGCTTGCTCGTTACTGGGGTTTAGCTGTGCAACATGGTATTCTATTTCCTACCATCTTCTCCTTCCTGAATGAGGATATAAATTGCATGCCTAAATCTGATATCTCAGCTTCCTGAGGAATTTTGCACTTTATTTGGAGATTTGGTTAGTTTCAAAATTGTCTATTCCATCATGGTCATAACATCAAGAAAGTGTATGGTGAAGTGTGTTTATACATGTGTATATGTGAATATGGATTTGAATGAATCAATTTGTGGATTTATAATTAGTTAGATTTTGCTTTATTTGCTGTTTTCTTTTGTGCTTAGGCATATGTGCAGATATAGCAGTGTCAAAGCGTGAGCACTGGTCGTCGTTAGCTCCTCTTCCCTTTGAAGTTGTCATTTCTGCTGGACAAAAGGCAAAGGAGGAATCTTGGGGAAAAAGTTGGTTTATTCATTCCTTATATCAAAGAAGACGATTTTGTTCTGTCTAATTTGGTTTTTCATTTGATGCACTCAATTAAAATTTTGTACTGTATGATGTGTACCAGGTGGTGATGATCCAGATAGAAGTAAGCTGGCACGGGATTTAACTGACCTTACCGGCGAAGGAAATATTGAGAGTATGCTTTCAGTGGAAATGGGTATGAGGGAACTATCTTCTCTAAAGGTCTATTTCTAATCTTTGACATATAAATCTTTGTATTCTTCTTTAAAACAATGTATACTTTATATATTATCTGGCTTTCAACTTCTAATTTCTGCACTGCATTTCTTTTAGGTTGAGGATGCTGTTGCGATTGCATTGGCCAAACATATACGTCCTAATTCCGTTCGGCAGTCCATTTTAGGTATTTTTCTTAATTGTCTATGTTATTCTAGAGTTCTTTTTCCTCCCCCTTTCTGGGACAGAAGTGAACTTTATTATTGCATGATCTTATCCTTCCATTCTTTTCACGCTTGGTTGTCTATTTTTAATGTGAAAATATGTGTCGAACTATATGTTTTCTTTCATACGATAGCTCGAAGATGTTGTGGAGAAAATGGACTTAATTAGTTAAGTCTTTTTCTCAGTCATATGCCCTGTACTTCTTTCCTTTCATATTCTTGATTTTAAACTATAACCATTTCTTGGCAATATAATTAATTTGTAGTGATTCTGATTATGGTTTTTTGTTAAACTATTCTGATAGTTACATCCATATGCTTAATAGTTCAAATGCTGTTTGGCGCAACAATTTTGTTCTTGCTTTCAAACTCTTTCATATTGGCTATTGTAGAGTTGTCCAAGGGTTTTTAAGGACCGGAGCAGAAAGAATCTCATAAAAAATGCTTACCTTACTTTTCATTTGAATTTCAGATTCCAAATCACCTGGCGACCCTAAGTTCATGGAGGCATTTGGTAAGAGAGAGATTTTGATCTGTTGCACAATGTGTCTTCATATCTATTATTTATGCTGAAATTAAGGAATCTCAACGCACACAAATCTTAATCATACAAGAAAATATTTGTATTACTATTTCTCAAAGCCTCCATCTTTCGTGATGACTTTTCCTTGTAACTTATGATTAGTATAAGTTTGGCCGTTTTGTTTTAGGTGGGGTTAGGCGAAGGCATGTGATTGACTAGAAAAGGTGACCTCGACCCTATGTCGAAATTTTTTAATCGAACCTTTTTGCTTCCGGAGTTTAATTTTGGTACAAGGAATATTGGGGAAAGTTTACTAGTAACAGAAAAAAAAATTGCATGTGAGAATGGTTTATCATATTATGAGACCCTTTATATTCTTCACCCTCCCCGTGCCCAAAAGCGATCACACGTTTTTGACCTAAAAAAGTGAACACACGGTGTGTTTTGGGGAATATCCAAGACCAAGCAAGTAGTTCAAAATTTACCTGCTTAAAGTTAAGTCATCTGATAAAATTATGTTGTATTACACACCCAGTTTATAGATAGATTTAAACTGATGGCAATTACCTTTATCACTATCCCATCTTTCTTTTCTTGCAGATCTTAGTGATGAGGAAATTGAAGATATTTCTTTCAAAGTGGTCAGTTGGTTTACCCCCTTGAATATCCCATATATGCTCTCGTTCTGCTATCATGCTGACATTGTTTGAGTACTCCGTTGACATCGCAGGCTTGGCTGACTTACTTTTGGAGAAGAGCTAAAGTACATGGTGTGGAAGACGATATTGCAGACGACCGGCTTCAGCTATGGATAAGCCACAGTGCACAGACACCAACTTGCCATGATGCCGTGGATGGTAAGCTTTCTTCATTACCAAATATCAATCAACAGTGGCACTCATCAGGCCAGCTGGCCTTGCCTGTATTTAATTGAAGGCATTCTTATTAATGATGGGCTATCAATGAATTCGTTAGTTGAATTGCTAAAATAATGCCATGACCTTGACTGGAATTAAACGGAGAAATAGAAATACGTAGATTGGGAACCTTGTTTGTGTTGCGAATTCTGTAGTTTCTATCTAATGTTGTTGCTGTAAATGAACGTATAAGTGCTTTACTTGTGGCAGTGGAGCGGGGTTTGTATGAGCTGAGGAAGCTGGGGATAGAACAGCAACTTTGGGAAGCATCTCGTAAGGAAATCGATCAGCCCATCTCGGCTTACAAATCAGCTGCATCAGATTTTGATCCCTCTTCGTGATAGCATATTTTGATCCCTCTTCGTATCAGACAGCAGATTTTGGTCCCTCTTCGTGATAGACGCCGCCTTCAGATTGTTTGTTATGCCAATTCTTTTTTCTTTTTATACTTTTCACATAAAGTTCTTGTCCACGCTGCTAGCATTTCTCTCTCTCTCGCGCATAAGCACTAGAGTTCCCTGTATAATTAAACAGAGTTGGGATTGTGGTACGCATATCACTCAATTTTTTCTATGTAATCAAGTTCACATTTTTTTTTTCTTGCGAGGGTTTGTGAATCGAGAGTCTTTTCTCTTCCTCTGCTCTTGTTTATATGGATAGAAAATCGCAATTGTTTTTGTCGTGACTATATTCTCAGTTTCAGAGGCTGGCATGGATTGTTAGCGTCAGTCGCTTAAGATTCAATTTTATTTATTGACATATGAATTGCGCACGTGGTGGTTGACGATAGCATTCTCCGTGTCATACGTAGTCTGCAAGATTATCTTTATAATTATGTGGCCCAACATGACGTTGATAATGGCCATCTTGTGTAGATTGTATCGTGATGGGGAGGAGTCAGGAGTGAGCTCATAATCTGTAACTTAGGTTCAGCATATAAATTCAAGTTTTCGTCACAACTGCAGTTTGAACTGTTGTGTGTATGGGCCGATCCATATGGGGACCATGGAATCCCACGACCCACTGGAGCCTACGAAACACAAGTGAAGGTCTGTCTAGTGTCCTCTGAATGTTTGGTACGAGGCACTGTCGAGAAGACCGGGCAAGGGGTCTCGGCAGGGGCACTTAGCAACACTTAGCAGTTGACATGCACAAATCATGGCTCGTAGACAATAATAGGCCCACCAAATGCTGGACAAAATGCCCTTAAAAAAATTGCGCCTCTACACTGGGACCCCTCAAAGTTATAACCTAGATGCTTGGAGCACTAGTGTTGTGTTTGGGTCAGTAACATACTAATTGAAACGATGTTAAAAATTTGTGTTAGCACGGAGTGCTCTGAAACACTGAATTCCTCTAAGTAGATAACAAAATCTTCCTAAAAAAGGCAATCGCCAAACAGAAAACAACATAAGCATCTCCTGTCAAAGCTATCATGCTTTACAGCGTCCCTAAATTGGGAAGAGGATTCTCTCTCCTTCTCTTCCTTCCTACTTAAACAGTTACGGTTAAATTATGTCATCATCTTATATTGATTTTTTCATAAAGAAAATAAGATAAAAAATAATGTATGAGAGGAGGGAAAGGAAAGGGATAAAAATAGGAAGGGAGAGAATCTTACTTCCCTAAATTGAGGAACATGATATATATATATATATATATATAACAAAAAGAAGCAACTCATAAGCTAGCTTTTCTTAAAGTTCAAGTCAACCTGCTTTATGGACACAGGTTGTGATTTGTGGCACTTACTACATGCCCTTAAAACAAGGAACTCAATAATATTTTCCTTTTTTTGACAAATTTTTTATTTTATTTTATTATATTATGAAGCTATTTAAATATAGAAAAGTTGATGAGCTTTTCTCCACTACGAATATAAAAATTATAAATTTCATCAAAAGGGATTAACATAGGAATATAGGATGAGAATGCTCTCTTGGATCCTTTATAGATTCTAAAGATTCTCATATCCTAATCATTTGTTGTATATTGTGTGATCAGTTTTCATCATGTACTCTTTTTATTTAATTTTAAATTAAATAATTAAATAATTTATAATTGTACAACATACAATAAATAATTAAAATGTAAAAATCTCTGAAATCCCAACCATTTGGATACGATGAAATCCAAATCCGTTAAGGGGGCGTTTGTTTGCCCTCACTAAGTTGGATTGGACTGGACTGGACTAGCTATTAGTCCAATACTGTGTTTGTTCCATGCTGGGACTAACATTAATGAGATTAAACGGGACTAGTATGGACAAAACCCTTCACTAAAAGGTCTTAGCGAGACCCCCCAATAACCATGGGACTAGCTAAGACTATCCTCTCTTTGTCGTCCTCGTCATGCTCAACAACCACTCCCAATAGACTCCTCGTCATCTCCGGTCACCTAGATCAATCATTAACCTTCCGACTCCCTTTCAAATCCATTTCACAACCAACTTTCATATAAAATATACCAAATTGAAGCTGGGAGTGACAAGATTACGATTTTACCTGAATAGAGGTCAAAATGTGGTCGAATGTGGCCGGAAAATGGCCTAGAAGTCTCGGCCTGTTTGGGCTTCTTCAAATCCATGACAGATTTGAGCATTCAAAGCTAAGATCTCGGTCTAGGGATGGTGATGAATTTTTTGGCGGTGCTAACTTCATCCAATTTAACGAGGGTTAGCCGGAAAACACATCGGGAAACCTGCAACTTGTCGGAAATTGGAGCCGTGAGGTTCCATTCGAACAACACATAGCTAGAGAGGGAGGGAGGACAGAGAAATAGACACTGCAATCAATAAGGAGTTTGACCAGGAATGAGAAAGAGACATGAATTGAGAGGTCTAAGACGAAAAAAAGAGGGAGAGGGTGGGACGATGAGAGAAGAGGAAAAGAGTGTGACGGAAATGGTAGGAAAAGATGAAGAAAAAGATAAGATCATAATAAAATATTAATAATTTATATATTAAATAATATAATATTATAATTTGTTATTATCCAGCTTCTTAGTCCAATACTGCACCAAACACTTCACTAAGTTAGTCCAGTTTAGTCTTGTCTAAGCCAGTCCAGCTTAGTCCTTGAACCTAATCCAATTCGAGATAGTCCGGCGCAACAAACGTCCCCTTAGTATATATAAAAGAACAGTGGAAGAAAAAAGGTGAAAACTTTGCTTGCATGCCAGGAGTTTATAAAAATATATAAACTCTACCCTGACACATTTTCCAACGGTGATGTTCCTAACCACTTCCCATTCATACTTTTTTTTTTTTTTAAATCCTTTTTTACCTTATAATTCTAGACAAGCTTCAAAACTATGGTATCATGGAAGAAATTAAAACATATCAAAGAATTTCAACATTTTTATGAAAGGATACAATCGAATTACCTTTTCAAAATTTCTTTTTAATTTTTTTTCACAGAAAAGCGAAAATTCAAATCTAAAGCTTTTTTTGATATCAGAAACAACCAAGGACGAAGGCAGTTAAGACCTACTAAGAGCAACTACCCCAACTAAAGTTCTATGGAGGCAAAAAAAAATAAGGATGCTTACAGAATTAAAATTTATCATATTTATGTACTTTAGTTAGAATTTTGAAATAATACGTATAATAAGCTATCATTGTGAAAAAAAAAGTCTACAAGTTGGCTTAATGAAATTTGATAAAAAAAGAAAAGCAATGGAATTATAGAAAAAAATTCTACTATCGTGAATTTTTTTCCTCAAATTTGGAGGTTAAGAAGGCCGCCCCTGCTAAAAAAAGTTTCTAGCTCCGCCCTTGGAAACAACCATTAACCTAAGAGCAAATTGATAATGTTGAGCGTTTGTTAGATGCCAAAATTATGAACTTAAAAATCAGAGACAAGGGGTTGAAGCAATGATGAAGAAGACCATCCATATTCATGAAATGTATGTATCTTGGGACCATGTTTCTGCCATAACCAAAGCATGGGATATATAGATGTGATTTGTCTATTCATACCATATGGCCCAGTGATGGAATCTATTTGGATATCAAATGCAATGACTTCATGATGAAGATTTTATCTTATGCTTAAACATCATAAGTGAATATCTAGGTTAAAGATTCGTCGATTGTGGTTACTTCATTTAGTCTTTACTTTATTGGAAGAGATCTTAAAAGAATATTATAGATGATCGATGTTAAATTAGAAAGAAAAATGCAATTGTTTGTAAATTCGAGTTTGTTTTGTACCCTTTTTGTTCTTGATAAACCAAGGAGGTGTCACCTTGAAGAGTTGATCCTCTTCTTCATGGTCGAGGGTGAACACTTGCATCATGTGACTCCACTAGAGAGCTAATCTCGTATAATGTTTCACTTAGAATAAAATGAGAAGCTGACTAAAATGATCGACTTACAATCTCAAATGTTAAACCAATCAAAGTCAAATACTGACAGGATTGCTTAGTTAAAATTATATTGGGTTAAATGGGCAGTGGCACGTGTCAAGTAGAGGAGGTTAAATGGGTGTACTTACAAAATTGTTACGTTAAAACTACACTGGGTTTACCTCGTACTTAATATTTGAAATGTCACATGAATTTATACATATTTTTTAATTTGTCATATGTCTCATATCAACTTTTCAAAATCGTTAATTTATCATCTCATCTTAACACCGTTAAATTTTCTATCCAAAGTACTACACATGACCTATGTTTAGAGTTATTATGGACATTTGACCTCATTTTAACTTTGTAAAAACAATGTAAGTTTGATGATTACCATTATTTTAGAGGACAACTATACTTCAGTAACATGTGATATATTATATATTTTGAGCACTATATTGTTAGAGAGAAACTCGACCATAATTATATCATGTCATTCTACTAAACTTCCTTTTTGTTTTAGAACAACAAATATTATTCCATTGTATAGTCATTTTTATTTTGTAGTTTGTAGAAGCTCTAGATTTTTTTTTTCGTTGAAGACAACTTTTTAGAAGGCAATGGAGAGTTAAAATGTCCTAAATAATCTCAAACACAAATTACGTACAAGGCACACGATTTATTTTAGAAAAAAAACCTAACGAAATTTGGTGTCAACAAAGGCACCCTTTTAAGTTTTTAACTGCTACACCTTTTAGATTTAAAAATGCAAAAGGTGAAGTTTTTATAATCTCGTATGACCATTTTTCTCAGTGGTCATTTGGTGAGATGCAAAATCATTTGTTAGAAACGCCACGCACTGCAATGTGTTGTTTTTCTTTTCTTTTTTTATTTTAACAATTGAGTTTTAGAGAAGGAAAGGAAGCAGATCGGGTCCCATTAGAATTTAGAAGCAAAATTACTTCTTGTTTGTGAAGCTCTGATGGGGAACATGTGTTGTCTCTGTGGACCTGCATCCTTGTGAGTGTTCAATTCATATAAAATACGAAAAGAAAATGACAACATTTCCAAAAGTTGAATACATCATTATTATAACAAGACACTTTTTAACAAAACTCTTTTGTGGATAAATACATAAAGAAAATGTTTGAGAGCTTTTGATGATAAGTATCCACTCAAACTATAGCATTTGTGAACTAACTATCACGTAACTCATCAATATTTCTCTTCTCAATTTCATTTTTTAAGTTTTAAATTTAAATTCGACCATAATTTGGGACTTCAAATTTGACCACTCCCAATTCAGAAGTTGTATCTGTGGAACAAAGTATTGGAAAAGTTCTGAGTGCGAGTTTTCGTCACAAAAATTATCAGCTGAATTAGTAGCAAAATCCTTCAATATAGTTCAATGTGAAATATGCTTCAATAAGACGGTCAGTGTCCTATATCAACTTTCAAATATTCTCTAAATTAGAAAACTAGATATGGGATTGTACTTGTAGATCAAGAAAAGTTATCAAATCAAGCCAATTTTTTGGGAAAACCAAAAGAAACTACAAACCTCTCATGCTTCGTGATGCTGTCAAAGAAATAAATTCATATCAGAAAATTACAGTAAAAAAATGAGCTTAAGAACAATAAAATACACACACACACACACACACACACACACACATATAATGCTATTTTCCACACATTTTTTCTGAGATGGAAAGTAATCTCCTGTAAAGCCACTTTCCATGGATCATGCTCAAGACTGTTTAGTTGAAAAGGAAGAAGAATATTGCAGAAATAACAAAACTGAAATTTCTGAGAATTAATTCAGAGCTCTTGTAAAGCAAAGGCCATTGATTCCATCATGCTCTCTACGATTTTCAAAAGACTAAATAAGTACAGACCAGACTCGCTCTCTACAGTCAAGTCATTCTGTCTCTCACACATCTCTTTCATCACCGTTTTCAGGCCTGCAATCAAAAAGCTAGGAATGTAATCATAATATAAAACAAGGTATGGCATTACCCATGTAGGTCACGTCAGTTGGCACGTCTGTCCTCTTACATTTGAGTTTCAATCACGGTCTTTTAAATTAGAGTAGTTTAGAATAATGGAGATTGTTGTAGTGATATCTCAAGTTAATAACACATTACTGCATGAGAAAATTAAAATGCATGGAAGTAGATGATTGGTTTGAAATACCGTCATAATAGCATTATAGTAGGCTAAGCACACGTTATCGCGACTGAAAATCAAAACGGTTGACTTGAAAATACAACTGCAACGTCTACAATGGCATTGGTTTAGGTAAGTTTCTCTCCATCTATATAGTCCCCCCACTCTCACCCACATGCCCTCCACTAACATTTAAACACCTCTCTCTCTGTCTCTCTCTCTCTCTCCCCACACCCCCCCCTCCTTTTTTCTGAAACAATGTGTCCTTCTGAAACATGGAAGGCCATGTCAATGGCTGCAGCAATTTTTCTTCAGCTCTGCTCTTCCATGGAGGCTGTTGAGTTATCTTCTCATCACCATCCTGATCACAAGATTACCAGCCTTCCTGGACAACCCCCTGTCCGATTCCAACATTTTTCTGGTTACATTACCGTGGACGATCACAACCACAAATCTCTTTTTTACTACTTTGCTGAAGCCGAAATCACTCCAGCTTCAAAGCCTTTGGTCCTCTGGTTGAATGGAGGTCAGTAACCAATTACTCCCCTTTACTTCCTTCAATGTGAAATAAATTTACAATGCAGTTGCTTCATGTTTCTTTCTTGACACTGTTATATTCTAAATTACTCTAATCTATATGCGGGATTCAAACTTGAGTGAAAAGAGCCGGCACGCTGCCCTGACTAACTGACCTAACTCACACATGTAATGCGGTTCCTTCATTGTTGGGTTAAACTTTGTTTTCATGTAGGACCCGGTTGTTCTTCTCTTGGGGTAGGAGCATTCTCTGAGAATGGACCTTTTAGACCAGATGGTGAGGTTCTGGTTAGAAATGAGTACAGCTGGAATAGAGGTAATGATCAGTTTTAGTTTCCGCTCTCCGCGCTCAATTCTCCCTTCCCCAATATCCCTTGTATATTAAAAAGAACGATGCTCGGTGTGGCTAAGCTGCATGACTTGGAAATTAACACATTCATAATTTCGGCATTTGATATAATGCAGAGGCAAATATGTTGTATTTAGAGACACCAGTTGGAGTGGGATTCTCTTATGCTAAATCAAGCTCCTCCTATATAGCAGTGGATGACGAGGCAACAGGTACATTGTCCATGTTCTATCGCTTCCAATAATATCTGTTCATCCTTTTGTTTCTTTCTTTCTGCTTTTGTCCTTTTGAAAATTTGGTTTTCCAAGTGGACTGCATTAAAGTTGGTTAGGCTTTTCGAGAAGTGACATTTCAAACTGTTATTCTTGGCTGAAATTTCGCTGTAGCTTTTGCTTTCAGCTCCCTAGGTTTGTTTTTAGTAGCGAGTCTACCGGGTAGTTCGACTTTTTAAACTATCTTCATCATTCGATTTTTTAGAGTCATTCTTCACAATTCATTTTCTGGACTACTCGCTAGTCCCGAACTATTGAAGAAAATTTGCAACTCCCCCGTGAAAAAGAGATTTTGCCGTGCAACCAAGATATATCATATCACATGATACGAGATATAGAGAAAAGAGATTTTTCCTTTTGCCCCCAAGTGCTCAAAACTCTTGAGCTGCAAATCTCTAGTATTAACAAGCTCTTTTCATTTTTTTTCCTTTTTATGCTTCTTTGTCCTAATTCATAATTTAGAACTTACGATATTTTGTGTTTCTGCATTTGACTTCTCAAGCGAGGGACAATCTTGTATTCTTGCAACGCTGGTTCAACAAGTTCCCCCAGTACAAGCACAGGGATTTGTTTCTAACAGGAGAAAGTTATGCAGGTACTGCAAATAACCATTGCCGAGAGTCGTTTTCGATTTCCTGTTTCATCCACTTTCTTATTGTTATTTTCTTCTTTTTCTGATTATTATTAATTCCAGGTCACTACATCCCCCAACTTGCAAAGCTTATGATTGAAATCAACAGAAAGGAAAAGTCGTTCAATCTAAAAGGAATTGCTGTGAGCAGAAGCACTTTTACTGGAAGTTTGAAACTAACATTCGTCGTTCAGAAAGTTGAATCAGCTAATATATGGATATTTTCTCTTACTGCAGCTGGGAAATCCTGTTCTAGAATTTGCCACGGACTTTAATTCGAGAGCGGAGTTCTTCTGGTCTCACGGGCTAATATCCGATTCAACATACAACATGTTCACTTCTGTCTGTAACTATTCGCGCTATGTGAGCGAGTACTACAGAGACTCGATGTCGCCTGTTTGCTCAAGGGTTATGAGCCAAGTGAGCAAAGAAACAAGTAAATTTGTGGACAAATACGATGTAACCCTCGATGTCTGCATTTCATCTGTGCTCTCACAATCCAAGGTTATAAGCCCCAATGTAAGCCTAATTCTCTTCGTTTTAACTTTTTGTTACACGCATTTTCTCCGCCCGCACATTCCATTTTTATAGCTTTTGGAATGAATAAATCATAGGATATTAAGGAACATCAATAAACAGGAGCGCACGGAGATCAGTTCCATATTTTTCTGAATTTTTTTCTCATTTACATCTAAGTGTTCGTATTTTGTGGCTGCAGCAAATGACTGAGAGGATAGATGTGTGTGTTGAAGACAAAACTGTGAATTATTTGAACCGGAAAGATGTGCAGAAGGCTCTCCATGCGCGGCTTGTTGGCGTTCGGAGATGGGATGTTTGCAGCAAGTAAATTCTTTTTACTTGAGATTAAAGAAAAAGCTGATGTGGGAATTCTAAACAAATACAATTTCTGCAGCTACTAACAGAAATTTCATACTTTTGCTGCATATAGCATTTTGGACTACCAAGTGCTCAACCTGGAAATACCTACAATCTCACTAGTCGGATCGCTTGTGAAGCAAGGAATCCCAGTCTTGGTGTACAGGTAACTATATTTCAGTCTCACATGATATATGGATACTTCTATCTGCTACGAAACTAATTCATAAAAAAATTCAATTCAGTGGAGATCAGGATTCTGTAATTCCATTAACGGGAAGCCGAAGTTTGGTATATAGATTGGCAACGGAGTTAGGATTGAACGCCACTGTCCCTTATCGAGTTTGGTTCGAGGGAAAGCAGGTATTATGTCGCAATGCTTATGATCACCCTTTTTTGTGCCATTCTAAGAATTTATTTGTCACAAAAGATGAGCAACGGAAATCGGGTTTTATACTTTTATACGATTTCTTCTTGTTCCGTCCAGGTTGGTGGGTGGACTCAAGTTTACGGAAACATTCTCTCATTTGCCACCATCAGAGGTGCCTCCCATGAAGCTCCATTCTCACAGCCTGGGAGATCACTGAGGCTGTTTAAGTCATTTCTGGAAGGCAGGCCTCTGCCTGAAGTTTTCTGATACAATTGTTAGGTCCTTGGTGTTTGAGTTTGAATACATTTTTCAACTGCACAAGGAAAGGAGGGAGATTTTTTGTGTGTGTGTGTGTGTTTGTGGATTTTGTAAATGTGATGACTGTTTGGGTTGGAAATTTTTTGTAAAACGAGATGAAGAAGATTACGAGAGTGAAAATCACAACGTAAGTTTTGTTAAGACAGTTATACTAATCGAGAGTGATGTACAGTCCGATAAGATTAAAATACAATATATCACATATTTAAACTTGTGAAAGATGCCATACGCAAAATTTTCTCATAAGGCAAAGCTCTAATCACACTCAAAGCAACTTTCAACATATTTATAATGCATGTAGGTTGGGCAAGAATGTGGTCAGTATACTAATTAAGATGGGTTAATTACGACAATGGTCTTTGCACTTGTCCTCGTCTTTCATTTTTGGCATTTGATTTAATTTTCAAATTTTGTGATTCTCTAATTATGTCACTTGTTTGACTACTTTACTACCCTTCAATTGAGCATTTTACTTCTCAAATAGATGGATAAGTAAACAATAATGTAACGAAAAAACTAAAATAGATAAACAACGCATTTAAAAGATCATAAAATTTAAAAAAGGGAATTGAATGCCCTTATAAAACTTAACTAAATGACCCAAGTGAAACATATATGTTCGGCAACCAACGTTGTAATTAACCCTTTCGAACTTAAGTAGGGTTTATCCGAAAAGTTCAATTTGCTCTAGTTCCACCAAAATATTCATCATTTGTACAAACTTGTTTTAGGACCTTTATTATTTCTTCTTCTTTAGGAGAAGGGTACTTTTTTTTTATCGGATTAGGATATTGACTCGAGATATCACAATGATGTATATGGGGGTGGGGGTGTATTCAATTAGAAATTTTTTATGGATTTTTATGGATTTTAATTTATTTATAGAGATTTCATGTAAAATTTTGATTCAATTCCCTCAAAATCTCATGGGGAGATGTGAGATTTGTGAATGCTTAAAATACACTACGAAATATCTTCAATTCTCTCTAATTCCTCAATTTTTCAAATTCTTTAAAATCAAATTCTAATTAAAGACACGTGAAATGTTATAAACTATCTTAAAATCCTGATTGAATACACATTGAATTTCAGAGAATCACTTAAAATCCTGATTAAATACACCTAAATTCATTAAAAGAATTAAAATCCTCCAAAATTCTAATTGAGTCTCTCCCCTTGGTTAGTCCTAACCCAAGATCCCATCCCCAAATTTTTTTTCTTTTTTTTATACAACGAAATTTAACATCAACAAGTAAAAAGATTGGGTTAAGACACAAAATATGCCCGCCATAGCAAGGTGGTATCAAACTTGTTATCCAATATAATATCAAAAATCTCCCTAACTTGAAGAATAATGTTAGAAAGATCAAATTTTTTAAACTAAAAACTAAATGATATGGTTGTAGATGATTAAATTATTAATTAAGTGTCAGTTAACGCGCCTATCTTTTATTGGTCACACATAATTTAATTGTACAAATTTGATTTAAAAATTTAATCTTTCTAATATTATCCTGACTTGAATGCAAGTTTTGCTAAGAAAATTTTAACACATTTCCCATTTAACTAGTTTCTTTTCCAAAACAAGAAAATAACCCCTGGGGATCTATTCTAGACAAAGTACACAAACTTATAATTAATTAATTTTTTTTATTGATTAAATTAAATTAAATTCAACAATCATTGAAAAAAGAAAAGAAAAGAAAATGATAAACAGAGAATCAGTGGGTCTCATGCAGTCTGATTAAACAAATCAAAACCCAAAAGCAGAAGAGTGTGATCCTCATCATACCTTCAAGCAACCACCACTGCCAATTCCCCTTCCCGAAGCCCCATCTTACTTTCAGTTTCGCAGGCCAAACCGCCACCAAAACCACCGCCATCTTCCATTTCCTCTCTCTCTCTCCACCGTATAACACCGTATAGTTTTCAGAACAGCAAAAAAAAAAATTGAAAAGGCGCCAACGTCCAACCATCTCGCACTCTCTCTCTTAAAAAAGCACACTCCTCTTTCTTTTTTGAATTATACTTGTCCTCCTTTGCACTCTCTCTCTCTCTCTCTCTCTCTCTCTCTCTCTCTCTCTCTCCAACTGACTTCAAGGACAGACAGAGAGAGTGGTACCCTCCTCCCATTCTTTTCATTTTCTAAAGAAAAACCCCAAATATCCCAAAAATAAACATTATGGCAAAAGAGCAAATCCAGGAGCCTGCAATCACCAACCCTCTGCAGCTCCGGGTATTTCCCTCCCTTCCCTTTATATTTCCTTCCTCTTTCTTAAACCCAGATCGTTAAATCTCGGATTTTGCCTAATTTGAATGCCATTGTGTTTTTCTGATGTTTTGGGATCTGGGTTTTCTGTGCATTGCTTAAATTTTGCATCTTTTTTTTTTTTTTTTTTTTTTTGGGATTTCAATCAAGAAATGAAACATTTTGGGGTTTCTGATTTCGTATTGTTGTTGTTTATATGCTGGAATTACAGGACAAGGAGGAATACAAGGAATTGGACCCTGGATCTGACGAGCTTGAGGCCCCTTTGCCTCTCACCGTCACTTCCCGGGTTAGTAACTTATATACGATACTGCATTTTTATTTCTTTCTTTGAGTGCTGGTGTTGTAGTATTAATTTTGCATTTAAAGACATGTAGTGACTGAATTTTAGAGAAAGAGAGGTGAAAATTAATCATGGTTGTTTGGGGGTGTATTTGGAATGCAGGTCTTGTATATGTTGGGTGACGTTGCCGCAGGGCCGGCATATAGAATCACGCAATGGCTGGAACTGGTTCGTAAACGGAGTGCTAAGTATCACTCATCTGGCTTCCCCCACCGCCTTCCAAGGTTTGACAGTATGCCTTCGAGGTTTGTTTCAAGTTTTTTGTTATCTTATTCTTACGTTGAAATGTGGTTACAATGTTCGGTAGTAGTCATCACGGTTGCCAATCAGTGTAGGAGACTTTGTTGCTGATTGGAAAGGTTCTCTTCCCTGTGAGCAAACCACGGAAGTCAATCTCTGGGAAAGACTTGGTAAAGCTGCTACATTGGATATTGGGTCGAGTTATTTTTCCTGGGATAGGCTCTCATCACTTCATCACACTGAGCATAGTAGCAATGACAATTCTGAGGATGAAATGAATAAAGCTCTTGAGGTGTGCAATCTAAATTAACTACATTATATGGATTTTTGTTTTATGTTTTCTGTATTGAATTACAGAATAAATATGTGCGTAATTATTTGTATTCTTATTTGCTGCCCCGTCATCTCTTCAGTTGTGTGCATATAGGTAACTGTAAATTCGGGGGGTGTTGTCTTCTTTGGCATGTTCAACCAGCCAGGGAATGATGATGCTTCTACTAAGGAAGCGGCGGCTGTTATAAAGATTTCATCATCAAGGATGGCCACGCAATCTGAACGCCTTGGATATGAAATTGCAAAGTGGCTTGGAGTTCGAACTCCTCAGGTAGTACATTGTCACTCACCTCACTCCTGTGATAATATTATACCTACAATAATACTATATGTTTTGTCTGTTGGATTTTGCAGGCCAGAGTCATTCATAATTGTAGCTTGGAGTGGCTCCAGATTAAGGAAGCTGCAGAGAAAGCAAGAGATGCAGCAAGTGCAGAAGGAGATGAATGTGGGGAAATGACGTGTTCAGAACTTTTGGAAGCTCTTGAACTTAGCCGATGCCTTTTGCTCATGAGGTCTAACTATCATCTTAGTGTCTCTATTTCTTATGTAGACAAAAAGTTAATTCTGTATGAAATGTTATGCTTCGATCACCATCTAGCATGCACAGAACTAGTTAGTCCCAGCAAAAATGTTGATTGCCCGGTCTTTTGCATGCTGTTAAATTGTTCCCATATGTTTTCTAGAACCTGTTCTTTGCCCCCCTTCTTGTATACTTTTAACAGAAACTAAATGAGGAAGCATCACGTTCCATGAGGTGCTCTTCTAGAAAATGCTTCTTAGTAGATAACTGGAGCTTTCATATGTGTACTGAAGACCAAAGCTTTAATTTTTGCAGCTATGTTCATGGATCTCCTTTACTTGAAAGCCCAAATGTATTTGAGTCGAGGGAAACTGCAGAAAAAACAGCGGCTGCTCTTGGTAGGATCTTGATGTTGGATCTTGTCATCAGAAATGAGGATAGGCTTCCTTGCCATAAGCTCGGATGGCGTGGAAATTCTGCAAATCTATTGTTGGCTGACAAAATGGCTTTGGGAAATATGGACAGTTTGGGGGAATCCTTTGATTCTGCAATCAAGCGATGCAAACCAAGAGTAATCAGAGGTCTTCATAAGGATAGAAGGCCAACTTCAGTAGATAGCAAATTAGGTACTCATAATGCCGTATTGATACCACAGACTTCTGAACTTTCAGATATTGTGGAGTCACCAAGATCTATAAAGAGTGCACTATCAGATGATGCGGTGCATTCTGATTTTCCAGTTGTGGCTATTGACTCTGGGGTTCCTCGTCGACCTCCTGCTGGAAAGCGCTCAAATGACCAGGAAATTTATCCCAGGTTGGTTGAGTTACTACTCAACAGTTCTGAGTACTCCTCTAATGTGTTGCATGAAATAACATTAGGGAAGTTAGGACGTCCTACCATACAAGAAACTGGTGCATCTGATATGCCAGCGTTTGAGATGGCTTCAGTTGTTCAAGAATTTCGTAGTGGATTCCGAGCTGCTCTTAGGGATCTGCAGGGATTCCATATATTCTTACTCACACTTCATCAAAGACTGGAGAACTTGTTACGAATATTCTTCAATATTATAGATAGAATATCCTCAGGGGAGTCTGACAAAGAGGATTTGGCAGTTCCTGAGTCTTCCTCTCACGCTGCTGGAAGTGTTCATTGTGCTTCTCCACCAAGTAAGGAAAGACTTATCAATGAGAACAATCCTGATTTTAGTGATTCCGAATTACAGAGAACTGCTCCAAGGTCTTCATATTCCGGAAATAAAGAAGGCTATGACTGCAGCTCGCCTATGTCAAGGGATAGTTTGCATGGGAGGTTCTCTAAAGGAAGTGCGGAGCCCCTCCGTAGTCTGCGATTGACAGCAAAGCTTCGGGATTTCCACAAATACGCCAAGGTTGGACATACTTCAAGCAAACTGAATTTTTTCTTATATGATACCGTAGATGAGGAAACAGAAAGTCCTTTCATTATGCATAATTTCTCCTAAACTTCAATATATTACCATGCTCAGGTTGATGCTGAATCAAACAAAGAACTGGAACAGTGGAATGAAATGCTAAAGTGTGATGCTGTCAAACTATGTCAAGAGAACAATTTTAATTCTGGGTTTTTCGAGGGTAGTGACAACAATGGTGTTGTCGATGCTTATGAATTGAAGGTATATTTGTCCCTTCTTTCCTTTTCTGTGATTTTTCTTCCTTTCCTTTCTCCTTCTTGTAAACATTTCTCTATAACTAACAGGTTAGACTTGAGCACATTCTTGAGAGGATTGCATTGATATCTGGGGCTGCAAATACAGAGAGGCCATCTCGAGTTACAAGTTGCATGTTCATCGGTGGGGCGCTGGCTGCACGATCTGTATTCACGCTGCAACGCTTGGAAATTACTCATGTATTGTGTTTGTGCTCCAATGAAATTGGACAAGCCGATTCTCAGTTTCCTGATCTATTCGAGTACAAGAATTTTGCTGTAAGGGTTCTTTCTCATCTGTCTTTACACATCCAAATAAGCCCATGTGAACATTATCTAATGACATCTTCTCTCCCATAATCCACGTTCTCCATTTATACTAAATGTTTCTCTTTTGAATGTTTTAAACATTTACCCTAACTCTGCATGTATTTCATTGTGTTCGTAAATTGTTTGGCACCTGCATTGTTCTGATCAGACTGCAAACCCCCTGTGAACAGATATGCGACAATGACGATACAAACATCAGCACCATCTTTGATGAAGCTATTGGTTTTATTGATCGTGTTGAACAAAAAAGAGGGAAGGTTCTCGTCCATTGCTTCGAGGGGAAAAGTAGAAGTGCCACCCTAGTGCTTGCATACCTAATGCTGAGAAAGTAAGTAAAATCTATTATACTCCTCATACACGTGGCATCAACCGATCTTCGATGTCCGTATTGCTTTACTTGGTGTAAATTGTGATTCCAACAGTATTACTTCGAGAAATATTTAGCCAAGTAATCTTCCTATGGTGCAGGAATTGCACTCTATTAGAGGCGTGGAATTCTCTAAAACAAGTTCATCGTCGGGCACAACCGAATGATGGTTTTGCGAAGATCCTAGTGGATCTGGATAAGAAACTTCACGGGAGAGTTTCCATGGAGTGGCAACAGCGGAAGCCTACAATGAAAGTTTGCCCAATCTGCGGGGTAAATGCAGGTCTGAGTAGCAGCTCGCTTAAGCTTCATTTGCAGAAATCACACAAGAAGCTATCATCAGGTAGTGTCGACAGTGCAATGACAATGGAGATACAAAAGGCTTTGACATCGCTAAAAATTAGCCGAGGCGGAAGCGTCAGCCCTAAACAGAGGTCTCATTCAGATGTGGAAGATTAGGGATTTCCAAGCCTCCTTTTTATTTGTATGAGGTGCTTTGGGAGACGATGGACTTGCTGCATAAATGTGGCTGGCCATTCTTGTAGATATAAATATAGGGATTGTTGAGTTTGCCTTGTACATCAAGGAGAATGGTGGTGTGGGTTTACGTGTACATCTGGGTTTCAAGTTCAAGTGTATCATCAGTAGATTATCAGACAATTTAGGGGTGTATGTTGGCAGTGCCATATCCTGACAGTGATATTATAATGTACTCTAATTTACGTGTTAAGGGATTTGAACGTAGGTTTAAAGGGACAAGCACACTGACCTAACCCACATCTGTGAGTGTGCACTGTTTTACACGTGTACATAGATGATTAACAGCAGCAACTTATCTTTGAACTCAAAATGGATTTCATTTACGTGTTAATGATTCATGTAACAGGAGCGCTTAAACACTAAATAGTTAGTAACTCAAATAATCAAAGTTGTACCATCATTCTGGTAAAAATTCATTCAAATCAGAAATCATTGTCTCGGTAAATATTTCATTTTTTATCTGCAATGTTGTGTTCATCGTCTAGTAAACTGTGACACAGAGAATCTTCCAATAATAACCCAAAAAATGTCAATTCAAACTAAAGTGAGCCTAATCAAGTGGCGGTAACATGTTACTAACTGGTTAACGCTTGATGAATCTTCATGGTAAACATAGAAGCACAAAACTTATCTGAGAGCTAAAAAGCTCACAGTTAAGCCACATGAATGCGTTAAAAATATTTTATTATAAACACCAACACTAAATTCGGCACACGAGAGTAAAAAGAAGAGTCTAACCCTAATATATTTGGGAAACTGAACTATGCAGATGCTATTTTTCTGTGATACTGCTACAGCTTGAGCATTCAAGTGAAGAACCATTAAACAAACAGCTTTCAGTTACCGCTACCGACTGGTCCTTTCCGACGACCGTAAATCAGACTACGTTCAATGGCAAAGTGCAAATGGAAAAAATACAAACATATGCCAAAAGATCAACGAAATGAGGCTACGTGAACTTTTCAAACAGGAATCGGCTCTGGCAAGGACTCGGGAGAACCGCTGCTGCCGTTGAGCACGGTCACATTTCCATCAGAATCAACATCCACAATGACCGAGTCGCCTTCTTTGATCTCCCTTGCAAGCATCTTCTCAGCCATGCTGTCCTCCAAGAGTCTCATGATAGCTCTTCTTAGAGGCCTGGCTCCGTAGCTCGGGTTGTATCCTTCGTCGACCACTCTATCTCTGAACCTCTCTGTCACTTGAAGCTCTATCTCTTTCTTCTTCAACCTCTCGAAAACCTCCTTGAGCATTATATCCGCTATCTCCTTCACCTCCAGCTTGGTGAGTTGTCGGAAAACAATCATTTCGTCCAACCTATTCAAGAACTCTGGTCTGAAGTACTGTTTTAGTTCCTCCGTCACCAAGCTCTTAATTCTATTGTAACTGCTATCCTTCTCATCATAATCAAGGTCAAATCCAATGCGTCGGCCTCCTTTCTCGATCACACTGCTTCCAACATTAGATGTCATTATCAGAAGTGTATTCTTGAAATCCACGGTTCTGCCCTTGCTGTCGGTTAATCTTCCATCCTCGAGTATTTGGAGCATCATGTTGAAGACATCGGGATGAGCCTTCTCAATTTCATCAAAAAGCACTACAGTGTAAGGACGGCGTCGAACAGCTTCAGTCAGCTGACCTCCCTCAGTGTAACCAACATAACCCGGGGGAGAACCAATGAGCTTGGAAACAGTGTGCCTTTCCATGAACTCACTCATATCAAGCCGAATCATGGCTTCTTCAGAACCAAAGTAGTAAGCAGCCAAAGCTTTAGCGAGCTCAGATTTCCCAACACCAGTGGGACCAGAAAAGATGAAACTGGCAATAGGACGATTAGGATTCTTCAGTCCAACACGGGCTCGGCGAATAGCACGACTAATAGCCTTGACTGCTTCATCCTGACCAATAACTCGCTTATGGAGGGTCTCTTCCATCTTGAGGAGGCGGTCTGATTCATCGGTTGATACTTTCTCAACTGGAATTCCAGTCCACGAGGACACAATATGTTGAATATCCACTTCAGTCACGAGAGGACCTACATCTCCTGCCTCACTCTCTGCCTTGCTCATCTCCTTGCCTTTATCAACAACAGCTGTGATCTGTGCCTTTAGGTCCATTTCTTTGTCACGTAACTCCCCCGCCTGTCCAAAATGCATATTGTCAGCTTAACTTATGCAAGTTTTTTTAAGCCATGGGCGTAACAGATGAAGATATTTGACAATTTTAATCTACCATCAGAAACTCATTAACTCTGATATCAATTTTACAACAGAAAGAACTTCAAATTTCAGAATTATTTCTAGTTGCTACTTCTATTGATTCAGTACGTTTTAGTAACCCTAGATCACAGTGGCCTTATCAGATTCACATACATGCCCTCGAGAAATTGAATGTGTATATTGATGCAAAGTACATTTGGAAACAGAGTTCTGTACCTTTTCAAAGTCTTGACTTCTAACAGCCTCGTTCTTCTCTTTAGTGATTGCCCTCAGCTCTTTCTCAATCTCTCTGGCTTCTTCAGGTAGCTGCAAAAAATATTTAGCATGTCACCATAAATACAAGCAATCCCTGAGAATCCAATGATGGTGGCGTCTGAACTTAGAAATGAGGTCATACCTGTGCATGACGAAGGCGAACTCGAGAACCAGCTTCATCAACCAAGTCAATTGCCTTATCAGGCAGAAAACGATCACTGAAGCATACAGAATTATCAATCAGAACAAAACCATAAGGGTATACATGCATAGGGAAAGAGATAGGTAGCTAACACCATCACAAAGTGGAGACCAACTTAGTTCCACAGATGGGTTATGCCGAGGGAATGCAAGCAATAATAAAGGACATCTGTACTGATCAAACACTATCAACATTTTAACTATTTTGAACAAGCATCAACAGCATCCACCATTAGCACATTGCACATAGAAGTAGGGATGTCTACCTGATGTACTGGTATGATAGCTGTGCAGCAGATACCAAGGCTTCATCAGTGTAGCGGAGCTTGTGGTGAATCTCATACCGCTCCCTAAGCCCTCTCAAAATCTGAATGGTTTCATCCACAGTTGGTTCAGGAACTTTGACTGGTTGGAATCGCCTTTCCAAAGCTGGATCTTTCTCAATGTGCTTTCTGTACTCATCGAGAGTTGTGGCTCCAATGCACTGGACCAATAATCAATAGAGATGAAACTTACTATTTGGATTCAAATATAAAAAGCAGTAAGCTAATATAATGTAGGAAATATATCATTCCTAAATCATCAGGAATTCAACAAGCACAAAACAAATGTAAAGCTCAACTCCCAGACAATAAAAATCTATAATTGCATCCTACAGTTTAACAAATATGTTTGTTTAATATACTCGATATTGGTTCAGGTCAAAAATTGAAAAAACTATTTATATACTTTCTATCCGTGCATCACTTTTTAATATCACAATTACTACCTGCAGTTCACCTCTTGCAAGAGCCGGTTTTAATATATTTGCAGCATCAATTGCCCCTTCTGCTGCTCCTGCTCCAATTAAAGTGTGTACCTCATCAATAAACAAAATAATCTCATCACTTTGTTTGATTTCCTCCATTAGCTTCTTCAATCTTTCCTCAAACTCTCCACGGTACTTTGTACCGGCAACAAGAAGACCCATATCCAGAGTTATAACCTAGAAGAGTTTCAAGGAGGGGAAAAGGTCAAATGTATTATTACATTGCTTTTCAAGATATAACTAGAAATACTGAAATAGAAGGAACGGTTCCAAATAAGTTTTAACTTATTGATACCAACTGCTGTAAACACAATAATGTTGCATATGACATTGCTGAGAATTATAAATAAACTCTCACCCACCTTCTTCCCCTCTATTGTTTCAGGAACATCACCAGTTGAAATCCGTTGAGCAAGACCTTCTGCAATTGCAGTCTTCCCAACACCAGGTTCTCCAATAAGGCAGGGATTATTCTTAGTCCTCCTACCCAAAATTTGGACGACACGTTCAATTTGCTGTTGTCTTCCAACAACAGGATCCAACTTACCCTGTGAATTGAAGAAAAAGTATCTCAAAAACAAAAAATCTAAAGCAGAACAATTCTACAACATGAAATAAAGGAAAAGGAATAAATGAGTTCATTTTTACCTCCTCTGCTAGCTTAGTCAAATTGGTCCCATATTCTTCTAGAGTTGGCATTTTATTACCACTGGTCCCTCCTCCAACACCAGCACCAACAGCTTCTGTGCTCTCACCGACCATACGAATAACCTGCCCACACCAAGAAAGTTTTTATGGTTACTTTCAGTTCTGATGATGAACTCTTCAAAAAGAAAAACTAACACAAGGATGCTACGCTTGCCTGTGTGCGAATGTTACTAGGGTCAGCACCTAAATTCTCAAGAACACGAGCCGCTACACCCTCACCCTCCCGAAGCAAACCCAGAAGCAAATGTTCAGATCCAATATAGTTATGACCTGAAATTCATCATTTATCAACTGTTTAGTTCACAAAAAATTGAATGTATAGCAGAGAAGCAAAAGAAGAAATAAGAGCTATCAATTTGCATAGAGATCATATTTCAGTCTTCAATTTCATGTATGATCCTACACAAATTTAAGGATGTTCAATTGAAATATCGATTTACCACACAAGGATTAAGTTTGACGCCAAACAGTCTACAATTTTGCTCCACCTACTTTAAGTGAAGCTTTACACATCTAAAAATTACTAGGAAAACCCAGTACATAAAAGCAGGATGCCCATCAAGGAGAAAAAGGATGCTTCTTATTAGTTTCTATCAATGTTTTCGAGGCATTTAGTGAACAGGAGGAAGAGAAAAACAGAGGGTACCAAGTTGGCGAGCTTCCTCCAGTGACAGCTCCAAAACTCGCTTTGCACGAGGAGTGAATGGAATTTCAACAGCAACAAATCCACTACCCCTTCCAATTATCTTCTCCACTTCAACTCGTGCATCTTTAAGATTAATTCCCATGGACTTGAGAACCTTGGCAGCAATCCCAGTCCCTTCACCAATAAGACCCAAAAGTATCTGCTCCGTGCCAACAAAATTGTGACCTAGTCGCCTTGCTTCCTCTTGTGCAAGCATAATTACTTTAATTGCTTTTTCTGTGAAGCGCTCAAACATTGCTTTAGGCACACATCTGCTAGCTCGTTCACACCGTTTAGTGTTTGCGAATTTCACAGAAGAAAATAAGTCTCGCCTGGGCTTTACGCTAATATCTAAAGCATTAACACTCCGGAGACCTGTGTAACAGCTCATTCTCAATGCAGGTGCTCGTAAAGTACACAACATGACTGTCCTTCTGGCATTCCCAGATCCTTTAGAGTAGCCAAGCCTTCTCCCCGTCACCAAACTAGGAATATAAGTCGACTGAACCAGATTCGTAGCCATGATTCCAACCTATTCCACATTCAGCAAAGACCAAACAAAGATTTAGTTCACAGTTCAAGACATTAATGGAGACACAAACTCAAAAAATAGACTTCACCAATACTAGAACTTATGTTACGTGCATCAAACTACCGAGATTTACGCAGCAACATTTAACTGGTAAGATTGATAGTCAAGATATAGGAATGTCCTATCACCCAACAAAACAGAACATATGCATCAACTTACCAAATGGCAACTATAATTATAAAACTGCGAAATCCTTTTCTCACTCCATTTTTGCCATCAACGATACATAAAGTTTCAATCTTTCATCCATTTTAATCTCCGAGCCCAGCATACAAGTGACTAACCAAGCTCAAACATCAAAACTAAACGACAATTACAAACATATAACCTTAAAAAGGTTCAGAAACATAGTAACCACAAAAAACGACGGATACCCAGATTCAAACAAGACCATAAAACCTCAAAAACACAAAAACATCACATACCCATATTACAGCAACAACATTAGCAAATCCGAAAAACATCAGATGCAGATTTCATTAACAACAGATAAGAACAATCTATTGAAAGGGGAAAACCCCAGAAAACCCAGAATCCAGATAAACCTAAGAAGAAGTTAAAAAAAAAAAAAAAAACCCCAAACTTTTCGCACACAGAAGCAGTGAATCCAAGAGGGTAATCAGATTGAAAAGAAAAGCTTACCTAAAACCCCGCTATCCGGATAAACTTTCGAATTGAAATACAAAAAAATTGAATTTCTCGAGAGACAGATAGAGAGAGGGTCTTTCTTCAGAGACGAAGAGAGAGACCCTATTTTTAGTATGATATGGTCGGCCGAAAGAGCAAGAGACAGAAGGTGTGGTCTTTAGAGAAGCTCTTTCTCTCTCTAAAACTCTGTAACTCTCTCGTTTCTCTCTCTTGCTTTCCTTCTGGCTCTATAAATCGATGCTATCCATCTTTTCTTCAACATGAAGGTGCACCTACGACCGCGAGTGATCGACGGCAGCGAGTTACGACACGTCGTATAACAGTGTGAGATTGTGGCTTCGAGTGGGCCCACCAGCCTAATCTGTAAGTCAATGAGAAACTGTGAATGTTACTGCAGTCCCTCTCTTGGCCCGAGATATTTCGTTGGATGATGGTTTTGCCATTGATACGCTTCGACTTCATTCGCCAGAAATATTCCGGGTTTGTATCTGAATATCAATACGTCGCTGTTTTGGTGGTGACACAGCCGTACACGAGACCAATTGCTCAAGCTTCTTTCAAATTCTTCTCATTTTTCCTTCCTAGTGTTTTTTTTTAGGACTCCAATCATGTTTTTCACGTTAATTAATATTATTATAATCTTTTTGCCATGTAGGCCTCGTTTGGTATTGTTTTGTTTTGCCAAAAAACTGCTTTAAAAAAAGAACTTTAATGAAAAGAGATTGGATTAAATTTATTTTAATAAAAACTCATGTTATAACTTTATTTAATAAAAAAAACAAATTTTAATGAAAAACTCTTTTTTTTTTTTTAAATGACAAAAGAACTTAAAGTTTAATTAAAAAGACATAATTTTAATATAAAAAAATTGACGCATGGACCTACGCTTCCTCACATAAGTTGTTTATAAAACTTATTACACTGTTTATGAAACTTAATGGTAACAGTAGATGAAGATTAATTATATATGTAGTTATATAATAATATATATGTGTAAAAACAAAAGAAAATTCATGATCCTACTTTTGTGTATATAATCTACAAGGGACGAATTTGAATAAATTCATGCACAAGCAGTAGTCTAATACAGATACGAAGAAAATATTGGAAAATATAAAATTGTTAGAAAGAAAGAGGAGAGGCGTTGTTGTCAGGGAGAGTAGTTGATGGAGGAGAAGGAGACGAAAAATAATGAGGCGATGATGAAGTATTGCACGCGCTTTACCTAGGTTTTTTTTTTTCCTTCATTATTTTGTCTTTATCATTAAATAAAGTTATAGGATGGCTTTGGTTAAAACTCAAAATTTTGAAGCCGTTGTCATTAGTTTTTCTTTTAAAAAACGAAGTTTAGCCTTTAATAAATGTTTTTAATTCTTGTAAATTGTAATACCTTATCAATTTTTTAAAATGACATTTTCTCCCTCGAAGAACAAAGTGACCACCATCATCTATCAGTAACACTACAACCATTAACCTTTTATCATCACTGACACTACAAGCGTCACCACCACCGCCATCGTAGTTTCCATGACCACCACCACCACAACAACCACAATCGCAACACAATTGCCACCTCTAGCACCACAACTACCATTAGCACCATTTTTGTTGTTACCATTGTCATAATTATCACCACGTCCAATACCACAATCGTCACCAGTGGCCCTACAATTACCATCGTCATTGCCACCGCCTCTACCACCATTATAACCTCTACACCCCAACCACCACACCATAATTGTCACTACCACCACCATCACAACTGTCACCACAACCACCATCGTCGCAGCACCACCTTTACCACCATTGTAACCTCTTCACCCAACCCCATTATTAGCACTACCACCATACCCTTACAATTGTTGCTACCATCAGCCACTCACAGCCACCGTCACTGCTAGTACCACAACCATTTTCGTTGCCACCACTACAATTGCAACCACCAACATTACACAATTGTCGCCTCCCTAACCACCACACCTCATTATTGGCAGCACTAGACACATCCACCATTGCCACTACCGCCACCACTAGCCCATCCACTACTATCGTTGCCACCACCCCAACTATTATGTCAATTCTTATCATTATATAAAATTATCTCGTTTATACGCTTCTACATTGCTCTTCCTATTACAAAACTTATAAAAATACAATTTATCAAACACTCAACGCTTTATTTTACAACTGATTATTTATAAAGCACAACATAATTTTTTTTTTAAAGACGATAATTCCAAACTAGCCTTCGAAACTATGGTTTAATAGTATTCCTCCTCACAATTTTAGCTCGTTTGTGAAATTATTTGGTAAATTTCACAACTCACATTATAATATATAAAGTTCTTGCGTTGCGCCAATTTGGAACTCTTTTATGATGGCTAAAGAATAAATAAATGCATTTTAAGCAACTTTTTATTAAAAAATTAAAATTATTTTTTGGTTATAACAAAAATTGAAAATACTTGCAAAAATACTTTCATGTGCTTTTTCTAGGAGACACGTCAACTATTGATTAAATTTGGGACAATCTTCTAAAAATATTTTTCTGAGCAAAACTGTTTTCTATAGAAGTTTTGATGTATAGAAAACAATTTCTCTACAATTTTGCTAAAATTTGGGGTTGCTAAAATTTTTTGAGAAACAATTTCTTAACAAAGTTAGAGCCTTAATTGTGTTTGGTAAATGAAAAAAAATGGTAAATTACATTTTACCCTTTCAGGTTTGGGATTGATTTCAATTTCTTACAATATCTTTAAAACATTTCAATTTCATACATTTACTTATCATTTTATTTTAATTTCATACATCCGTTAGAAAATCCATTAAGTAATGATGTGGTAAATATATAATTCACATTTGTACTGACGTGGCTGCCAAATTTGTACCACGTGGCAAAAAAATAATTTTTTAGCATTTAAAATATTATAATAATTTACCCTATTTATTCAAAAAAAAAAAACCAAAACCCATCTTCCCCCGACCCACCTCCTCCCCTGCAACCCCCCACCTTCTCCCTCTCCTTCCTCTTCACCTCCCCGACCTTCGTCCCTTCCCTTCACCTCCAAAACCCCAGCGATCCCACCCCACCCTACCTCCCCCTCAGTAACCTTGACTGAACCTAAATTGCAAGAATTCGACCTCAATCTCCCATCAACATCATCCACCATCGAGTTTTGTAATGCCCTAACCACATTCCCCATATCCACTCACCATCTTCCTCTCATCCGTACAATCCAAGCTCTTACTCATACTATTTGGTTGCCACAACCTCACAGGCCACAAATGCTGCTCAGTCGGCGAGGAGGAGGAGGGCGGCCTTACGGTGCCATTTTGAGGACAACTTCCTTATTGGGACGCGGCTTTAGGGTTCAATGTCTTCAACACAGCATGTACCATTGCAAAAACTCAAAATCCCATTCAAATCTCATCCTCCAAAAACCCTAACCCCTCACAGATCAACGAAATTCCAGGGACCTAAAAGCAAAACCTCCGACTATCCCTGCGAGTTCAACAACTCTCAGATAAAAATTTAAAAAGTCACAAAAAATGAAACATAAATTAGGAAAATAGAGAGGGGATAGTGAGAAATTGCAGAGTGAGAGGAAGGTTCTGTGGATGGGCGGTTTTCTTCTGCAAGAGACGAAGGTCGAGGAGGTGAAGAGAGTGGAGGAGAGGGAAGGGACGAAGGTTAGGGAAGATGGGTTTTAGGGTTTGGTTTTTTAATTTTTAATAACTTTTCTTTAATTAATTATTTTTAAATGCATTAAAAAATTATTGTTTTTACCACATGACCCAAATGTGGCAACCACGTCAGTTCTTAACGGACCAATGGATGGAAAATGTAACAGATGTACTATATTAAAATAAAATAGTACGTGAGGTATGAAAGTGAATTTTTTTGAAGATGTTGTATGAGGTTGCAATAGACCTCAAACTTGAGGTGGTAAAGTTTAATACCCCAAAAAAAAAAGTGTTATTTTTTTCTTTTTAAAATCATAGGTCCAAAACACCAAAAAGCAAAAGTAGCTCTACGCATATTTCTTAATTTTTTTCATTAGAGGTAAATGAACAATATCAATTAATAAAACTTTCATATTAACAATCTTACCTCCTTTTTTTTTCCTTTTTTTTTCTTTCTAAAAGTACTTTTAGCACTATAGTTTACTAAACACTTACCTACTTTTTTTTCATAATCTTTTTATTCTCATAGCACAACAAAAGCAATTTTGAGAAAAAAAAAAAAAAAAAAACATAGCAAGCATTAGTCTTCTTAAGTTCAGTGGTTTGACCAAACAATATGTTTTGTAAGATCCCACATCATCCAGGGGTGAGGATCCCATAAGCCTTATATGTATATTTTCATCTCTATCTAGCACGAGGCCTTTTAGGAGCTCACTGGCTTTAAATTTCGTAGAAACTCCGAAGTTAAGCGAGTTCCTACGAAACCCAAAGCCAGTGAGCTCCCAAAAGGCCTTGTGCTAGGTAGAGATGGGAATATACATATAAGGCTTATAGGATCCTCACCCCTGGGTGATGTGGGATCTTACAATCCACCCCCTTAGGGGCCCGACGTCCTCTTCGCCATACTTCCGGCTAGGGATTGGCTCTGATATCAAATTATCACATCCCGACCCAAGCCTCCACCACATCCTAGGCTCAACTCCACTGTAGCACGATATTGTCCGCTTTGAGCCCCAACCACGCTCTTACGGTTTTGTTTCTGGGAACTCACGAGCAACTTCCCAGTAGGTCACCCATCTTGGAATTGCTCTCGCGCGAACTCGCTTAACTTCGGAGTTCCGATAAACTCCAAAGCCAGTGAGCTCCCAAAAGGCCTTGTGCTAGATAAAGATGGGAATATACATATAAGGCTTACAGGATTCACTCCCCTGGCGATGTGGGATGTTACATGTTGGGTTGTTGTCCAATTTTTCAGCCCTTTCCATAAAAGGTTTGTTGGATATATATCAACAATCTGTGATAAAATTATATATGCTAATAAATAATAAATGTGAATAGGAAATTAACAGAGTATGTACAATGAAATAATATTGAAGAGAAATATTGAAGATTGAGGTTTGTGTACCACAATGTCCTTGAAACAAAAATTTCATCCCTACTTAGTGCTTATAGTTCTACAACCATCTGCTTCACCAGAATTCAACGATCAAGTCAGAATTCCAGCACCAGAAAACTTGACTTCTGGCGAATTTCTATGTGGTTCTCTCAGTAAGGATGTTTTGGATTATAGAAGAAGAATTGTATTTTCTATGTTCTAAATGCCATGTAGATGGATGTATATATAATATGATTATGCATGTTCTCAACAAATATGAGGAACGGATGCATTTGTTGGGAGACATCTTCTCAGATGGGTGTTTTCTTTCTACGTTCTTTCACACATCAGACTTCATCTGAAAAGATGAGTCTGTTGGTAAAAAATAATTAATTAATTTAATTATTAGAGCCCGAGCCCCAAGGTCCAAAGCCTATCTTTTGATAATTAATTATATATTAATTACCAATTAATTAGTACACTCCAAAGCCCAACCCCAATGGTGAGCCCAATTTTAGTCTTCAAGACCTATCACTCCAATCACTTTTTATAAGGGACAAAGCCTTATAAAGCGATGAAACCTTTTGGGAATGACCAATGTGGGACAAAGAAATTTCTACTCGAAATTTCCAACAAGGTTTAGTCCCAATATTTATGTTTACTAGACGATTAGAACAAGAAGTGATGGATTGCCATATTAGTTACTGCATTTCTCTTTAACTAGACGTGTTCTGGCTTTAAATATCCCCCCTTAACGTAGTTTAAAGAAGAAATTTCTTGTATTAAAAATTAAAATTAAAACATTAGTCCAATTGAGTTGAGATAATCTAGTTAATCACCAAAGTAGAAAGTATGAGATTTTCATTCCTGAGATTCTCATTTCCCTTTGCAGTTCAATTATAAAATATAGTGTAGATAATGGAGAGGAAAATTACAAATTAAATTGGGGAATTTGGTGGCCTTTCCTTTGACAAATTCCTATGATTAGGATGCGTTTGGTTGTTTGTACGTGTAAAAATATCAGGAAATATTTATGTTGATTGGGGTCAGCAGCCTTTAGTTTTGGCCTTGGCCTTGTTGTCAATCCAGAGACCATAATTGTGATTTTTTCTAGTTTGTTTTACCTTTTGTTTAGTAAACTTTTACTCTATTTCTTTGTGGACAAAACACTCGTTCTTTACTCTTGTGGGTGCGTTTGTTGCACCGGATTCTTTTAAATTGGATTAGCTTCAAAAACTAAGTTGTAGTAGCTTAGAATAGATTAAGCTAAACTAACTTAGTGAACCCTTTGATGCAATGCTGAACTAAAAAGCAAGATAATGAAAAAAAATGAAAAAAAGAACCCATGATATATAACAAAATACTCATGTTATCTGCTTCAAGTAATAAACATGGACTACTCTTATCTATAATCCAGTCTAGTCTAGTGAAGTTTAATGAAGGCAAACAAACGCACCCTTGTAGGCTTATGGCAGAGGTGCTAGATTTTTTTGGGCCAATTGCCATGGAGACTTAGCCCACTTTGTCATTCTATGTCAAATTCAAGATGATCCAAAAGTGGGCTGGCCAAGATATGTTTGTGGGTTTTACGTTTGGCCGAAATCAACAATCATTTTTCTAGTATGGGCTCTTGTGTTTTGGGCAGAGTTTTGCAGTTTGGAGTCATTGGACTAAGGAGTCTAAGATGAGGAATTCAAGATCACATATGAAGGGACGAAAATCATGGAATTAGGAAGTAAACTGAACTCTTGACCTGTTAACTTACTCTAAATCTTATTTCTCACTCATCTTCACCACTTTGGGTAACCCTAAGACAATTTACAAGTAAGATACAGCTAATATAGTATTTCTTTCGGATTTCAACAAGCTAGCACTTCCGATTGAAACGAATCGTTCTTGCTGTAAATGTAACGTTGTCATTAGAGGCGGAGCCATGAAAGGACCAGGATGGTCCCAGGCTTATGGCTCCAATCTGACGTTTTTACTTTGATTTCTTTTATCGGGTTTGATTTGAGGTTGGTGGCTCCTATGGAGTTCAGGCAATTCGTTGCTTGTGAGCTTTGAGGAAGACTCTAGTCCAATGATCAGTGGAAGGACAGGGGAAAAAAGTTAGAGAGGCTTGAGGTTTAAAAAAGAGGATGATGAGAATGAAATCATACCAAACATAAACGATGGTGGTCGATTGCTCACCGCATGGCAAAGTAATTTTTTCATAAGATTAAGAGAGCATTATCCATACCAATTCTTGCATCACCAATAAATTCCATCATTATGTCGATCTCCTTAGGCCATCTCCAATTGAAGAAGGGCTATAAGGCTCCTTTTAGCCCTACAACCCTCCAAGAATTTAATATTTTAATTAACAGTGTCAGACCATATTTATTACTATCTCCAACCGAGGAGCCAAAGAGTCATAGGCCAAACATAGCCCTATGACAAAAAACCATTTCCAACCGAGGGGGCCAAAGAGTCATAGGCCAAACATAATTAATTATTTTAATTGAATTAATATGGTTACTTAAATTAAACTATCTCAATAATTTTTTGAGATGGAATGTCAATAATTTTTCGAGATGGAATCTCAATAATTTTACGTCTTGGATTTCGAGTGTCACATGTCGATATGTGATTAACTTTGCAGATTTCTTGCCGATAAGGAATCTCAATAATTTTATGTCTCGGATTTCAAGTGCCACATGTCGATATGTGAGTAACTTTGCAGATTTCTTGTAGATAAGGAATCTTATTAATTTTACGTCTCGAATTTCGAGTGTCACATGTCGATATATGAGTAACTCTCCATATTTCTTGTCAATATATAATCTCAATAATTTTTCGAATAGGATTTCAAGTGCCACCTGTCAAGATGTAATTGGTTGTGGGAATTTTAGATAGGATTTTTATCTATGTGACACTTCTTATCTTCAGCTTCCAATGTCCATAAATAGGATGGATATTGACCCATAATTCACACACCTTCAGCTTTGCCCTCTCCAATATCTATTTCAATTCAATCTCTTTCAATTCAAATTTGCAATGAATTCCAACTTTGGATCATCTTCGTATTCCAACTGGGGGTCCTCATCCAATTCCGAATTTGTAATACCCCGAATTTAAAAAAATGGTTATGTATATATACATATGTATGTATGTGGTAATTATTTTTATGTAATGATTTTAATATATTTCTTTTATGCAAGAACCTACTTTTGATATGTAAAATAGTTTCATTGTAAAATCCTTTTTGCTACAAATTATTTCAAAAACTAGCTATTTCATGTTCATATGTAATTAGAGATATTTTTAGTTTGAATTGGAGAAGGGAGATTAAATGAGTTTGGTTTGATTTTCCTCACAATGGGCCGAGAGTTTGAGGTTGGACTAAATGAGTAGTTTTTTTTTCTTATTTACTCTCAAATATGAGGTGGAGAGTTTGTAACATTAGGAGTTAATGATTAAGTGATTACTCACCACTCTAAATGTGAAGGTGGAAGTCTACATAAGGGTAAGTTGGCAAGTTTTTATTCATTAGGAATCTAAGAGTTAAATGTTTGGTGATGATTCATCCCTCCAAATTTTGAAGAGGTGGGATTCATATCCCTTAGAATTTGAACGTGGCTTTTGAGTGTTTGTTCACCTTGCATGATATTGATTAACTTCACATTTGTTGTTTTGCTATGGAACCACATATCATGGTTGATAATTAGTGAGGATTCATTCCCCAAATTGTTTGGACGTGGCCATTGGGTGCAAGGAACATCTTGCATATTATTCATTAGTTCATAATTAGCTTCACATTTGTTGTTTTGCTATTGGACCACAATTCATTGCTAAGGATTAAGACAACATTTGTTGCCTTGTGATTGGAACACATTTCATGGTGATGATTAGGTTAACAATTGGTGTGTTTCTATTGGAACACATTTTATGTGTAATGATTGGCGCTACGCTTGCTTTCTTTCTATTGGCACACTTGTGGAGATTCTTTGGAGAGGAAGATGTCTTGCAATCTCTATAAAGGAAGGAGCACTCACCAAACGGAAGACATGGAGAGAAGAGAGAAGAAAGAGAAGGAAAAAAGAAGAGAACAACTCCAACAAAAAGCCATCCCCCTTTTAATATTATCTCTTTATCTTTCTTGAAGGCTTTAAGCCATCTTTCATTGTATTTGTAAGTCCCTCATATATAGTAAAATACAATGAAAGCAAACTCCAGTAGATGTAGTCGATTTGGCGAACCACTTAAATCTTGTGTGTTTATGCGTTTACATTTTGAGATCATTGACATGAGAAGCATTTCCACCAAACCATCAAAAATATCCATTTACTTCCCTTGAGAATGTTGTACAAAAAGTATGAAACAAATCCCAGAAAAATACATGAAACCTTACCCAACAAAAATCTTCACCAAACTCACCATCATTTTCATCTATTAAAAGAAAGATATCCAAAAACTAGAAATTCATCCAGCCTATTTAACAGATCAAAACACCATCATCCATAGATTATATCATAATACTTTCTTCATGAGAGTTGTTCGTCTGTCTCTTTACCATGATATATCAAAAGTTCAGGAAAATCCAACGGTGAGATCTTCCAATATGTTTAAAATACCAACTCAGTCTCTAATCCCGCAGAAAACCGGACAGCCATGTTATGAGTACCAAAACCCCATTTTTCGTAGCTCCAATCGAAACACTTCCTTCACAAAAGTTGTTCCTTATCATCTCCTCTATGACATATCCAAAAACCAGATCAATCTAATTTATGTGCTAACTTATATCCCAGTTCGAACAGCTGATAGTTTCAGCTATATTAAAGAAGAAGAAGTAGAAGTGGTGGGCTAAAATAAAAATAAAAGATGATGTTTGAAAAGGGCTAGAAACATGATTCCATGCCTTGTGGCCTTTGAGACGTATATTTCACTCTAACAATTATTTTCTCTAACATGGATGTCTATTCTTTTCTAATAAAAACAGGTTGCCCGACCAAGACGGACGAGACGTTGGAAAAACATATATGGAGTGGTCAACGAGCAACATTTTATATGATGGATTATAAATTATTACTTTGTTATTAATACTATGATTATATTCTTCTTGTTACTAATCAATTTGATTTATGTTGAAGCTTGCAGGCTTGTAAGCTAAAGTGTGAGTATTGATATCTATATGAACATGACATATACATATGCATTGCAAAGCAAGAAAAAGAGTTGTGTTGTGCTCACTTGTGTAAACTGTTTAAGTTGTGAGGATATTCAAGTGCTAAAGTTTGCCTTGAATAATAATGAAATCATGTATATGTCAGGCGTACGATACATGACTTGAATATACATTTGGGCATCGGGGCAAGTGTATGTTTAATAAAGTAGAAATTGAGAGTTTAATTACAAAATTTGGGTTAAGGGATGAACGGGAGTTGACTCATATTCTAACATACTCGGAGCCAAGTGGTATAAGCATGATATGGGACGTGCAGGCTTGGGTGCCTTAGGTATGTGTTGACGGGATTAGAAGGGAGTGAGTACATTCATCCATCTCATCTGCATATATTTCATGCATTTGAAAGAATTGTTACAATTTAATTATTGTAGATTTTGTTGTGAATTACTTTGTGCACTATAGTTATTCCGCTGCGTATTTTAAAATTTTGTATGTAAGATTTTGTTGATGTATGGTGTAATTTTTATAATTTTATTTTATTTTCCACCATATCTTGGTTGTAGAATTTATTTATATAGCTAAGATATGGCTCACACCCTAACTCGTGAATGTCTTTATTCGCGGGTCGGGGCGTGACAAAATTGAAAGATAAATAGGCGCAGATGAGATGAGAAGATGAGGAGTCCGATAAAGAAGATGAAGCATAGCACAATACATCATATATGGCAGCCATAGCTGGGGTCATGTCGTGTGAGGCAACTGAAGAACAACCTCATTGGGGTGGCTTTGCTACTAGTCGCAATTACAAGCCACGAAATAGAGAGATGGCGAATGAGAATCTAATGAACAATTACTTCAACCCTAACTCGGTGTACAACGAAGAGGATTTCAGATGTCACTTCTGGATGAGACGTCATGTCTTCGAGCGTTTACTTCATGATGTCCAACATGTCAATCCATACTTTTGACAGAAACTGGACAGAGCAGGCTACCCTGGTTTCTCATCTCATCAGAAGGTTATTATTGCACTCTAAATGCTGGACTATGTCTTCCCAGCTAATGCGATGAATGATAGATATGGTATGTCAAAGTCTACATACCTTGATAATCTTGTTGAATTTTGTCACACAATTGTTCAGCTTTACAAAGAGAAGTACCTCCGTCAACCAAATCAAGAAGATCTGGATCAGCTCCACTATTGTGTTAGAGGCGGTTGCGTCATTTGACACATAGATCTGGCATGCTTTCTTTGGAGTCCCAGGATCCCAAAATGACATTACAGTTCTTGGGCGTTCACCTCTCTTCAATAACCTGATGAAGAGTAAATCACCTCAACTTGACTACTCCATCAACGGATGTCGGTACAATATGAGGTATTACTTGGCAGATGACATCTACCCAAAGTGGGCGACACTTGTCCAAGCAATTGCAAACCCTGTGGATGACACCCAAATGTGGTTTACCTTACACCAAGAGGCATACTGGAAAGATGTTGAGAAAGTTTTCGGTATTCTACAAGCACGGTGAAAGATCATTAAGGAACCGGTAAGAGGGTGGATTCAAGAAAAATTGAACTCCATCATGATGTCGTGGATCATATTACACAACATGATTGTGGAGGATGAGCGAGATGGCTATATTGATGGAGAGTCTGATGACGACCAAGATGTGAGTACATGAGGCGTTATAGGATAATACATTCACGTGCCACAAACAAATACCTACAACAGGATCTTGTTGCACATCTTTGGGTCAAAAGAAGTATGGAGTAGGCATTTAAGTTTTATGTTGTTAAATGTTTTTTTTTTATAATGTTGTTTAAGTTTCATGTTGTTAAATGTTTTTTTTAATGATGTTTAAGTTTCATATTGTTTAATATTGTTTAATATTGTTTAAGTTTGATGTTATTTAATGATCTTCCATATTGTTTAATGTTGTTTAATGGTTCAGGTAGTTATAGGAAAAAAAAATTGAATTTTTTATTTTTGAAATTGTCCCAAAAAAAGAATTCAAATCCAATGGCTACATGATGTCAGCTAGGCCGTTGCAATTTAAACCTTAGGGCGCCCTGGAGCTGGCTAGCTAGCTGGATTGGACCAGCCGATTGGCCTGATTTGGTATTTTTGGCCTAGTGGGGCCCACGAGCCCTTTGACCTAGCTCTCGATTAAAGATAATTTTCGTGTCATTTCAAGTTATTTTTAGGTCTATAACCCTCTGGCCAGATCGGTTGGAGATGACCTTAGTGTGATATTGGCCACTTCGAGGGAAGGTTAAGCTGGGCGGCTCGGCCCAAACTACTCCGTATCGACGTGGCTCCTTATGTTCAAATTGAAAAAGCATAGGGCCGGCATGGGATGTACGTGTAAATAATTTTCTAAGTTGGGATGTGATAATAAAAAAGAACGTTTCCAATGCAAGTAATGAGGTAGTGTGGGGTAACCCTAAATAGTAAGGGCAGACTTTGGATGCCAATGGGACAATGTCCATTAGCTCACGAGGATAGTCCTTGAATATTAAAGGCAGCTTAGCCTTTTCCCTCTTGCATTTGCAATATTATTATTCTTGTCGACCCCTCTCTCTTTCCACTTTTGCATCTGTTTAAGTTTACATTGATTACACTTTCATTGGGGTCCATAATTTTAATTTTCACTAGTCCTTTATGTTATTTTTATAAATTTGGGGGGCCCATAAGTAAATAAGGTTTTGTTTTCTATATATTTATTTGATATGCAATTTCTTTCATAAGCATTTGAATTCAAGTTTCAAAAAAATTTCTTAGTTTTGGAGGTTTTTATTTTTTATTTTTTTAACCATTATTAGGAGGAGGGGGAGAATTGGAAATCTATTACAATAATTTAAGAGAATTGAGAGTTTTGAACACAAGACATATGCTCGAGATTTGTAATTCAAAGGTCAAATAAGGCCTTAGGTTACAACGATAGTGTGTTGTTTAGTACATTAGAAACAAAGGTTACAAACTTTCACATTTAATATGATTAGTGTCATTTTCAGTGAAACTAAAATACAAATTAAAGATGTTATATTTTGTGAAGACCTTACAAATGACGCTATCCCAAAAACTTGTATGAAAGTTTGTCCCACTCTAGATGGGGATGGGGACTTTGATTAGTACATTAGAAACAAAGGTGGGAGGGAGGGTGAATGAACTTGCACTCTCACAAAACATAAACTAGACCAAAGGGCAAGGGCAGAGAGAGAGAGAGAGAGAGAGAGAGAAGAGGAAGTAACCGTTGAGCAACCACAAGATCTTGAAAATCCAAAGGAAAGGTGAGTGGGAAAGAAAGGTTTGATTGGGTGGTAGGTGCGGTGAATAGAAAGAAGCTCACGAGATCCTTGGCTTTCTTTCTATTACCCCTGAAAATTATTCTCTCTCTTTCTCTCTGTGTGGCTGCTACTGCTGCAATTCAATTTCAATCCCATCTTTCTCTCTCTCTCTCTCTCTCCTCTTTACTTACTACTACTACTACTCTTCCTATTCAATTAGTGATGTGTCAACCACATGCTTGAGATTTGTAATTCAAAGGTCAAATAAGGCCGCCCTTTGGGAGTTCTTAGTAGTAATTGGATACTACAAGTCTATGACAAGAGTCATGCGGTAAAGGATCAGCATGAGACGAGCTGTAAACTTAAACAACAATCGAGTAGTATAATGATGAAGATGAAACGAGCTCGTTGAGATGTAGTTCAAACTTTACATAGGATAAAAACAACAATCAAGTAGTAAATGGATAAGTTGATAAGCATTTGATACGATGTAAGTCAAACAACAAGCTAGTGTAAATAAAATGAGTATGAAACGAGTTATAAACTAAAAAACAATTCAAAACATTTAAAACGGGTAAACGAGAGATAAAACAATGAGCGTTTGATAAGCTATAAACTTAAATAACAACAGAGTGTTAAAAGATGACTGTACGGTTGTAAACTTAAATGTAGTTGCAATTTTTGAAAATGGTAAAAACAAGGGGGAGCGATAAAGGATGGCGGTGAGAAAGGTTATAAACTTAAATAACAATCAAGTGGTAAAGGATGAGCATGAGACAAGTTGTAAATTTAGTTGTAGTTCAAACTTCGAAAAGGATAAAAACAAGGATCTAATTGTGAAAACATAAGCATGGGACAGGGTAGAAATTAACATTGGGATTTACCCCAAGAACATTATGTGTTATAGAATATTACCAAGAACATGTAAAACATGCAGCAAACAAAATAGTTGGTGAAACAGCAGCATCACCTTTATAAGCATTTGTAATTATACTAAGCCACCTTACTTTTGTCTAATAGTTACCTAACTTGTTCACGAACAGGAAAAACAGCAAAAAAAGTGGTTCTGCAGCGAGATTAGAAGTAAACTAGGGTTGCAGATATTCCAATTAAAATTTCCCTAATCTGCAATTTCAATATATTCATATTATGTGTTTAGATTTAACAACTATAAAGCACATTTTCTGTGACATGTGATGTTTGATATATGTTGGGGCACGTAGCTGCATGTTCTTGCTCATGATCAATGCAAGACATAAACCTAGAAATATATATATATTGCAGCAAGACATATGCAGCTTACTTATCATGTTGTGAATAGGGACAGGTATCGATTTAGACCACTGATGGAAAATTATAATCACACATCTCAAATTATTTCTCCTACACCTTTTTAATTTTTTAATATTTTTCTATCATGTGTTATTGATGTGTAGAAAATATTAAAAAATTAAAATGATGGGAGAGAAGTAATTTGAGGTGTGTGAATATAATCTCTCTAAATACAATTCCAGCCTATCATTCCAATTGTTGACATGCATTGGCTTTTATTGACGCAAATTTTGAAGCAAAGGGATAGAACTATCACTATTTTCCTACACACACGCAGAGAGAGACACAGAGACTGGCTTGGCTTTCAGCTGTATTTATGCCTGAGAACAAAATACTTTTGAAACTCTAAGTAGTTTCTTGAATAGTTTGAATCCAAAATAACTTTGGCATCTATGTTGATCGAATGCGGCGTGAACACATGGGTTGTTTGGTGTCTACATGAGATTGGATTGGATAACATGCTAAATTAATTTAAGGTATGTTCAAGAAAGAAATTTTGTCAAAGTTAATCTCCTTCGATCCTCACGAAATGATAAGATATCAAAACTGCTAAGTCATTCACCTCTACTTTCATTCTTACTTCAACGTGCCTTAAACCTTGGTTCTTAAATCCAATCTAATCACATCCAAGGCCCTAAACGAGCCCTTTTGGACAAGGCATGCACCTAGACACCTAATAAAAAGAACCGCCTGGGCCCTCACACATGTCCTGCCTAGTCCCCTACACGCCTCTCGACTAGCGTCTAGCGCCTTTTAATTAGAACCTAAGAGAAGGACTTAAATGAAACATGTGTAGTATTACTCAGGTATTCAATGCCATGTAAGTTGCTTTTAGTGACAATGGGGTACGGTAAGTGTGCTGCACTAGAGTTAGACTATTTGGTAGAATTTTCTCTAATTTAGAGGATCGGAGCACACCCTATCGTCACCTATGATTGATAAGGATACCAGAGAAGTATTTGTGTTAAATATATCTTACCTTCATCACATAACTTACAACATAGTATACCATATGTAATATGTGACCTAGCGTAAGACACATGAGAGGCGTGTATAACGCATAAGAGTTAAGTGCATAAGAGTACAAAGAGATAAGAATTTCAACAAGAACAATTAAACAAAAAACATATGATTTGAAGGGAAAGTGCTTTTATAGTCTACTCAAGTTAAGGAAAGTATGTTAATAGCCATAACCATAAGTACAAAGTACTAATGACCTAGCTTAACACACATGTGAGGAGTGTGTGACGCATAAGAATTAGGTGCATAAGAGTATAACAATTACTTAGGAGATAAGAAATTTAATTGGAACACTAGAAAAGCTTAGAAGGATGGTGCAAATATGGTCAAAACAAGATATGATTAAGAAACGTATATTACCAGCCACAAACGTCAGTACAATATATTAATAACCTAGCTTAACACACATATGATACCCATGTAACGCATAAGAGTAAGGTGAAAAAGATGTGCAAACACCAAGCAAATATTCAACCTTATGTTTGAATAAAATAAAAATAAATAAAATTTGCATTGAAGAACTAAAAACAAATTTTAGAGGGAGAAAGAAGGATATCCCTAACACGTGTGAAATATTACCTGTAAATTTGCAATTAACGTTCATATAAAACTCCTCTAATACCAAATGCCATGATTAGAACTCACATAAACCCCTACAAACCTCACACAATCCACCCTCCAAAACCAGTTGAGCTTCTCCTGCAAATCCCGGAATTGCAGAGAAAACCCAGTTCCCCAAAAAGCCGAACCGGAAACGAGGAAGGAAACGCCATGAAAGCTTATCCCCAAAGTTTTTAGTTTTTTTTTCTCTCAGAGTAATCATCACATAAATCCAAATGGTGATAAGATTAGATTCGATTAGAGTGTAACGTTCTCCAGAGGCTATCGTGTCAAGAAATCGCCATAAAGCTATGCCCGTTTCCTTCTGCAACCTCCATTTCTTCCTCCCTTAAAAGCTCTCTCACTTTTTGGTTTTTCTTTCAGTCTCGATCGACCCCTTTCGGTTTCTGCTGACTCTGTCTATTTCCCGAGAGAAACCCAGAAAGGAAAACCCATTTCAGAATGCTGCCGAGGCTGAACGGTGGTGTTTGGATGGACAACAGGGAGGACAGAGACTCTCTTTCCTGGACTAGAACCTCCGCCGCCGCCGCCGGCGGCAGCACCGAGAACAAGGACGAGATGGGTTCTTCTCTGTCGACCTTCAAGTCGATGCTGGAGGTTGAAGACGACTGGTACATGGCGGCAAATAACAGCATCCAGGGCCATTCAGATGTCAGAGACATCACCTTCTCGCCGAGCTTTGCCGACCCAGAAAGCTTGCTGCTCAACCCGGTGGACTCTTCCTCCTCCTGCTCGCCGTCGTCGTCGGTTTTCAACAATCTCGACCCGAATCAGGTTCATTACTACATGCCTCAAAATCCCAACTTGTCTTCGCTGCTTAATGTTGTTCCTAACAACCCTTTGGATCAAGGCTTCGATTTGGGCTGTGACATTGGGTTTCTTGACACTCAAGCTTCGGGTGGCGGTTCGAGTATGATGAACAGGGGAGGTGGGGTTTTATCTGGGTTCAATGATTTGAGCTCCAATAACCAGATGAATGCTCAGAATTTGGGTTCTAATTTACAGTTTTCGACTACCCGCATGCCTCAAGTTCTTGAAAACAGTTCAAAATTTTCGGGTTTTTTAGGTGTGGATGATGGTTCGGCAAATGCTTTGTTTCCCAATAGGCCTAAGTTACTGAGACCACTTGAGTCCTTCCCTTCTGTGGGAGTACAGCCAACTCTTTTCCAGAAAAGAGCAGCGCTCCGGAAAAACATAAGCGATGGTGGAGGGAATTTAGGTGTTTTGGGCTCACAAGGGGGCCTGGTTTTGAACGAAGGGGATGTGCAGAATGAGAAGAAGAGGAAAATGAGCGGCGGAGATGATGTCGATGATCTGAGTTTCGATGGTTCGGGTTTGAACTATGATTCGGATGAGTTTACTGAGAACACTAAGGTTGATGACGGTGCCAAGAATGGTGGGAACGGCTCGAATGCGAATAGCACTGTTACCGGTGGAGGAGGGGGTCATAAGGGGAAGAAGAAAGGGTTGCCTGCCAAGAATCTGATGGCTGAGAGGCGCCGCCGGAAGAAGCTCAATGATAGGCTGTACATGCTGAGATCCGTTGTTCCAAAGATTAGCAAAGTAAGAATTACTTCACATCGTTTGCACAATTTTCTCGTGAATTTGAACATGCAATGATGTTATGTTTTAGGTGATTAATCAGGTCCTAAAAATTCATTAGCAAATTGTTTTTAGCCTTTTCATTTGTTGTACAAGTAGCATCATTTAAAAGGCTCCAAATTACTTGATTTCAATTTAAGATGGCAATAATTTCTGTCACGATCCAACTTTAAGCAATTTTAGATGAAAGATTAGTTAGTAAGTCGCTATTTGGAGGATCTACTAAAACGCTTTCGAAGCTTTGTTCTCTTGTGTTTCATGAATATTGTATGATTTGAATGACATTCCGGCGTGTGATATCAGATGGACAGGGCCTCAATCCTTGGGGATGCAATTGAGTACTTGAAGGAACTTCTGCAGAGGATCAACAACCTCCACAATGAACTGGAGTCAATCCCTCCCGGATCTGCATTGACGCCTACCGGAAATACTTTCCACCCTTTGACACCCACTCCGGCTACTCTGCCAAATCGTATCAAGGAAGAACTTTGCCCCAGCTCATTACCTAGCCCAAATGGCCAAGCTGCAAGGGTAACATCCTCTATGCTTGGAAATTTCTTTTTGCACTTCCTCGATTGAATAAGTAAAATTAGATTTTACTCTTAACTTTTCTAGTGATTTTACTTTTTGCTAAAAACGCGAAAGGAAATGAGTAACTCTGTTCACTTTAGATCAGTTCAGATCAACTCTGTTCTGATGTTGATGATTATATGCAGGTTGAAGTTAGGCTGCGAGAAGGACGAGCAGTTAACATCCACATGTTCTGCGGCCGAAGGCCAGGTCTCTTGCTCTCGACCATGAGAACTTTGGATAACCTTGGGTTAGACATCCAGCAAGCCGTTATCAGCTGTTTCAATGGTTTTGCTATGGATGTCTTCCGTGCCGAGGTATCATTCGTTACACTCATCAGTTCTTTATACATACAGCATCCCACTACTATTATAGTCGCCTAACAGTGGTAAGGAGGGTAATGCTCTCTCACCAGACAGTCGAACATGTTACGTTATCAGAAATCTTGAAACATAGTCAATAGTTAATATCGACTGTTTAACAACATAACACGCTACACAGTTGGATGATAAAACATTTCAGCTAACTTCTCGATATCTTTCAGCAATGCAAGGAAGGCCAAGACGTCGACCCGGATCAGATAAAGGCGGTACTTCTGGATTCGATCGGGTTCCATGGCATGATGTAGATTGCAGCAAAACAACAACTTGAAATTGATTTAACCAAAGACAGGAAGGAGACATGCAATTTGTATATGTTTTGCCAGAGCTCAATTGTTTCGTTCAATCAAGTGTTTAATTAGCAGCTTTTGAAGGAACTTAAACTTGGTAGCTGTCGGTTTTGCTTTGTACCATCAGAAAATTCAGCTCAGTCAGACCTGGATTTACTGATTATTTCTTAAATTTTCAGCTATTTCTTTCCAGTTTTTAAATAATTTTGTGACCGAATTACCCCATAAATGTTATGCCCTTTACAATAATTACGCTATTATCCGAGTCCGGATCCTCGTCGATTCTCTTTGTGAGGATCCCGGATATCCGTGAATTGTGTTCGTTCATCATACATTATGCAATCAGAAATCATTTTAAATATTTTTATTTAAAAATAAACATAAACAGTGCTTGACAAAAACTGATCGTATGATGTACGATGAACGAATACGATTCACGGATCCTTAGAATCCTCACCAAAAGAATCCGAAGAGGGTCCTGTTGGCTATTATCCTACTATTGTGGTGAATGGTTTTCTGCAAGCTTTTTTAGGATTGATTTTTTAAAGAAAACACCGTTACTAATTAGCGCTTTTATTAGATGAATGTCAAATATTTTGTTAAAAATTAAAGTGTTTGTCGATAAAAAAGACATTTAACATCTTTCATTTTTTGTGTGATTTAAAATGATGGGCCACAATCCTTCAGGTTTCACATTGGCAGAAATTTTGAAATACTATCATTTATGCATGCTTTCTAACTATTTGATCATATGATTTTTCTATTAAGCTGATGGCGTGAAAGATATTTGACCTATTTTTAGGCCATGTAAGCCACACTTGCACCGGTTGGACTAATCTACGTGATCGGTTATGGTTTTGATACATTGATTGATTAAGGAAAAGTAAAAATATCACGATAATTGGTTTTGGTTTATGGTGTAAGTGTGACTTCCACATCAATCCAGAAATAGAACCCGCACTTTTCAGGTCACTAAGATGAAAAATTACACAGTTAAACTGTCAGACAACACTAATTGATAAGATTCCAAAATCTCATACCCATTCTAAAAACCGATCCTAACTCAAAAGGGCATAAAACATACTCAACTCAAAAGCACTCAGAGCACGTCTATTTCTAGTACCCGTAACCACTAAGTAATAATAACCTTACCCGTACCCACATCATGTATGATCCATAATATAATTGGGCTTCAAAACGAACATAAGCAATTGGGCTTAAAGGAAAATTAAATAAATGGGCTTCTTCCAATCCAGAGCTGGTTTTATGGTGACGTAATGTGATTATGAGTCTACGAGATCACGAAAGTAGAATGAGACCCATAAAATGGTCCCAACCCAACAAATAATAGGAAGAGGTTTGTGAGGTGGGAGATGTTTGCTTTTTCCTTGGTCATGTATCGTTCTGAATATTCCAAGTACGGTATGTACGATTAGTATTTCCGATCGTATCCATATCCGTACCCGTATGTCTTTGCCTCTTATCCTTTTCTTACCTTGTTTTAATACAAGTTTTATACACGAGACTAGTTCATTTTTGCTTACAACCAACTAGGATCACAAGTTGGAATAGTGTTTCCGATTCTCAAAGTAAAATTTTTGTATCTGAACCTAAAAATTCCGAATCGGATGATTTTTTGAGAAATTTAAACGGAAATCAGAATGCATTTTGAGATTCAAAGAATTCTAAATTTCCTATTCAATCTTTTCATTGTGTTACGAACTTATTTCGATAAAGAAAACTTATTTTTCGATATACCTAAAATTCTGAATTTGATAATTGTGATCCGATCCAATTCAATTCCGAATTTTGGAACGGAAATTGAAAACATTTTATCCGATTCTATCATTCCGAAAAACACCTCTGATGCCGAACAAAATGGGAGAATTGGGCAAATTATGGCAAATGTTGTGGGTGACAAGTGACAACAATGTGTTGCGTGGTTGAATTTGAGGTGTAAAAATTGGATGTCTGCTTTATCCAATCATTTACTGACTAACACCCCAGTACACATATGAAGGGGCATAACCATTTGCATTTGTTTACGGACATTTAATATACTTAGTACTTGAGTCTCTTGAGTCTTGAGTCCATCGAATGAGTTTTGGGTGATATCACATGCCATTAATCAAGGCAGGTCATATGCCAGAGTAAAGACTAGAGCCACTCTGTATTACTGCTTTGTGTTTTTATGCATATTTCTTTTAGTTTTCCTTTTTCTGACTGGGTGCCACTGACATTAAAAAGAAAATGTGTTGTATGCAACTTTATATAATCAGTTTTAGAAGATGCAATTGAATGCATGATGATTTGGTGTTCAAATAATTTAGTATTCGGAACCGTAAACCGGCAAGAATCTATTCGGAACCGGTGTAGACCGAACCGTAAGGTTCTAGTAATAAATTTAAACGGAATCGCACTTAATCGAACTGTTGATATTCTTCCGTTTCGGTTCCGGTTTAGGGGTGGAACAGCACCGTGCCCACCCCTATGCTTTCTAACTATTTGAGCATATGATTTTTCTGTTAAGCCGATGGTGTGAAAGATATTTGACCTATTTTTAGGCCGTGTATGCCACACTTGCACCGGTTGGACTAATCTACGTGATTGGTTATGGTTTTGATACACGGATTGATTAAGGAGAAGTAAAAGTACCACAATAACTAGTTTTGGTCCACGGTGCAAGTATGGCTCCCACGTCAATCCAGAAATAAAACTCACGCTTTTCAGGTCACTAATTTGATGAAAAATTACACAACAAAACCGTCAGACGGCATAAATTGATACAATTCCAAAATCTCATACCCATTCTAAAATTGATCCTAACTCAAAAGGGTATAAAAGGAAAAGGATCCTAAGGATTTGGAGGATCCTGTAATTGTGTTCGCTTATCATACATCATACGGTGAGTTTTCATTAGGTACTATTTATATTTAATTTTAAATTCTAAATGATTTCTGAACGCACGATTTACGATAAACGAACACGATTACGGGATCTTCTGGATCCCCAGCAATGTTTTCGGTGCTCGGAACCACTAAGAAATAATAACCGTACCCGTACCCGTACCCGCATCCTGTATGATCCGTAATATAATTGGGCTTCAAAACAAACATAAGTAATTGGGCTTAAAGAAAATTAAATAAATGGGCTTCTTCCAGTCCAGAGCTAGCTTTGTGGTGACGTAATGTGACGATGAGTCTACGAGATCATGAAAGCAGAATGAGACCCATAAAATGGTCCCAACCCAACAAATAATAGGAAGAAGTTTGTGAGGTGGGAGATGTTTGCTTTCTCCTTGGTCATGTATTGCTCTGAATATTCCAAGTACAGTATGTAGGATTAGTATTTCGTCGTATCCGTGTCTGTACCCGTATGTCTTTGCCTCTTATCCTTTTCTTACCTTATTTTAATACAGGTTTCGTACACGAGACTAGTTCATTTTTGCTTACAACGAACTAGGATCGCAAGTTGGAATGGTGTTTCCGATTCTCGAAGTAAAATTTTTGTATTTGAACCTGAAAATTACGAATCCGATGATTTTTCGAGAAATTTAATTAGAAATCATAATGCATTTAGAGATTCAGAGAATTCTGAATTTCCTATTCAATTTTTTCATAGTGTTACGAACTTATTCCGATAAAGGAAACTTATTTTTCGATATACCTAAAATTCTGAATTTGATAATTGTGATCCGATCCAATTCAATTCCGAATTTTAGAACGAAAATTGGAAACATTTTATCCGATTCTATCCTTCCGAAAAACACCTCTGATGCCGAGACTGTTTTTTAGCATCACGGTCAAACTTCAACAAAATGGGAGAATTAGGGAAATTATGGCAAATGTTGTGGGTGTGACAAGTGACAAGAATGTGTTGTGTGATCAAATTTGAGGTGTAAAAATTGGCCAAAAGATAAAAGTTGGGTGGCTAGAAAGAAAGAAACTCTCTCTCTCTCTCTCTCTCTCTCTCTCTCTCTCTCTCTCAAGGAGCACTATCAAAAGGGTCAAATAAACACTTTCATTAATTACATAAAATTGACAGATACAATGAAAGCTTGCTTGGTTTTGAATAGCATTGTCATTTGTCGTAAAGAGGTTGCTTTACAGCACGAAATTCCTTCACATTACATGTCTTTACGAATAAGCGTCTCAAAACTCTGCACCATAGTCGAAAATATCGTTATCGCTAACATTATCAAGGACTAACGAATTCAAATAGGCTACATGTGGAGTCAAAGCTGTGAACTAGGGGCAGAAAAACCCTCTTATACCGCTCGGAGATTCAAAAGGGTAGCGGTTTCCACTCCCATTTTCTCCTTCAACACTCCTCTACTTGTTCTATCCCTCGATTCTCCTTTGAATTATTCAAGCGAAGGCAAAGGCAAAGAAAATGAAAAGTCCGGGGGAAGAAAGAGTGCAGAACTCAATTGTGCTGCTTGTAAAAATAGCCAAATCTTGACAAAGACGAGGAAGTCCACAGGATTTCGACTTTTAACAATGCCGTCCAGACATGCTCGATTTACAACCCCCAAAAAAAGACAACAAAACTGAAGGCAATGGGTTCCTTAACCAAAAGCATCATAAACATTAGAGAATCTGTGCACTAACTTACATTACAAGGTCGGGAAAATGAGGTTGAACTAGCCTATGTACAATGTGGAATTGTTTGACAAGAAGCTAGGCCCACGTCACCTTGCTCGAACCAAAAGGGTATACATATTTATCTATCTCTATATTATAACCAGATCACTTCCAAATTAACTCCAGAACATGTCCAAAACTAGATCAATCAGAATCGCCACCTATCTGGGGGGCCTTGTCAGCTGAATTTCAAAGTCCAATGGAGAAACGGTCCAACTTGAATGGCTTAGTAGGACCCTCACAAAAGCCACCATGATCATCATCTCGCCCACGAAACTCTACACATTTTCAGTAATGACAGGTGATGGAAATAGCCGAAAAGGGGCATAAAATGGCAACAAAAACAAAATATAATTCAAGGATAATTATATACCTAGTCATATACCTACAAATCTCGAGAACCAGGCTTGACACTTCTATGCATATGGAAGTGGTTGAGACTTTCCCACTCTTGCATCCACACCCTCCGCACCCAATGACAGATTATCCTCCCCATGTGCATTCAAAGTCCCGGGGTTCATCTTTTGGACTTCCTCTCTGGTGTAGATGAAAATCTTCCGAACTATGCTACAAAATTCCCTGTACCAATCATAGAACATCGCTACTTTGTAAAACCTCTTAGTCACAAAAGATTCATATAACATAACTAACCATACTCATCTTAAAAGGCAACAAATGAGTAATCTAGCAGATTGATGAAAGATAAATACTTACTGCCAGGGATCATCTCCAACAAGCATCATATCACCTTCATCATCAGTATACACGATCATCCAATTCTTTTTTGGGGACATCAGCTCACCACCAAACTCAAACAACATGTCCAATTCAGCTATCAGCTCCTCGTAGTTGTCGAACTTGGTAAGATCAACAGACCTACCTAGTGCAATACCCTGCTTGTGAACCTGGAACCAACAGCAATTTATTAAGTTCAGTTTTCAATAGGCCTTCGTATTGTCAACAGAGTTCCAAATAAAGCCTAAGATAATAGTTGGGAAAAAGATAAATACCTTGGTACAACTCCTAGTTGAACCACCCTGGGATTTACCCTGAGCATCTCTGGTATGTTGCTGAGAAATTTGCAAAGCTGGCTCGCTAACAGCCATGGGATTATCTATTGATTTTGAGCCCCTTGATTTTTCAGACTTCAGGTCAGACTCAAAAGCATGAGCTTGGTTATTACGAGGTGACTCATTCATCGCATTTCTGTGTGACAATGCAGGATCTGGTGTTATCAGGGGAATACCAAAGAGCTTGTATTTTCCATCTTTAGGCTTCACAGCTTCATGTTTGTCTAGTAACATCTGTGGTCTCTGCACGATTTCCCTTGCATTCGCCAGGTTCTCAAAAGGTGATGGAGGTGGAGGCATCATCCAATTTCCATGTGGGTGCTCAACTCTCTGCCCATTCATAACAGAAGATTCACCAAACCCACCATATCTAGAATTCCCTTGTGCTTGGTATGACATATTTCCAAGACGTCCTTTCTGATTAGAGTCCAAGCTAAGTGACAGAGATGATGGTAACACAGACCACGAATGCAAGTTATATTTCCCTTCCTTATCCAGTGAATGCTTTCTCATTGAATTAGAAGATACTACACCTTGATCGACAAAAGGTGGACAGATACCATTTGAGGAATCACCATTATTCCCGAAGCCTGACAGCAAATCTGTGTAAGTTGGTTCATTCCTCCCTGAGGACATCCAGTTCTCTGAACCATATCTTCTTGAAGCACATACCCCATCAATCTTCTCTTCATCCATCGACGGTAGCCATGCAACAGATTTCTCAGCAGTATCAGACTCGCTCTCCTGAAAACTGGCTCTCAAGGTCGGCAATTCTTGACCTTGCAAGACCCTTGAAAACCCACCAGGCATCACAGGGTCTACATTTGCTTTTGACAAACCAACTAAAGTAACAAAAGAGGAAAATATTATTTCTTTTTCGAAGGGCAAGAAAAGTAAAAAAGTTCTGCATAAAAGAATTTATGGTATCTAAAAATATTACAATGTCAGTATGGGTATACCTTCCCTAGTAAGGACTGAGGAATCTGGGGATGATGGCACCATATTTGTACGAGATCTTTTTGGCCTGGGCATTGGAAGTGGATTCAGTGCAGGAGGAGCAAGAGCAGGCTCTATTTTCCAAGGTGAAACTCTCTCAGGACGGGGAATAGTAGAAGTCTCATCCCATCTCACCTTTAAGAAACATAAGAATGTTCGTTTTAGCTTACCCAAATAAAACTACAGAAGTACGGCCCTAAGGAATTTTGCCTACCTTAAGGCATCTCCATTTGGAATCTCGCCATCTTTTGGTGTCAGCATCTTCCATTCCAATTATGGTGCCGGTAAACCTATGACAAGATAAACTCATTACACATTTTCAGGTAATTAATATGAACAGAGAGGAAGAATTCAGCATCAACCAAACATACCTCTGCTCTGGAGCTTCTTCACCTTCAAATCTCATCTTAAACCTCATGCCTATAGAATAGTTGTTTTTAACAGACTCCATGTATTGATCAAATGGAACAATGAACTCAGCAGGGCTTGTCCTGTAAACGAACATTTGAAACTACTTCAAAAACAAAATCGAACAAATCATAAAGATCAAATACTATAAACAAAATAAAACGCATTTATTACAGTACATTTGAAATGGTAATTTGAAACCTCTAAACTAATTGCTGAGAAATATACAAATAGACAAAATAAACAACACCTTGGCTTGTAGTATACAGTGAACATGGTTCCTGTTATGATGGCATGCCATGCGGTTGCGAGGACACCAAGATGCATACTGTGACTGGATATCACTGAAGATGGAACACTGCCTTGCTGTCTCATAGCACGTCTAACACCAACACGGAGCTCCCCATTCTCACCCCTAGGAAGTTACATGGTGGTCCCATATCAGAACAAAAATAAATAACAACAGCAAGTTCATGGAATCTCAATTTGTGAGAAATCCACTAACCTTAAAAATATAAATGCATCTCCTGCAACAAGCCTCTTGGAGCTAACGAAAACACTCCAACCACTTTGCAGCAAATGCCTCCGTGGTTGACCTGTCATTCCCAACAGTATGTTTATTATGTAACAATTGTACTGCCAAAAGCGTCTTGTAAATTTTTCTTTCACATCAGAAACAACAGTCCTAAGAGTGTGGTTGGGTAACACCAAAAATACACAGGAATGCAAGGAAGATAAGTATCAAACAAATAGAAGTTACCTCGGAAGATATGGCGAAAGCGCCATTCATTTCCATGCAAGTCTTTGGCACCCAACTCCTGTGTTGGGGGTTGGCGAGACATGTCCTGCCAAAGCAAAAGCCAGAAACAGCAACAATGAATCAAATGAATAAATGAAGAAAAAAGGAATACAACAAACTAAAAGCTGAAAAAAACCAACCAGTGGTGGAAGGCATTCATCTGCATGCCGCCTTAACACTGAAAATCCACCATGGGTGCTTGTATCGGAAGCAGTTAAGGTCTTGCAAAATGAATGTACTTGAAACCGCGGTGGTGGAGGAGGGGGAGGCTCCTTCTCTACTGCATTCTCATCTTGCTAGAATTTAAAAGAACATCAGAATCTCAACCCACAATCAGTTTTACCAGCCCACAATAAATCAGAATCCTCAAGCCGACAACTTACATTTGATTCAGGAAGTAAAGTGACTTGTGCAAATACTTCATCAGTGTCTGGTTCAGCCTATAGTTCAGTAGAAAGAAACATATAATTCACTCACAAAGCTAAATAACTTTAAGTACCGAAGACGCAGCTGAACAATTAAATCCAGAGTTCTCAGTTTTCTTCATAAGATCAGCCACCACACTACCTTCAATGATACATTGATAACCCGGCAGAGAATCTTCGATGGAAGATTATACACTGGCATCTGCTGATCAGCCACCTGATTAGTCGACGCCTCCACCTATTTTTTCAAACCCAGAAAGCCCAATTGACAATTAGTGACAACAGACGAAAACCCAGAAACACAACCGCATATGCATCAGCTAAATAAACCCAACAAATAAACAAATAAAACAATCAAAAATCCATGAAAAAAATGTACATCTTTTGACCCCAAAACGAAAAATGGTAGAAAATGAAAGCATTTGAAACTATTAACTTATGCCAAAACATGGTGAAATACAGAAATTGAAAGCCGACCTGCTCGATGTGTCCTTGAGGGAAGTAAAAGACACGTTCCCGTTCACGCGGCACAGTCACGAGCGGCCCTGCGCAGGCATGCCAAAGCTCCGTGAAAAGCGCCGTCTCAGCATCTACACATAACCCATAAAAAACAATCAGAAACCGCTGCACATGGAATACTGAATAGACCACAATCTGTCGGCGGAAAAGAAACCATATTCGCCGGAATTACCTCTACCGGCGGCGGAAACAGTAGAATGACCGTTATGCCCCTCACCGGCGTTCCTCGCGTCATTGTGGTCGCTGAAGCCGGACGAGAAGGTCTCCCCCCTCTGATTGCCGCAATTGTCCCTTATCGAAACCTCCGATGACGTCATTTCTTCAAAGAGCTCAGCACAGATCTCTCATCTGAAACTCTCCGCCGCTGCAATTTCTCAACTTTCACACCCACCCTAAGATCTAAACGCCTAAAACCCAAAGTCCTCAATCCACCACAAACATCCACGGCTCCGTCTCCGTCTCTGCCTCTCTCTCCCTCTCTCTCTCTCTCTCTCTCTCTCTCTCTTTATAACTCTCAGACCTCAATCAAAACCCTAACCCAAAAGCTCAAACCAGATACAAAGGGTTCAAATTTCCACCACTCCAACCCTGTCTCTCTCGTCGTCCGTCCACAGCTCGACGAAAACCTCTTCGTTTCAGCCGTCGACGCAGAGCTCCGTCGATTCTCAACCAATACTCTCGATTCGACCGTCACTGTCCGTCTCTCTCTCCACTATATCTCTCTCTGCAACTCACTCCCGCTCTGTCTCTCTTTGTGCATGCAGGAAGCAGCTCCAAGCTTTCTCTCTCCTCTTCTCTCTCTCCCTACCTTCTCTCTCCTCTGTGAGTCGCTTAGTGTCTGACAAATGAAAAGGCCCAACCCTGAGTGGTCAAAACAGCGTGCAATGATTTTCAACCGCAGTCAAATTCTAACCAAGTACTGGTGATGACTCGTAGTCTCCGGTGACCTTGCCCTTACCAACCGGCTACACCCGGTCGACACAAGCCCCATACCAGCGACCGCTCGCCTACGTGTTTGATTAATAAAAGGCGGCCGGGAGACAGTACGAAACGATGCTCGCGTTTCTCCGTTCCCATGTGTCGTCTCCTGATTCAGTCGCTCGAGTGCGCGTGGAAGTAACGGCGTCTGGTATGGCTTCCAGGTGTCGGGGAATTATTCGGGATTGGAGCGCGGAGCAAGTAACGGCGTTAGGGAGTGAGAAAAGTTGTTGTGTTTTTATTGGGAAGTGGCGTTGTCGTGCTATCAACGGGCAGGCCTGGATGGATGTAGGAGGGTAGGAGAAGGGGTCCTGTCATAAACCATGGTTACTTTTTCTTTTTCCTTTCATTTTGGCTTTTTTTATATTCCTAATTTTTTTTTACTACGGTAAAAATGTAGAAATTGACATGCATAGCAAAATGTAGAATCTTTTTTTTTTTCAAAAAAAGATTTGAGGAATTGACGTATATTTGGAAATTCATAATCTATTATAAATGATTTACCTAATAATATATATTTTAGTACATAACTCAAGGAATTAATGTGAAATTTCTAGGTTTTCTCTTTTCATTGCATAAATATATGGTTTTTCCTGCTATCAAACAAAGAATCAATACAATTGAAAAATAATCAAATCAAAAACATGAATTCGAAAAAAGGAAGACTGCTCCACTTCTGTGATGAATGTGAAAAGAAATCAGACGTGGAGGGTTGGATTCTTGATGGCGTTTGGTATTTATACCAATCACCCTCAAATCCATTAAAATCCTAACAAATCTTTAGTATTCTCACTACACCTAGATGTGGGTGAACTTATTTAAAAACGTAATTGATTACCCATGAATTTAGATCTATTCTTTAAATCCTCTTAAATCTTAATTTGACTACACTATGATTTTAAACTTTTTTAAAATCCTCTCTCAAAATCCTAATTGACTACACCCTAATTTTTTTTTTTTTTGAACAAACATTATAATCTATACTAAGTGGAGGGAATTGGCTTATCCTCATAATGGACTAGCAATAATGTAGTTCATATTTGCCTTTAGCAAGAATCGAACCCTAATCCTAAATTCCATTAAAATCCTAATTTGACCATACCCCCTTAAACACCCAAATAAAATGATTATACAAGCGACGTCGAATTGAGGAAATAAATGTTCATTTTCTGTTACATTTGAGGGTTTCAAACTCTTGATCTAGTCTACTCCTACTCATCAACATACCCACCCTGACAACCATACAAAGAGCGTATCCAATGGAAGTTCTTATTTAGGGACTCCCACCATCACTTTTGAGTATTCATTTAAAGACTTACAGGGAATCTTTGTGTTCCTAAAGGAATATTGTCTCAAATGGGAGAGTCCTTACAGTAAAATCATAAATTTAAAGTTTTTATAATTTTACGTGATAATTTGATTAGGTGGATTTTTTTTTATGTTAACCCTTTTTTAATTAATTAAAAGCATTAAAATCTTCAATCAAGATTGAGACCCTATTACCACTTGAGGTGCACATTTTTTTGTTCGTTAACCTTATTTTAATTAATTAAAAGCATTAAATTTAAAAACATTAAAAGCATTAAAAGCTTCAATCAAGATTGCAAGTCTCGTTTTCCCCTAAAGGTTGTCCCTATACAGTCCCTGTATGTGAGGACATATACATTATGTATGTGGTAAGTCCCTATACTTTAGAAACTCACCTTCCGATATGTTAGAGATTCATTTTATCATTATATTAGTTTTATACCCATTTTATATGGTGATTTCCTATTTAAGATCTCAACTGGAGATGCTCTAACTCCAACAACTTAAAAATAATGTTCAGAATACTTGAGTTATATACCTCGTGCGAGAAGATAAACATTTGGGTGTATGGGATAAGATTAAATTAAGAGAAATTAAACGGGTTCAAAATTCTAATGTGCGTTTCATGTAATCATTTCCTTAGTTAAGAAGGCTAAACGCCAACCTTAGATTAGGATGACACTAAATTTGGGTTAGGACACATGCTTATTATGGAATTCCTACTCTATGGAGTCAAAGTACCCAAATCTTGTACTTGTATTGCCAATTTTATTCTTGGATTGGACTGGATGAAAGTAACTTTTGATAATGTTAGGTATTGATTGTGACATTTTACAACTTAATTATGTATTATTTATATTTTAGTAATTTGCAATTAGGAATTGTTATTGGCACTTTAAAATTCACATTCTCCACTCCAAACTTTATATATTCATAAAGAAAGGTACATTTATGAGGAGTGTATAAGGAGATTTTTGGAGTGCCAATAACACTTCTCTTATAATTTTGGGTTTTTTTTTTAAATTATTATGTATTGATAGTTGAAGCGCAAGAACAAGAGAAAATTAGAATCTTCATGAATTTTGGCTCAACTGGAGTTTTAGTCTCTAGACTAAATTTATACGAGTATTGGTCCTTAAAGTTGTTAAAATTTGGAGCGATCATTCCTTTGAGTAACAAGGTTAGAACGTCCATCCAAAATAAAATTTAAAAGGGCAAATAAGGGACGAATGTTCTAATGAAATTATCCAAAATAACATCGTTCACAAATAATAAGATCATGAACCAATACTCATTCATTTTTAGTTTTGGAACCAAAGCCCTAATTCAAAGAAAATTCATAAACCAACCCCACCATTTTTCTAAAAACACAAATGTGATGCATCTTAAGATTTTCAATTTTATAAAATAATCCAAAAACAGAGATGAATACAATTAGATTTGGGTTGAATAATACAATTTTGCTTGATTTAGAGGTAAAACCTAATTGTTGTCACACCATGCGCTAACATAGGCCATCTAGAACATGAGCCTTTCTATATATTCATTCATTTCGGTTGGTGCAATTAATTCCGGCGACCTATGTTGTTTTCAACAGAAGGTTTAGGGTTACACTTTTCCATTAATTTATTTATTTATTTATTTTAGTGATACAATTTTGTACATGTGTCAAAACTGTAGAGAACTTGGTTTATTTATAAATTTGTTTTCTAAACAAACACATAAATAAAATTAAGAAATGCTCTACTTTTCCACAACTATTGTTCAAAGTGAATGGAATATCATTATGTATTGGATACAAATGAATAAGTTGGTTGCTTAAGTGGAATGATAGTAATATTTACCTCTACTTGTAATTGGAAGGATGTAGGTTGGAATCTCGTGGCTAGCGTGTTTGATGTTTATTCGTTTCATCATCCATTGGTTTAAAAAAAAAGTAGTATTATATTTCCAACAAAAGTTTAGGTTTTGCTTTTAAAAAAAGAAGCTAGTGTGAATCCTTATATCATCATCAACGAAGATGTCAAATTTTAAATATAAAATTTAAATTTGACATCCTCTGTGACAATTTAACATCTTTTAAAGTTTTGATCTTCACCCGATATCTCAAATTTTAAACATAAAGTAAAAAATCATATTTATTTCCATTGTATTGGTAATGAAAGGAAATGAGCTAAAATGTATAAAAATATTTTAACATTACATTGGTAATGAAAGAAAATGAAAAGGCAATGTTTTAAACTAATAAAAAAACATTTAATAATTAATTAAAAATTATTTGAAGTTTCTTTTATGTCAATCCACGTCATGCCACATATGATTGGTATTTCGGTTGCGAATCCACATCATACTACATAAGAATTGACATTTCGGTTTAAAAACACTAGTTTTGTCTTAATGTGGACTTTTAACATCTCCTTTAAAGATGCTCTTATAAACAAGGCGTAAAATGGATTTCCTAAGACAAAATGAGGAGTGAAATTAAAAAGTAATTGGACCAATATGAAAATCTATTTTTAAACGTCTTATATATGTATTACATGGTTCATTGCATTAAGTAACATTAATCTAAATGAAAATCATGTATGATCCACATCAATAATTAAATCTAATTATTCATAAAATAAACAAATTTTCAACCAATTTGCCAAAACAATTAGATATTTAGTTTGAATAAGTTATGAAGAATTTACCTTGAAATTTGAAAGATTAAATTAAACAGTCGTCAGAATGATCGCTGGAGTGGGGTGGTAGGAGTTTGGATGTTAGAGTAAGAGTTTGGTGGGATTAAGATTTGAGAATTGGAATTGGAACTGAGTTTGGGTGTGCTGCAGCTTGTGGGTCTGCTTTTTTGTTGTAATAAAGTGACTTGGACCAAAAGACATCATTTTGGTCAAATCATATTTGAAAAATAATAATAATAATAATGACAACTCCTCTTTAAGGCGTTTTATCAAGAATTTGAAGTACATGTGTGAAGGGCAACTCCAACCTTCAAAGAAACAGCATTTAAATTATCCATAAACGTTCATCGAAGTTCGTTGAGTCAGCTAACCCCATTGACCCTTAATGGTTCCCCTCTGGATTTACAATATATACACCACTGTACACCATCATGACCCTAATTACAAGGTTAAATATAGCTACGCAAAATATAGATTGATGGAAACATATATAACATTGTAGTTAGGGTCATGATGGTGTAGTTATATACACCATTGTACACCATCATGACCCTAATGACCCATTTAAGAGTAATACCCAAACACCCTTTTTCCATTAATTAAAAAGCAAATTCTCACAGACTCGCATACTTAGATATGTGGCAAGATATTAATCTATATCATTGAACCAGACACATATATGGCAAGAGATTAATCTATATCATTGAACCAGACACGCATGTGGTTCAATATTTTAGAAAAAGTACGAACCAAGATATTATCTACTAAAGGAGTAGGGCAGTGCGCTAAGCTTTACAATGAGCTAGTAATAATGTGGTTCAAATTCACCTTGGGAGAGAATCGAACCTAAGACCTCTCACTTACAATTAAAAAGGAATACCACTGACTTCTCACTTACAATTGAAGAGGAATACCACTAGACCGTAATACTAAACCCTATTACAAAGCAGTATTAGAGCAGAATAATGACTATACCATCATGAGCAACCTCTTACATGTCAGCTTTTGCCAGAAGTCCTCGTCATTATTAGAGCTCTGCCCCTAAATATTGGAGGGGGAAAAAAACAAAAGTGAGTGAACCTATAAAATAAAATTTTGAAAACCTTTTAAAAAATGTACGACTCCTCATTATAAAACAAGTATATAGTTTTCAAAGCAATATAATACTAATATGTAGTAAGATACTCTACAGCACGAGTACGTCAAATGATGTAGGGTACAACTACGATAAGTATCTCATCATTAAATCTTAATCACCGTCACATAAGAAATCAACACTCATCAACAAATGATGGCACACAAGTAATGTAGTATTGTCCTCACCGTCACTTTATGACTTTATCACCTTTTAGGTGTCGACTAGTATAACTCGATTCGAATGTCTAGGTAGACATTTGAGTATGAATCACTCAGTTAAACATTCAAATAAACTTTAAAATGCTAATAAATTGAAACAAAATCATGCAATAACAACAGTGAGGACAATAGTGTAAAAATAATGACACAAAGCACTGAACTTTTTACAAAATTTAAAACGTTTTCTTCCTTCGGGTTGGTACCTTCTGCAGCCTAAAACAAAATTATATAGTCTGCCTTCGGATTAGTCTCTGATTATACAACTTTAGGTAACTTCTGCATCATTTCATCTAAATTATTTATTCTATATTTCGGAAAATTTATAGAGAAAAGATGAGTGGAGCAAAAGCAATTGATGTATTTTCTTGGAACGAAAGGAATAATCTAATATTCAGGAACATAAAACCCCATCCTGCAGAAGTTTCAATGCAAGCGGCGTTGGTGGGGAAAGAGTTTGTCCAAGCTAATTAAAAGTCGAAAGGATCAGACTTGAATAAAAGAAGCACAATCATTAAATGGATTCCGCCTAAACCAAATTTTTTGAAAATCAATTTTGATGAGTCTGTAATTAAATGTATATTAGTTGTGCTTAGTGCGTGATTTAAAAAGGCCTATTGCATGCGAAGAGGTTAGCTATTAATAAACGAAAACCTTTTACTCTTTATTTTACTCACGAACAGTTTAAGGGGGTGTAGTCAAACTTGGATTTGAGAGGATTTTAAAAGACTTTAAAATCCTAGTGTAGTCAATTAGAAGATTTTAAAGGATTTTAGAATCCATTCAAATCTAGATGTAGTCAATTAAAGGATTTTAGAATCCTTTAAAATCTATGTGTAGTCAATTAAAAGATTTTAAAGGATTTTAAAATCCATTCAAATCTAAGCGTATTCAAAAAATTAAGATTTTGGAGGATTTCAATAAGTTGTGGATTTTGTGGGAATTGAGAGCCAAAAGTATATATGACCAATACTAAAAAGAATCCAACTTCACTCCCTAGGATTTCAAATCCTTCCACCACAATCCACCACAATCCATTCAAATTCTTTAAAAATCCATATGAATTTTGTAGGAGTCTTTAATCCTCTTAATTCCTATCAAATGTATCACTTTTAAAATCCTTTAAAATCTTAGTTTGACTATACCCCCCCTTAGTCTCAACTTTTTAATACAAAACCACAAAGCAAAACTTAGGATGAACCATGTACATCTTGTGTTTGTCTCCCTATCTCTATCTCTTTACATATTATCATCACTAGGTGATCGAAGCAACCAGGCAAATGTCAAAAACTCAACACTTCAACACAGTTTAATAAACACAATAATATTATAAGTGAGATTGTCCTTATAACTAAAAAGAAAATTTTATTGACGAAAAAAAGTGAGGTAATAATTTGAGATTAAATAAGTTTAGAATTTAATTTCCACCGATGTCGTGCTAGTACTTTACTGGAAATTAAGAACAAGTTTTTTTTTTTTTTTTTTTAATAATATCGTTACAAATTAATAAAACATCCATTGTCGACCAAAACCTATGAAGTTACCAGTTTAATACTCTAATTAAAACAGAACATGAATAAGAAATATGGGGCTGAAATGTAATTTTACACAACTAAATTTTGCTTTTTTTTTTTTTCAAAACCTCACATACATGTAATCCTAACATATCTCTAATTAAAAAAAAAAATCTCACAAAATTTGTGTGTGCCCATATGCTAGTTGTTGTTTAAAATCGCCGTACAAATAGCATGTGATGTACAGGAGATAAATGGGAACCCAAACGTGCATTTGTTGGAGCCAAATTTGCGCAAATTGTGCGGTGACATGTGTGACGAGTCACCTTCCAAATTATAAAGCAATGACAAAAGTGAATAAAACGTGCGTATTTTGAGTCACGCTATAAAACCAACCCTGCCCCCCTCGCCTAACTTGGAGTGAGGTTATTTACGGGCCAACATACTAAAAGTGAAGTGGTGCTCTACTTCCCAATTTATGGTACCATTTTCCATGTAGTGTCACCTCCATTAGGAGAAGTTCAACTTGTATTCAATCGTCTACAAACTTATGGACATGTTAGCTGTTCGACTCAAAGTTTCGGAAGTAAATTTTCTTCCCTCCAAATCTACTCCCCTCCTCGTTTTTCCTCCTACTTTCTTTTTATCTTTTTATCTTTATAAAAAAAATCAATACAAGATGCTGACTTAACTTAATCCTAAGATTTCAAATAGGAGAGAACTGGAGGGAAAGGAAGATGGGAGACGAGATATAATGGATCTAAGTTTCAGAATTCGTCATGCCGACATGTTTACAACAGTTACATATATGTTTTTGTACATCTCTTTATTATGGTTGTTTACTAAAGTCATTGTAACGTAAGGCTTGTAAGCTAGCCTCTAGGATTAGTCCAAATAATAAGAGTGGGTAAGGAGAGGAGTAAGGATTAAATTAAATAAGTTCAAGGTCGCTTATGTTAAACTATATTATACTATCCAATAAATAAATCTAATATTTGAATTCTATAATTTTACTAGAGACACCATCCATAGATGGTGGTAGTTGATCAAATAACTGCAATATTTAGTTGCTCATGTTAAACTATACTAGCATAGGGTTAGTCCAAATAATAAGAGTGGGTAAGGAGATGAGTAAGGATTAAATTCAATAAGTTGACGGTCGCTTATGTTAAATTATACTAGCATATGGGAACACTTAAAGATCCAATATTCTTTTTCTTTTTCTAATTTTGAAAAACAATGTTATAATTATTTCTCTTGAAATCCTAATTCGTCAAATACTTAAAAAACAATAATTGGTTATTCAATAAAAGAGCAAGAGTTCCTACTCAAAATTATTCGTTACCGATTTATATAACCTTGTGGTAATGATTGGAACCATTCATATTACAAATCACTCTATAAAGATAAGATCTGAAAAAATCATTTAAAACTAAGGTATTTAGTCGTCGAATTATATAAAAAAATAGACATAATTAGTAAAAGCATTACCAAGTGATTATAATACAAATAGTTCTCATCATAAATATGAAACTCTATGATTCGAGAGATTTTTCAATGTAACCGATACACGAGGTGATACAATAAGTGTCATTATACAAATAGTAAGATATATGTGTTAAAAAGTTAATAACTTGAAAAATAAAAATTTTCACAACATCTATAAAAATACATAGTATATTACTTGTATTCCGATCACAATAAAAATTTCTTCTATAATTCAACAAGAAGAATTTTGAAGAAAAATTTGCATTCACCTTTGAACAGCTGTGAGCTAAAGAGCAATAAAAATCAAACCGAACCGAAAAAGGGGTTACACCGTACTACGGTGGTCCTAACGCGCGAGAGGCGGTGAAGAGGAATGGAAAAATGTTTGACTGACAGGTGAAGCTGTAGGAAATCCGGCTTGCCATTTTCTCACAGTAAAGTAAATGACGGTGGGTCCCATCACCACAACCACAAGGTGTCTCCTTATTAGCTTACAACTAATCCAAGCTGTGGGCCCGTCCTTTATCTGCCTCCTATCCCTTAGCAGTTGGGGCACTCCCCTAATCCTCCTCCCTCCTGACCCCTAACCCACAGACCAGACCTTGTCATGTCTTTCTCTTCACATCCCAAATTTATCCCTAACCTTTTTTTTCTTTTCTTTTTTAATCCATTTTTTCGCTAAAGTCACCGGGACACCTCAATTACCTTTCTCACGGCCCCAATGGCGCTTACGGACCTCAGGCGGAATTAAATTACGGTTTGCGGAATTCAAATGAGTATTCAATCCAGTTAAGGATCTTTTTTTTTGGGGGGGGGGGTGACTGCTTTTAATGGACGAATTAGGTGTTGCCACGTGGATGTGAGGTCAGTTAGGAGACACCTGGGTCTCTCAGGTAAATGCCAACATGCGCAAGCATTTTTTACGGTTTCTGAAAATTTGGTTACGTCCTAATCCCCGCACGGGGTTTGCGTGACATAGGTGGGGATGGAAATAGCGCGTCATATTTATTGTTCTAAATTTTTAATATGTCATTTATTATTAAAGTGTAATAATATTTTTTATTATTTATAAGTAAGAAATTTTAAATTCGATTCTCATCAAAGACGAATTTAAAAATTGATAGAAGTAAGTTGAGAGTAGTGATACATAATGTGAACGATGGAGATAAGTTCAAGTAAAAAACCATTCAATCTTTCCTAAATGGTGTGACGAGAACAAACAAATGGAAAGAAAGAAAGACGACCACTATGACTTGCGATAGTGATGGCCTCGATGTGTTTGGAAAAGAACGGTACCTAATCTTTAGTTAATTAATCAAATTTTTAAGGTGAGATTAGAAGGAGATAAACATGAACAACAAATAATTAAAAATTAAATGAAACCTCGTTCATATCCTCTCTCTTTTTGGTGGGTGGCCTGGTGGGAAAAGGACCGTGTCACGTAGATTTGATAAAATTCTTTGCCATGGACCCTACATGCATGCCCTTCCTTGTTCTTGTGATATTTAATTACTTTTGGCCATGTGTTGCAAGTGTATTTAGCAATGTCAAAAGTGCTTTCTAATATCCAACCAAACCTAGTAATTTTTTCCTTTAATTAGGGTTTTTCTAAATTTAGTAAATGTCATAAGTGCTTTCAAATACATAGAACATAGTCAAAGTTTTAAGAAATACTTTAGTGCTTCTAATAAAAGCATTTTTTATGCACCACCACCTAAATCCAACGATGGACTTAGAATTTTGTTTTTGTGAGAATTGACGTTAGTAGTAAGTCCTATTAAACACTGTGTAGGCTTCTCTAATGATCAAGTAGATATAAAGTCATTAGTTTTTTTTATTTTTCAATTTGTGCGACGCACTCATAAATAACTATCAGTCGTCAATGTAAATAATGAGTCCACAATACATAATACGCTCGCACTCACGGCTGCTAGCGCGCACAACTCAGTCATGTACAACACTTATGCTGTTCATATTCAACCTTTGATATTATGGTACAGAAGTGATCGTGGCGTTTTTGTCTTGGTCGCCCTAGACACCATTCTCTCACTTGGAGGGTCTAAGTCAATGGCCGAAATATTGCAAATGTGATCATGTCATTCAAGAACTGCCCTTCTGCTTGTCTGAAGACTCTGAACATAAAGTGGGAAAATTTAACATGCGGGGAATTTTTGGAGATTTATAAACGCTTTTTGATTAAAATGATTTTTAGAATTGCCATAATTCTGCATTTTGATTATTAAGATTGAAAATCAATAGAAGGAGTTCTTAAGTTTGTCCATTATCAATCATTTTGGTTATTCGGTAAAAAAATCTCTATGAAATTAAAGGTATTTTGTCCGATCAATCCCTCCCCTTGCTTTTCCATTAATGAAGATTTTTCACAAAATGATTCACGGTGGATAAATTCAAAATCATTTTTATCGATTTTCAACATCATAAGAAGTAATTGTGCCAGTTTCAAGAACTATGTCAGCTAAAAAGCCGATTTATAAATAAAAGAAACAAAAAGGAAAGCCTTTGACGAAAGCCAACATATAAAAATCACCGGCTATGAAAGCAGGCAGCTAGGGAGGCATCCTATGCATTCTATCTCCTCCAACCAGGGTAGAAACTAGGGTTTGATGGGTTTGTAGGCATATTTTTTGTTATCATTAACCCTTAAATCCCATAATTTTATGAATGGTCTGTGATTAATTATATATAATCACCAGTCACACAAAGATTCCAACTATATAAATACGCATTAACAATAAGAAGAAAAATAAACCATAAATTAGAGCTCGACAGCTAAAAGATGTGCTGGTAAGATACCATCATTGTTGAGTACTAAATTTGAAGCAAATAATTATTTAACATATCCATCAGATGCATAATTTGGTTTTTTTAATCATATAGGTTCCAATCCTTCTCAAATTTCAATGTTTAAGGAGGGCGGTTCGTTCATAAATTGCTGTCTTTCGTGCATGAAAAATTTGTTTATTAATTTTTGCTCATAAAATAATATGCAGATAGAGATTTGAACTGTCAACTTGAGATTATTAAATTAATTATAATTTAATTAACATAAAAAACAAGGTGCAGGAGGCCCAATAATCCTCGAAGTGGCACGTTTCTGGCGTGATTAGTTGTTAATTAAGCATCAATATTCTCATATTTCTTGCTTGCATGTATGGCTGAGACAATTCACACTCATAAGGATAAAATAAAAAGTAAAATGAATAGTATTATAATTGATTTTTTAGTATAAAAATGTAGTTTTTCGTTAAAGTGAACAGTACTGTAAGTGTTTCGTTAAAATTTTCAATAATCTATTAGACTTTTTGATCTGTATTTATAGTTTCTTTTCAGATCACTCTAATTCTATATAGTTGTTTCCTTGTATAGTGCAAAAAAAAAAAAAAGTAAATAAATAAATTTGAAGGCAAGTTTGAAGAAATCAAATTATTTTTAACAACGATTTGTTACGTACACACATAAACATTAGACTTGGACCTATTAAAAATATCAAAAACTAATTTGACATGTATCGATGCATGGGAAAATTCAAATGGGACCTTTAATAATACTTTACTAGCATATGCTCACACACAAAGTGTGTGTGAAATTTTTTTATTTTTGTTTTTGAAATAGAAGGAGAGTGGAATAGAGTGATAGAGAATGTGACAATCAGAGTTTTTTTTTTTTAATTTTTTAATTAGAGATATATTAGGATTACATGTAGGTGAGGCTTTGAAAAAAAAAAACTTTGGTTTTGTGAAATTACATTTCTACCCATATTTCTATTATGTTATATTTTAATTAGATGGTTAAACTTGTAATGTCACATCCCGGCCCGGGTGGGACCACTTCCCGAGCCCACTCCACCACCGTAGCACAATATTGTTCGCTTTAGGCTTATCATTCCCTCACGGTTTTTGTTTTTGGGAACTCACGAGCAACTTCCCAGAAGGTCACCCATCCTGGGAGTGCTCTAGCCCTTTACTCGCTTAACTTTGGAGTTCCTACGGAACCCAAAGCCAGTGAGCTCCCAAAAGGCCTCGTGCTAGGTAGGGATGAGAATATACATTTAAGGATCACCCCTGGGCGATGTGGGATGTCACAATCCACCCCCCTTAGGGGCCCGACGTCCTCGTCGGCACACACGCGGCCAGGGTTAGGCTCTGATACCAATGTCACATCCCGGCTCGGGTGGGACCACTTCCCGGGCCCGCTCCACCATCGTAGCACGATATTGTCTGCTTTGGGCTTACCATTCCCTCACGGTTTTATTTTTGGGAACTCACGAGCAACTTCCCAGAGGGTCACCCATCCTGGGAGTGCTCTAGCCCTCTACTCGCTTAACTTTAGAGTTCCTACGGAACCCGAAGCCAGTGAGCTCCCAAAAGGCCTCGTGCTAGGTAAGGATGAGAATATAAACATAAGGATCACTCCCCTGGGCGATGTGGGATGTCACAATCCACCCCCCTTAGGGGCCCGACGTCCTCGTCGGCACACACGCGACAAGGGTTAGGCTCTGATACCAAATTGTCACATCCCGGCCCGGGTGGGACCACTTCCCGGGCCCGCTTCCACTACCGTAGCACGATATTGTCCGCTTTGGGCTTACCATTCCCTCACGGTTTTGTTTTTGGGAACTCACGAGCAACTTCCCAGAGGGTCACCCATCCTGGGATTGCTCTAGCCCTCTTCTCGCTTAACTTCGGAGTTCCTACGGAACCCGAAGCCAGTGAGCTCCCAAAAGGCCTCGTGCTAGGTAGAGATGGAATATACATATAAGGATCAGTCCCCTAGGCGATGTGGGATGTCACATGTAATTTCATAAGATTTTGGTTGACAATGAGTGCTTTATTAATTAGTAGAGATTAGTGCTTGCAACTACAATTTAGTTGTTGACTTTGCAGCAAAGAATACACGAAAAACCATCTTTAAATGAAACTTCGATATTGTATTTTTTGAAGGCCTTGTTCACTTGGTATCATAAAAATAAACTAATTGTTAATTGTTTAGTAATGCATATTTTTGTAGCTTTCTTTACTTATTATGTAATCATATTTGCAATATTGATAATTAGCGTGGATTTTAAATTTGTTTTAGTTTTAGTTATTGCTTTTTAACATAAATATATTGAAATTATTTTTAGAAGATCATCTTAAAAAGGCCCTTTATAAATTTACAATAAAATTTCCGAAATCTCAGAGAAAGCTCTTGCTACCTATATATATATATATATATGCTCGGAAAATCTGACAAAGAAGAGTAAAAAGAAAACACTAAAAAGCAAAAGTAATTTTGTTTCTTGTTTTCCAACATAGTATATATAATAGTGTATATTTATACCCTTTGTGTTGAAATTAAACATGGATTATTCTTCATAGTTTATGAAATGGAGTGAGGGCCAGGGCAGGGCAGGGCCTTGTCAAAGAAGGCATAAAATTTGCCGGCTTTTTGTTTGTTCATATTTGAAATGATAAACGTGCATGCCTAACCCTTTCTACTTTCTACTTTCTGCTGGGGGAGCATACGGCCATATATTCTTTTTTGACCCTAAAATACAAAACCCTAATGAAGTTAATTTGCATGCTTTCGTACGTCTACCAAATCACGTCGGCTTCTAACAATGATGATATTAATTTTATAAAGTAATAGTGATATAAGTTGATAGCCAGCTTTTAACCACAGTTGTGCTTGTTGCTAAAACAGTTTATCCGTCTTTTACACTTGAATTCAGTAAAATAGAGGATTTGAAATGCCGTTTATCATCGATATTTATTAATTTTCTTACATCTCGTTAATATAGGATGAAATTTGCGGGGCCTTTGAGGAGAAAGTTCTTACGATAAAAAGTGCACGTAAATCAATAAAAGTAGTCTCTAAGTTTTTTCACTGTCATAATTCTTATGATTTTTGGAATTGTCATAATTCTTCATTTTGATTATTAAGATTGGAAATCAATAGAAGTAGTCCCTAAGTTTTTCCACTGTCAATTATTTTGGTTATTCAGTAAAAAAATCTCTGTGAAATTAAAGGTATTTTGTCCGATCAATCCCTCCCCTTGCTTTTCCATTAATGAAGATTTTTCACAAAATGATTCACGGTAGATAAATTCAAAACCACTTCTATTGATTTTTAACATCATGAGAAGTAATTATGCCAGTTTCAAGAACTGTGTCAGCTTAAAAGCCGATGTATAAATAAAAGAAACAAAAAGGAAAGCCTTTGACGAAAGCCAACATATAAAAATCACCGGCTATGAAAGCAGGCAGCTAGGGAGGCATCCTATGCATTCTACCTCCTCCAAGCAAGGAAGAAACTAGGGTTTGATGGGTTTGTAGGCATATTTTTTGTTACCATTAACCCTTAAATCCCATTATTTTATGAATGGTCTGTGATTAATTATATATAATCACCAGTCACACAAAGATTCCAACTAATTAAATACGCATTAACAATAAGAAGAAAAATAAACCATAATTTAGAGCTCGACAGCTACAAGATGTGCTGGTAAGATACCATCATGGTTGAGTACTAAATTTGAAGCAAATAATTATTTAACATATCCATCAGATGCATAATTTGGTTTTTTTAATCATATAGGTTCCAATCCTTCTCAAATTTCAATCTTTAAGGAGGGCGGTTTGTTCATAAATTGCTGTCTTTCGTGCATGAAAAATTTGTTTATTAATTTTTGCCCATAAAATAATATGCAGATAGAAATTTGAACTGTCAACTTGAGATTATTAAATTAATTATAATTTAATTAATATAAAAAACAAGGTGCAGGAGGCCCAATAATCCTCGAAGTGGCACGTTTCTGGCGTGATTAGTTGTTAATTAAGCATCAATCTTCTCATATTTCTTGCTTGCATGTACGGCTGAGACAATTCAAACTTAAGTTGTTCAAAGAATAAATTTTAGGTATAATCTTAAGCAAAACTAATGAAAAAGGTTTGAAAACTTTGAGTTTTAATCATAAGAATAAAATAAAGGGTAAAGTGAATAGTATTATGATTAACTTTTTAATGTAAAAATATCATGTTTCGTTAAAGTGAACAGTACTGTGAGTTTTTCGTTAAAGTTCCCAATAATCTATTAGACTTTTTGATCTGTATTTATAGTTTCTTTTCAGATCACTCTAATTCTATATAGTTGTTTCCTTGTATAGTGCCAAAAAAAGAGAGTAAATAAATAAATTTGAAGGCAAGTTTGAAGAAATCAAATTATTTTTAACAAGGATTTGTTACGTACACACATAAACATTAGACTTGGACCTATTAAAAATATCAAAAACTAATTTGACATGTATCGATGCATGGGAAAATTCAAATGGGACCTTTAATAATACTTTATTAGCATATGGGTACACATAAAGTGTGTGTGAATTTTTTTTATTTTTGTTTTTGAAATAGAAGGAGAGTGGAAGAGAGTGATAGAGAATGTGAGAGTGGGAATATTTTTTTTAATTAGAGATATGTTAGGATTATATATAGGTGAGATTTTGAAAAAAACAAAAAATATTTGGTTGTGTGAAATTACATTTCTGCCCATATTTCGTATTCATGTTATATTTTAATTAGAGGGTTAAACTTGTAATTTCATAGGGTTTTGGTTGACAATGAGTGTTTGATTAATTAGTAGAGATTAGTGCTTACAACTACAATTTAATTGCTGACTTTGCAGCAAAGAATACACGAAAAACCATCTTTAAATGAAACTTCAATGTCGTATTTTTTGAAGGTTTTGGTCACTTGGTATCATAAAATTAAACTGATTGTTAATTATTTAGTAATGCATATATTTTTAGCTTTCTTTACTTGTTATGTAACAATATTTGCAATATTGATAATTAGCGTGGATTTTAAATTTGTTTTAGTTTTAGTTATTGCTTTTTAACATCAATATATTGAAATTAGATTATCTTAAAAAGGCCCCTTATAAATTTACAACAAAATTTTCGAAATCTCAGAGAAAGCTCTTGCTACTTGCAATACGCACGCGCGCGCATGTGTGTATATATATATATATGCTTGGAAAATCTTACAAAGAAAAGTAAAAAGAAAACACTAAAAAGCAAAAGTAATTTTGTTTCTTGTTTTCCAACATAGTATATATAATAGTGTATATTTATACCCTTTGTGTTGAAATTAAACATGGATTATTCTTCATAGTTTATGAAATGGAGTGAGGGCCAGGGCAGGGCAGGGCCTTGTCAAAGAAAGCATAAAATTTGCAGGCCTTTTGTTTGTTCATATTTGAAGTGATAAACGTGCATGCTTAACCCTTTCTACTTCCTACTTTCTGCAGGGGGAGCATACAGCCATATATTCTTAATTTACCCTAAAATACAAAACCCTAATCAAGTTAATTTGCATGCTTTCGTACGTCTACCATATCACGTCGGCTTCTAACAATGATGATATTAATTTTATAAAGTAATAGTGATATAAGTTGATTGCCAGCTTTTAACCACAGTCGTGCTTGTTGCTAAAGCAGTTTATCTGTCTTTTACACTTGAATTCAGTAAAGTAAAGGATTTTAAATGCAGTTTATTATCGATATTTATTAATTTTCTTACATCTCGTTAATATAGGGTGAAATTTGCGGGGTTTTTGAGAAAAAAGTTCTTCCGATAAAAAGTGCACGTAAATCTGAAAAATTGAATAAATTATCTTCCCCCTGAACGAGTTGGATTTACAGTTTGGTTTGGACAGATCTTTTGAGTTTTTGAAAGGCCGAAAATTGAATTCAATTTGAAAGGCTAGTGGCAAACACACAACTCAGTGAAAGATGTTGCACACTGACATTCTTGTCTCCGATTCTTGATCACTCAATTGGCATAACTGCGACTCACCGAGCAAGTGATAAACGGTGAATAAACTTATTGGTGTTGAAGGAGGCGAAGGAGGGGGCGGGGGGGGATATATTTGTGTGGTATATTGTCACGGTGAATAAACTTATTGGCGTTGGAGGAGGCGGAGGAGGTGGCGGGGGGAATATATTAGATTTGTGTGCAGAGATCACTGCTCTTCTCTATTTGATCTAGAAACCCTCGCGATCAAAGAACTTACCTACAATGAGAATGTCGTTGTGCTTGCTAGCATCTCAAATCAATGACACACGGTTATATTAGAAAGTTAAAATCCATGGCACCACCTGATTGACTTGAAATACTACCACCGTAACAGTTCAGGCGGGAGGTTTTAGTTTTTACCATGAAGATGGAGATTGGAGAATAAGATAATACTTTATCAGTTGCAGCGCAAGATACGAGAGTTTGCCTTCGGAAAGCAAAACATAATACAACAAATAGGTCCAACAAATTGAACAAAATCGTACACATTTGGCTCTGCAAGCTCTGCCTACCATCACATGGAGTGTGCAAGTTGAGCGAATGCTTTACCATATGCCTTTGCCACCATTGCTTTGTGATGGTTTTTGGAAGCATATTTTCTACATTAAAGCAGCACAAAATTATACCAGAAACCAAATCCACACGATTGCAAGATGTTCTTTCAGAAGCTCCTCAGAGATGCTAATCTTTGGGAGGCTCATAAGCGCGCAGAATTTAGCCTACATAGGCTTTGTGTATGATTGATATCGTATAGAGAATCAAAATGTTGAAAAAAAATCTGATATTCACCAAGTGACATGCTCAAAAGATGGGGAAAAGTCACTTGGAAGTGTGTCTAACACTTTCTTCAACCCGAGCAAATGCATCTGTGAGCACATCAATCGTCCAATCCTTTAAATCCTCCTGCGAAAAACATGTGAACAAACATTCTTTAACTGCTCAAAAGCAAAACATAAGAGAAGCACAAGCACATGCACAAAACACGGAAGCTTTTTCATTCGAGAAAGTGGAAGATAAATTTCTGACTAATGTTCTTTAAGAGAATTCCATTAAAATGAAAACGTTTAAGATCTATGATTTTCTACATTCTACAGCAGTGTAAGACCCTTCCCCTGTGGGCAATGAACCAAATTATGAAACAAAAAGCGCCGAAGTAAAATATCACAGAGATTGCCCGTGCATAATACCTTCTAAAGCAGTTAAGCATAGCAAGGTTGCAACAAAAACTTTATGCTGGTTGGAAGCTATTAAGGGTGAGAAACATGATACAACTTAAACTCCTTAGATCAAGAGGCAAAGATATGGTTCAGAACTTGCGAAAAGGTCAGCATGCTATTTTTTATCAGCAGTAACCTAAACATTCAGCAAATTAGTCACCAGTGCAGACCTACACATGTAAATATCCAAGTGCTAAATGGCCAAGTGAAAGGCAAAAAATAAAAATAAAAGACGTGGTTGCTTAAGCATTCACGTATGTTAGAAAAATCAGCGGTAACCTAACATTCATTTACATTAGAAAAACGAGCGGTAACCTAACATTCATGTAAATTAGAAAAACCATGGTTAACGTAACATTAATGTGCATTAGAAAAACCAGCAGTATCCTAACATTCACGTGTATTAGAAAAGCCAACAGCAACCTAACATTAATGTGCATTAGAAAAAGCAGCAGTAACCTAACATTCGTGTACATAAGTAGACCCGCTAAAACTATGACTCAAATTCTGTAATTGGCAGCTTGGGGGGAAATTTCGTGTTCAGCTGGTGCCATTAGTTTTACAACTTGAGATGCTATGCCATTTTTAGTAGCATATTACCAAAATAAAACTGCAATTTAGTGTAGGAAAGCAAGACTGATCCTACCCTATTATTCAATGATCAGAACGACTAATATGTAGCACCGTTTAAGAGTAAAAAGTAATTTGTGCCTCACCATGCCTAATGGTTCTCCAGTTCTTAAGCGTGCATTTGGACGAGCAAGCTTGGATTCAAACGGAGTCCTTGGTCTTACTTCGCGAATTTCTTCCCATTCCTCTCGGGAGAGCATCCTAACAGTGCCTTGCCCAGCAGGAGCATTCTTTATTTTGCGTTCAATCAATTCTTGTGACCTCGAGTCGTCGTACTGCCAGCATGAAAGACCAGTTACATTAATCACTAAATATAATTAACCAAAGAAATCCAAAATGTTCTCTAATCAAACGAGGTAAGCTATTCCGTTTATTACCAGGAAGACAAAAAATAAAACCTTTACATAAAAGCTCTGTACTTTCAACAAGGTCTAATCCATTTACTTATTTCATCTTCCTCTCGAAAATTAAACACAAAAAACTTACTTCAAGAAGACAACAATGTTGAACTTCCAAAAACCCCAACAAATTATAAAGCGCAAGGAAATTTTTTCTAGCAATACACAAGCAGGATCAATCGGCAGAAGAGTGTTCAAAACAATGAAACACAGCTCTCGTAATCATGAATTTCCAAATTTTCAACAAGATGCAGATTCTAGTCGGAGATTACGATACAGCAACAACATTTAGGAAACAGAGAGCAAATAAACAAATGTGGTTGTGGAAACAATGACAGAAAAATATATTCAATTTTACTTACCATCATGAGGAGCTTGGCGAAGAGGGCAATGCCTACGGCGGTGAGAATCTGGGGCATGGTGGCTGTGTCGAGGTAGGTCATCGACTCTGGAACCTCGACGAAAACCGATTGCTTATCTTTCTTTGAGCTTCTCCTCCTCCTCATTTTCCCCAGCTCAGCAATCTTCGTCTTCAAGCTTTCGCTCGGTGCATCGAAAGTGTGCAGCAGCCTCTGCCTCCCAATTGAAACCAGAACTCTCTGCCTCACCCAATTCATACCTGCCGGCTCGTATCACTTTTCCGTGCAGCAACAGTTCAAAGAACAAAGCTTCAAAGCAAATTTCACATTTCTCATTTAAGACATTACAAAATTATAAACCATCCCCTTCAAGAAACGAAGGGACACAAAAATCCATTGAAAAATAAATAAAAGAAAATTACCCATTAAATATACGATTCGAAATTGCACAACCCATTAAACAATTTGGGAAAAAAAGAGATTATACCTGATGCTGATTAGATAGGAAAATTACAGAGCACCCATGACTTTTTCTACAGAATTCAAGGAGGGTTTGTTGTTTGCAGGGCAGCAATGGAGGTTACGAGTTCAAGAAGCTTTGGAGAGGAAGAAGAAGAAGGAAACCCAGCAGCAGCCAACGCAGGTGAGAATTTGGACCTGAAAGGGTACAGGCCATTTGGGTTCATTGGGTTTTTATGAATTGGGCTTCAAAGTTTATAACTTTACAAAATAGTCCAGGCCAATCTCTCCCCCTCTCTCCCCCTCTCTCCCTCTCTCCCTCTCCTCTTTTCCTCTCTTGGTCAGATGTCTTTGTGTTGCTCTCATCTCATGCCTCCATTGCCATAGCTGAGTGGCTCACCATTTGGGCATCAGCAAAAAAATGGGGTTATTTTCTCATGGACATCTCTTTGCATTTCATCTGAATAATCGAATTGGTATTGCAAAAGCAAGACTTTTGATTCACATCGAGTACTGCACCACCACCTCGCAGGAATCAGAGACGTTCAAACATGACGATGACGAAACAGTGAGAGAAATCTCCACCGTCCTCAGAAACCACAGCGACTGGCACTTCGTTCTCAACTCATCGGACCTCCCCAGGAAGCTGAACCCACATGTGGTCCGAGCCGTTCTGCAGCAGAACCACCAGGTTGGTGACCCAAAACGCCTCCTTAGTTTCTTCCTATGGACCGATACCCACCTGGGTTTTCCCCAAAATTTGCATTCCTTTTCGATTCTTGCTGTTGTTCTGTGCAATTCCAAGATGTTTGAGCAGGCTAATGCTGTGTTAGATAGAATGGTTAAGACCCGAAAACCAGTTTTCGAAGTTTTGGATTCTGTTGTTAGTTGTTTTAGAGGCGGTGAGTGTGGTGGGTCTGATAAGATTGTTTTTGAGTTTCTGATTAGAGCTTTTAAGGCGGCGTGGCGGTTGAATGAGGCTGCTGATGTTTTTCTGGGACTTAGGAAAGTTGGGATTTTGCCAAGATTGGATTGCTGCAATTCTCTGTTGAATGATTTGTTGAAGTGTAATAGAATGGAGTTGTTTTGGAAGGTGTATGATGGGATGTTAGAGGCGAAAATGAAACCTGATTTTTACACTTATTACAATGTGATCCATGCGCATTGTAGGGCAGGGAATGCCGGGCAGGGAAAGAGGTTTCTGTTAGAGATGGAGGAGAAGGGTGGTAATCCAGATTTAAGTACCTATAATGTGGTGATTGGTGGTTTGTGTAGGGCTGGGGATGTCGATGAAGCCTTAGCGGTAAAGAAGTCTATGGTGGAGAAGGGATTGGTCCCGGATAGGTATACTTATTCGGCACTTGTTGATGGGTTGTGCAGAACGAAGAGACCAGAAGAAACAAAATTGATTTTGAAATACATGTATGATAAAGGTTTGAGTCCCGACAGCACCTGCTACACTGCTTTGATTGATGGGTTGATGAAAGAAGGTTACTTGGAAGAGGCTCTGAGGATCAAAGATGAGACAATTGCTCGAGGCTTTAAGTTGTGCGATGCCACATGTAATGCAATTTTTGCTGGGATGTGTAAAGTTGGTAGGATGGAGAAGGCAGAAGTTCTCCTGAATGAGATGAATGTTATGGGCACTAGACCTAATGCCCAGACATACAAGTTTTTAATTGACGGGTATTGTCGAGAGCAAAATATGGTCAAGGCTTGTGAGTTACTTAATGAGATGAAGAAGAGGAACTTTGCACCCGGTGTGTTCACTTATGGAGCGATAATCAATGGCCTAAGCCGGTGTGGAGATATGGAAGGGGCTAATCAACTTCTGAAGGAAATGATTACCAGAGGTTTGAAACCAGGTGCCGTTATCTACACAACTGTAATTAGAGGTCACGTCCAGGAAGGAAAATTTGAAGAGGCAATAAAAGTATTAAAAGGAATGACCAAAAAGGGAGTCATGCCTGATGCATTTTGCTACAATTCTCTTATAATTGGCCTCTGTAAAGCCAGGAAAATGGATGAAGCCAGGATTTACTTCGTGGAAATGGTTGACAGAGGATTAAAGCCTAATGCGTATACTTATGGGGCTTTTATTCATGGATACTGTAAGGAGGGGCAAATGCAACTTGCAAATACGTATTTCCAGGAGATGTTGGGTTGCGGTATAGCTCCTAATGATGTTATCTATACAGCCCTGATTGACGGGCACTGCAAAGATGGTAACTTAACCGAAGCATATTCTACGTTTAGATGTATGCTTGGACGAGGGGTGCTCCCAGATATCAAAACTTATAGTGTCATTATTCATGGTCTCTCAAAGAATGGAAAAATTCAAGAAGCAATGGGGATTTTCTCCGAGCTCCTCGGCAAGGATCTGGTTCCAGATGTTTTTACTTACAGCTCTCTCATATCTGGCTTTTGTAAGCAGGGAAATGTGGATAAGGCTTTCCAACTTCTTGAACAGATGTGCCGGAGAGGCGTTGATCCAAACATTGTTACTTATAATGCCTTGATTAATGGATTGTGTAAGTCAGGTGACACTGATAGAGCCAGAGAACTGTTTGATGGAATCTCCAGAAAGGGTTTGTCTCCTAATGCTGTGACTTATGCTACAATGATGGACGGATATAGCAAATCTGGAAAATTAACCGAGGCATTTCAGTTATTAGATGAGATGCTTCTACGTGGGATCCCTACAGATAGTTTCATCTACTGCATCCTAATTGATGGGTGCTGCAAGGCAGGTGACATGGAGAGGGCTGTGTCTTTATTTCAGGACATAGTGGGGAAGGGCATTGCGGCCACTTCTCCTTTCAATGCATTGATTGATGGCTTCTGCAAATTGGGGAGGATGGTGGAAGCTAACCGGTTGTTGGAAGATATGGTGGATAAGCATGTGACCCCAAATCATGTCACCTACACGATTCTGATTGTTTCCCTCTGCAAAGAGGGGTTGATGAGGGAATCAGAACAGCTCTTTCTGGAAATGCAGAAAAGGAATCTAACGCCAAATATTTTAACATATACTTCACTTTTACACGGATACAATAGCACGGGAAGCAGATATAAGATGTTTTCTCTTTTTGATGAGATGGTGACGAGGGGACTCAAGCCTGATGAAGTTACATATCGTATGATGGTTGATGCTTATTGCAAAGAAGGTGATTTGGTAAAATGTTTAAAGCTGGTGGATGAAACTTTGGTCAATGGTGCAATCTCCAACAGTGCAGTGGTTGATGCACTGACAAGTACTCTATTCCGAAGGGAAGAATTTTCTGAGATAATGAAGTCACTTGAGGAAATGGTAGAACATGGATTTATGCTCAGTCTTGCAACATGCAGCACATTAGTTCGTGGATTTCACAAATTAGGGAATGCGGAAAAAGCAGCAAGGATTTTTGAGAGCATGCTTAGGTTTGGATGGGTTTCACATTCCACCAATTTAGATGACTTAATTCATGAGGACCAAAGTGAGGTTAGCTCCGGAATATGTTGAAAGCAAGGAAAGATGGCAATCTAGTTGATCGAGACAGAATTTCTGGTTCTCTTCCTATTCATTGCTCCCTCAACCAAATTCAAATGCTGGCCTGAGGGTGGAGTTTGCAAGTTGTGGTATGGAAAAGCTTGGTTTTGCCAATGCGGAGCTTCATCATTCTTAACCAGTGATTGTGTTCTCCTTAAAGCAAAGGGGTGGATTCAATGCTTAGAAAGGTAAACTTTTACCTGTGCACCTTAATAGTTAACTGCAGAATTGCTTGGAAAAGTTTATTGGTTTAATTTAAACCTCTTGACAACTTTATGGAACTTTCTTTTTTGGTTTGAAACAGACATTGATGTAAAGAGGACGGGAAAGGGACAACAGTGGCAGGATATGAAGTAGTCAGTACACTTGAAGGTTAGTGTTGGGTTAATCCAGATGATATGAAGACGGGTGATAAAACCAAGACCAGGAAACAATGCCGTGAGGTGGTCGTACAGGTAACAGACCTAAGCTAATGTGGTAACTAGCAATTTTGCTTGTGAAAGAAGCAACTTTGTTTGCTGATATTTTCATGCTGGAAGATTTCTGCTTCTTTGTGCTCATGTGTTTAGAACTTAGTTCTCCTCTTAATGATGGCTGATATTATGTAGCGAGTGCCCTTGTATCGTTCAGATGAAGGCAGATTAGATACGAAAGAAAATATTTTTGAGTCAATGTAAAGAGGATCTATTTTGAACATTCTACTTTCTTGTATCTCAAGTCAGATTTGATAAACGACTAACTTACGTCTTACTCATGATGCATCTCAGCTGTTTACGTATTAAATTTTAATTACCGTATGCAAATTCTCAAATGATACAGCAGTCTGAAGAGTTTCTGGATAGATTGAGTTCAACAAAGTGCTTCTAAATTGCTTTTATGCTTTTTATTACTAAAACTCTTCTCAGTAATGAGAGTTTATGTGATGTTTTATGTTTATCATAGGTTGCATTTTCTGCTCAGATTATTTGATTTATAAACCATCACCAGTATTGTATAAGATTTATCTTCCCAACATTTGATATGGACAATTTAGTTTAAACAGTTAACTTTGAACCTTGGGGGCTCCAAGAGCTCACATCAACGGGAAGGTTTGGCACCTCGATGTCGGCTCTTCGCCACCCAGGGCTGTAGTATGTTCCAAGGGTCTGGATTGTTCGCTCATTAAATCGGTACGTGAGCTGCATTCAGAATGTTGTGAGACTGTTCGGTTCATATCCAGTGTGGGCGTAAGAGCATTGCGAGGACCTTTCCCTAGTACGAGAGTATCGGGAAGGACGCATCTTTGGTGTACCAGTTATCGTGCCCACGGTACAAGCTGGGTAGACAAGTGCAGAGCGCTAAAGTAGTGAAAGTGGGCAGTAATGAGTTAGATTTAAGATACGTGAAATGAGTAATGAGTTAAAATTAAGATACATAAAATGGTTTTACTAGAAAGAGAAAGCTAAAACGCTCAGTTCCAATCGACATTTCTTTGAAAAACTGATCATCTACATGCAACAACAAAATAACTTTTGCTAAAACCTCCTAACATTCTATTTTTATACACAACCAAATTATAGAGAACAAAATAGTACATAAACAGATACAAACCAAATCAAACTGCCTCTATATACCTCAACCCATAAAACTAAACTGATCCTACATTTCGAAGAGGTAAAACGGTCTCACATTTTCGATCAGTTCTCGTGTTAAGTATGCGAAAAATTTCGGTTTTAGAACATCATCTGCCGGAGTTTGTTAAAAGAGCCAGCATCCCATTGTCTTTCGAGGCGGATTCTGATACAAGCTCACTTGGTGTTTTACCTTCTCTGTCAGTGGCTCGAGGATCAGCTCCCCTGCAATTGAATTAAACGATCCGAGCATTTAATAAAAGCACTTGTAGAAGAAGCAGTTTTCCGCAGAAGAACTTCACACAGAAGCAACCCCAAATGAGTCCCAAATGCACAAAGGCTTACCTCGCAAGAAGCAACTTTGCAATAGCAATGTTCCCTCTGATAACGCAATAATGCAGCGGTGTTTGACCTTTTAAATCAGTAGCGTTTACGTGCGCACCATACTGTAAAAGTAGCTCTACCATGCCAATATCGGCACTTTGGCAAGCTAGGTGAAGCAGGGAACAGTCCTCAGCGCTGTCTTTTGCGGGCTGAATTTCACTTCTAGTGACAGAATTTAAGTTACTCGACGAAGGCTTGTCTTCGGAATGATCTGCAAAGCGACCATTCGGTATCAGGTAATTTCTGTTCAACCAATTGCAGTTCATTTTTCAGATTATAAGAGCATACCATCTAATGCTTGCACTGATCTAGCATTAACATCTGCTTCATAACCAATAATATAGCGGTAAACTGCTTTCTTGTCATTCGCTCGGACGCTTTTGCACAACTGTTGCCCCGTTACGTGGAGCTTCTGATTGTTTTTTGTACGACGAACAAAAAGTTTTTCTGCATACTGCAAGTAGAGAGAAATCTCAGAGATTCGGAACAACAAATCCTATCGAAATTATACAGTTGAAACAAAAAGGGGTGAGCAGACTATTTAGAAGAATACCTTTGCATGAATATACCTCTCTTTTGTCGAAATAAGATCGTCATAACATGGCTTTATCATAAGAAAGGGCTCATTTCTATCAGCACTGGAGAAACTGCATCGCACGAACTAACGAGTTATTAGCACAACAAGAACATCAGTTCCAATCATATAGATTTACGGAGTACTTAATTACCCTATAGGCATGTTATCAGCCTGCAAAGAACTTGTATACAGCATCTCCTCCCAAATCGAGTTTACGAAAGTATTTCCCAGTGATTGAAACAAGGTTAAGACAGAAGGTTCCCATACTTTCACATCAAGTGTCAGTGACCGAACCTGCATCAATGCGTTAATAAACAAACGGAGACATCCATAACCATTTCACAGAATAAATCTTAAACTAGACAACTTGCCTTTGATACATGTACACCGAGATTACGATGGACACCAGAACATTCGATGCAAATAAGAATCCCAAGGTTCAAAGATGCCCAATCTGGTTCAGGTGCACCACAATCTGCACATTTTTCATTACCAGACACTCTTCTCAGTAAGTCAATCAGTTTCTCACTTTTCGGTTTGAACTTGTGCGGCTGCAAACTTTTAGACATTCGGAGATAATTACGAGCTGTGATCTTAGGTGAGAGCTCCGGAATAGCTGTCTGCTCATCATCAGGAGGGCTTTCTAATGAACTACCCTCGTTTCCAGAGAATTGATCGTCGCTTCCTGTAGGGCTAGTCGAGAGACGCTGCCAAACAATCGATAACCTTTTCAACAACTGTAGATTCAAAGGTTTCATGTTTTAAAGAATGCAGATTCTGAACAATTACCCTCTCAGATGTCTGGAAACTCAATAGTGAAGCAATTACTCCAGTGATTTTCTCAATCCAATCCATTTGATCAAGTGCATTCTCTGCCTGCATCGCCGAAAAAATTTAGAATCAACTGCCATATGTTTAAGGCGTCAAATTTCGTAAGAATCCAACATTAACCTCTCCCAAGAACTTTTTGAAACGAATACCTGCAAAGTGTAGATTTTTATTGGTGATATAATTCTGAAGCAGAACCTTAAGTCTGTCTGGTCTGCATCAACCTTTATCGTTGATGTCAGCAAGTTCACGGTGTGGCGTGCAACAGATTTTTCATCATGTACACCGCCATGGTAGTGAGATGAAAGCCATCGACTCAAAATCCCGGAGCCATTTTCAGAGTAATTATTCTTCTGTGGAGAAGATTGACTCCCATACTGAAAGAGTATGATTAACATCAAGTAAGCAGTGGGAGACACAAAACAAGGTTTATACAACGTATCCTCCGGCAAATGACTTACAGATGGCCGAGTCAATGGTTTGCGATAGTAGTACAGCATCCCTCGACTATCAAGGATGAAATACCTTCGCTTCCAGTCACCTCTCAAGTTGGAGGAACGTTTTGATAGATATCCTTGCCGAATGGTTTGTACCTGAAAGCATATTCATACCTACAGGGATGCAACTTCAAACTGTGCCAAAACTAAAAGAAATCTGAAATATATCTGCAACTGCAAGTACCTTCCCCTTTGCAGCAGATTGCATCACTTCCTCGATCACTTTATGTGATTTCCGAGAGAGAGGCTGTGGACCATCTCCACTGGGGGAACCATGGATACTGCTCAAGGACTGCGTACTTTCCCGATCAATCTGCCTCCTGTACTCTAGTATCCTTTCATTAAGAGATATCTGTTCCTGTTTGCAACTTTCTCTTGTCTGTTGTGCATAAGCCAAAACCTATACCAGAAAACAGCAAAACTCTTACAGTTAACAATAACAGATATTAACTTGACAGTGAAACCATAAAGTTTCCGAAGAGAACTTTGATGCTGTTTATAATCACAGACCTGATGGATATACGGTTCCATTGCATGCAGTAACTCATAACTCTGCAAATGGAATGGACAATATCATAAGCAGTGTAGATGTTGCGATACACAAATTATCAGTAGGGTGGTGTAATATACGTGTTTGAAGTAACGGAGATGAGCATCCATCATGCCACTAACAGCTTCCGAAAACTCAAACCTCTTTTTGGCCTCGATATCAGATAGAACGGTAACCTGGATACATAAGTAAACTATGTTGAAAGCCTAACTTCTTCTGCATTGCATTTTATTTGAACCAAATTGTCGTTGTGAAACTTATCTTACCAGGTTGAAGCGGGCTTGCTCAAACGAGGATCTTGCATTCTGCAGTTCCTGGAATGTCTCTCTACCAAGTTAGATTTGAATGGTCACCCATGGAAAACTATCTTAATTCAACCTATACAACAGACCGAATAGTATTTGAATTTGGAGGTGAACCATTTTGGATATACCTCCTCTATACTAGCAGCTATATCCATCCTCGTACTCTTCCTCAGCGACAGAAACTTCTCACGTGCCTGTGCAGTGTGCACAGAATACACATTACCCTTATAAGTCTAACAAAAACACAAAAGCTTGCTGCACAAGAAACCATATTTTGATTGAAGAAAAATATTGTATTCTGCAAACTTCGATGCCCAATGCGAATGTATGAAATTGTCAGAACAGAAAATCACCTGATCATATACCAGTGAAGTCTTGTCAAAACGCTTTCGGGCTTCCTGCACCAATAAGATACTTTAGCGAAAAAAGGAATTTGTTAGACAATGAGAGGGATGAAAGGGAATACAATAGAACACAGTTCATAATATCGAAACCAATGCCATGTAAACCGGAGCAACTACTGTAAGTATAGTGCATACGTAAACAAGCCTACTTAACCTTTCGCCGGACATTGTACCTTGACATCATGGAGGTCAACATGGACAATGTGCATCAGCTTATCATTTAGCATGTGCTCTAACTGAGACCAACATGAAGATTTCAACACAGAAATCATATATAAGCATCATGAGATGAAGAAACGGTTAAGGTTGAAAAAATATGATCATATCGACAAATATTGTTCAGATTATGATTTTGTTGAGGACACGGGAACAGATTACTACCTGTGAACGAAAAACTTCCTTGTACGTCGCGATTTCTCTCAATGCAGTTGTGAATCTGGTCATAACATGGCCTGAGAAAATTAATGGGGAATTTATAAGTACTGACAGAAACTAGGCAGAGATGAACACAATCATACAAAGACATACCTCCTAAATCTGAAAAAATAGGATCATTATGCCCTCCCCCAAAAGTTTCGAGGGCTGTTATAAAAGCGATTTCACCATCATACGCTTCTCCAAGCCCTTCTCTGAAAAATTAAATTGGATAAAAATTATAAGACGCATATAACAGCTGCTGAGGATTATAAAACCACAAAAACAACTCCACAATTCCGTCCATTTTTCTTAAGAAGTAATAAACTCCGTGGCTTGAACGGGGGAGATTGAGTGGGGAAGTTTTGGTTTAATTCTTCATATGAAGAGGGTTTAGTTTTCCTCTGTGCATTCCTGTGTTTGTCGAGTAATCTGTTTATTCTCGGATGCTAAAAAGCTTAAAGATTTGATGTTTCGACGCCACAACAACGACACAACTGCCAAGGAAAGCTGTTCAATGAGAAAATGTTGTCATTATTCAGACAGAAGGCATAAGGAGATAGAGAGACTTCTCATCGTACGTATGCTTTCGACATCCTTTGTAAAACTTATAACATCTTCCCCTGAGTGACTCTGCACTTTCTTCCAACCCTTGTATCTGTTTCCAATATAGCATACATCAATAAGCAAACATCAAAACTTCAAGTGTCCAGATTGTGCAGAGTAACGAATATCGAATAAACAACAAATGCAGGGAAAAGTAGTAACTTTCTTCACCCCAAGTAATTTTAACGACATGGGTTCGAATACAATGACAGCATCAAGGCTGCTGAATTAGCTATCTTTAACGATCTATATTACGCCGAAAATGTTTCACTATATGCGATGCGTTTATTTGAAAAGAAAATCAACCAAACTGGCAAACTCTAATAGAAGCAAAAATGTCACACCATTGTTAACGACAATTCATAAATTCAGAAGAAAAAAAAAAAGATGTGAAATTTGTAAACTATGACGAAAAAATCAGCCTACCAAAACAAACAAGTTGATCTGAGCTTTCAATGGCATAATGTTAGCATACAAAGATAATGACAATATATATAAGCATTTAAAAATTTAGAAAATGAAGAAACCTGTTGGCGGAACATAGGCGAATCATCGAGCTTTGCGAAATGCATGTTTGGAAGGATACAGAGATCTCCTTGAATTTCTGCACACAGAGAAGAGAGAGAGAGAGAGAGAGAGAGAGTTATGGTGGTAATGAGGTTGGCAAAAGCTTCTCTTGTTTTTTTGGTCGACGAAAAAAGCTTCTTGTTTTCCTTTTTTTTCTTGGAAAGGAGAGGGGGTGGGGTGGGGGATCGAAAGTGCAGCAAGTTTGTGGAGGACGAAGGTGTCTGCGATTTTTCATGGCTGTCACTAAAAATTAAATTACATGTCACTAAATCTCACCCCGCCTTTTTTTCCTTTTATACTCTCTCTCTCTCAATTTCGTTGTGTGATATTTTGGACCAGTTCCCACCACAACGCAACGCTTTAGGTTCCGCAAATCTTGTTTTTGTTCACCATACAATTGACACTTACAAGTTACAACCATACTCCTCACTACAAAAGTTTTTATGATTATCGGTAAGGACTCGTTTGGTGCTGGATATGATAAGTTGTGATCAGTTAAATTGGATTTGAGTTCAGTGTAGATAATATTATTTGTTCAAAAAAAAAAAAAAACACTCAAGTTCAATTCGTTGTTTGTTATGTCAAAATGTGAGATGACGGACATGATGAGTTATAAATTCACAATAGAGTAGATTATCTAACCTATAATTATACATGTATTGCACCTGTCTTACAAGTCTTTGCCGATTCAATCTTATCCTTAATGCCCAATTTAATTTAACCCACCAAACACGCCTAAATGTCAGAATTTGCATTTATACAAACAATATTGGAGGAATAAAAATTCAACACCAAACGTCAGGTGCGTGAATAAACACTCAAACTACTCAAGTTATAAGCCTCTTGCAGAGTTCATAATTACCAACTCTAGCTTTCCAATATTTAATAGGTCATAAGTTATAATCCCCTCCCGAAAATTATTAAAAAATAGTAAATTTGATAGCGGATAGGGTTTATGAAATTCTCCAACATAAATCTTGCAAGATAGTTTCGAGATTTGAGCAGCCGATCAATCAGCCCCTACAACTTTTTTTCCAGCAATTGATGACATTAATAGGAACCTCACTCTCTGTGACACGAGTGTTTGTTGCCACTTGCCAGTATTACGTAGTCATGCTGTGAGATCTGGTAACCAAGTTTCTCTAGAGATGGATATTTCCCCGTCCCGAACACAGCGGGTTCGGGCAGACCCACAGAGAAGGCCACAGTCGCATGCATCTTCAATGATCGAAATAATCTAAAACCAAAAACTCATCAGAACAACAACCAGCGCTTTCACTGTAAAATTTCGAGTTCCGTTGTTATATTTTTCATCATTTGACAGCAAAAAAGAAAGTTGCATGTCCATATTCCTGTTTGCTAATTTCAAAAACTGTTTCTCAAAGGCCGCCGAGGACAAAGTACAAGTAACAGAAATCCTCCACTTCTTCGGAGTGTGTAATGAACCTATCGTGTAGAAAAACTCTGAGAACTCAACCCCAAAACCTTTTAAGGAAGCCGCCGCTTTTGTCTTTCTTCATCCAATGTTGAAGTGACGGGAAGTCAATATGATTGTAGGCAATGTCGAGCACAATAGGGTTTCGAGGAATTGATTGAAAGGGAGGAGGGAAAGCTTCAATCTGTGGAGCACTTTTCACGTTTGCATCGCCAACTGCAGATTCATAGACATCAAGTTTCTCGAGGAGGAACTCCACCTGGAAAATACCCAAATCAGCATATCACAAAAATGTCAGAATATTAGACCTAGCTAGGCACATACAATTACATGCCCGAACATGAGCATAATCACAGAGAGGCTTGTAGACAAATTTGTCAAAAAAAAAACTCATCCAAAAGATAGTTACTATAGCAAAGTATGACGGGTTAGAAGTCCCGGTTTCTCACAACCTAGAAAACACAAAACAGCTTGAGCATCCATAAAGCCTAAGAAGTGCACAAGGAAAAGGCCAGTTCTTAATCTGGAAAGTCCAATGTCTGGGCAGGCCTAGACGGGCCACAGACAGCCATAATTGGTCCAGAATCAAGTAGACCTCTTCACTTTTGGACCCAAATGGAGAGGATCCTGATCGAGTATGCAAAAGACGCTCACTATCTTGCCCGGCACATTTATACACAAACCAGATAAACACTGATATATATGATTAACAGAATTTTGTGTGTGTAAAATCATGGAGATTCTGCCTAAAAATGGTTAAAGAGGGAATGACTAAGTCGAACCTTCTTGTCAACACCAGTTAAGTTGATATTAGATATCTTTTTTGAAAGGTTTTCAGGAGCCTGAAGCTCTTCCATGATCCCCGTGGCATGTTCTATGCAACTGTTGGATCTGCACTCATCACACAATGTCTTCAACTCTTTGATCATCGCCTGCTATAAAGATAGAACCAATCAAACTTATATTCATCTTAGTGCTCATGCATGAAAACTGGTATATGGTATGATAAGAGGTCAACTAATTGAAAGTTTCAACTCCAAAAGATCTGTCTCCCCAGTTGCATGGGGAACCAACGGACAGACCAAACAGATACCTAACGTAGCTTGGCTATACCCAAGATACATCTGACAAAAGGGTATTAATTTAAAGTACAAGGGTCCACATTGTTAACTCAATGTTTATGCAAACACATTGCCAAAAATAAAAGGCCTACAGTAATACGAACCTCGTCACCATTATTCACAGATTGAAATTTCTGTAGGGCATTCTCTGCAAGGGAGCGAGCATGGCAGTACAACACATAAGCTTCTACCCTCTTACCGGCCAAGCTATATGATTTACCTAGAAAGAAAAACCTGCGAAAAATCGGAATGCGTATAAATTATTGAATAGACAATATCCCTTGACATCCAGAACCTTGGTTGTTTGTTTAAGCAGAAGAAATTTAATAAGCATGAAACCATAAACAAGATACAGTGAATCTTTGACAACATTGCCAAAAAAAATTTCCAAGGGGGTGAAGAAGACAAAAGACACGTAATTTGGTAACTGCAGAAAATTTAAAGGTCAATCTAAGTACAAGAAAACCACTTTGTGATATTAGTGTTTACGTAAGAGTTCCTGCAATGGCAAGAGAAGTAATCATGATACATGAAAAATTAGTGTTTTAGGCCTTATGGTTTTGTAGAAGATAGGGATGTCCTGATTCCAATATTTAATGAAACATAGGTGCCATCTGAAAAAACAAACACAGACGCAATCCCCAGAACATGGCATTCATGAAGACAATCATGCCACAGTTTATTATTATGTATATAAATAAAATAGAAAGAGAAGTATAAGGAAGCGTGTAGTCACCGGATAAAATAGGGAGGGAGGGAGAGAGCGGCTGGGAAGAAGAAGAGAGAAAGGGGAAACGAAGAAGAAGAACAGAGGGTGTGGGTTTAGCCTCATAATAGATTAGCAATAATGTTATTAAATTAGTTGTCAAATGATTGTTTTTTCTTAACAAACGATATTATATATATTGAGGAGGAGGGTGGTGGGCTTAGCCTCACAATGGGCTAGCAATAATGTGATTCAATCAGTTATTCATTCAATATTATTTTCTCTATTTTTAAATGCGTCCAAAACATCTTAAGAGGCGTATAATGCCGGTTATAAAAAAAGGCATTCGCACGCGGATAATAATGTGATTAAATTAGTTGTCAAATGATTTTTTTTTTAACAAACGATATTATTTACACTAAAGGGGAGGGGTGGGTTTAGCCTCACAATGGACTAGCAATAATGTGATTCAAGCAGTTGTTTATTAAATATAATTTTCTCTATTTTTAAACATGTTCAAAACATCTTAAGAGGCGTGTAATGCTAGTTATAAAAAAATGTCTTTTGCACGTGGATAATAATGTGATTAAATTAGTTGTCAAATGATTTTTTTATTTTTTTAACAAATGATATTATCTACATTAAGGGGGAGGGGTGGGTTTAGACTTTAGCCTCACAATGGGCTAGCAATAATGTGATTCAATCAATTGTTAATTAAATATTATTTTCTCTATTCTTAATTTAAATTATATAAAGACCGATTTTATTACGTGAACTCAGTTGTTTTAATTGGTTTATGAGGGGTTTCTTCTAACATTATCTAACACTATGTTTGGATGAAGAAATTTAAGATTACTAAGGAATTTTAAAATGATGGGAATTGAAATGAAGGCATTTTATTTTATAGAATTTGTAAATTTCTTGTTTGATTAATCTAAAAGAACAATGGAATTGAGAATGGAATTTGTTAATTTTAAACTCTCAATTATAGAAATTGGAAAATGACACCTATTTACATGGAATTTAAACTTGGGAATTGGAGGCCCCAAATTCCAAGTTTTTATTTTTGATGCGGAAATTCTAAATTTCTTTGTTTATAAATCCAAACAAGAGAATTTGTGCATGTCAATTTATAAATTCTGACTTTTATCCAAATTCCAAGTTTATTTCCTTCATCCAAACATAGTGTAAGATTATTCATTTACTTGAAATATTTGACTTTCCTTTTGTTAATTTTCGCATATAAATACATTTAGAATGTGTAAGTCGTGCGTAACAAGCTGTGATTTAAAAAATGTCGCGCGTGAACACATGCATGAAGGCTAGTTTCATTTTTTAAATCTTTGGTTTTTGGTGTGTTTTTTTTTTCTTCTTGAGGCATTACTTTATTTGAATTAGTTTGGTTTTCATTCTTTTCATATTATAGGCTATCTGAACCACATGATCATTGTGTTATAAGTTAATGCTAGCAAAGTGATCATTCAGTACTACGATCTGGTGATATTCTTTTTCACTTGTAAGTAAGAGGTCTTAGTTCGAATCTCGTGAATGAAGAATTCGATATCAAATTAAATTGTCCATTATGTGGCTTAACTGAATTCCTTCTTCCCATAATGTAAAAAAAAAAAAATTGATGTACTAAAAAAAAAAAAAACTAGCAATGCCTAAAAACTTGCAGGGCTTCCAATTCAAGACTCAAATTCACTTTGATGGAGTGAATGCAAGGACAGGGTGATGTGGCACGGCCGGCGCACCCAAATATTTGTGAAACCACAGCCTGACAAAAAGTGGGGCCTGCGGGAATCGAGGTAGCATGAGCTCTTATCCTATCGAGGATAAGCTCATCAACTGCCCAGCGGACACACAGTCGCACTCCCACAGTCTCTCTCGCCTGTCGGAGAGAGAAGAACACCCAAAAAAGGACCAAAAATGGCATCCTCCGCTTCACTATCCTCCCCACTCCACTTCCCCAACCCAAATCCCAGGCCCATATTCTCCCCAAAGCCAACAAAACCTACCACCCTAAAACTCCCCCACCACCGTCGTCAAGCCACTCTTCGCCCTCCCGCCTCCTGCCGAAGTCGACAGCGCACAATTGCCGCCATTGGCGGCGGATCGATGGCCGCCCTCGCCGCCGCGATTTCCTTATCCGACCCGGAAAAGCGTCGCCGCCTCCAGGCCGAAGAAGTCGGCGGTGGCGACAAGGAGGTGGTGAAGGACTACTTCAACAAGTCTGGATTCGAGCGATGGAAGAAGATATACAGAGAGACGGATGACGTCAACCGCGTTCAGAGGGACATCAGGCTCGGGCACTCCAAGACCGCTGAGAATGTGATAAAGATGTTGACCGATGAGGGCCCACTTCAGGGGGTCTCTGTGTGCGACGCCGGGTGTGGGACTGGTTGGCGATTCCGTTGGCGAAGGAAGGGGTGGTTGTCACGGCTGCTGATATTTCAGCTGCCATGGTTGCAGAGGCTGAGAAGCAGGTGAGTTTTGAACTAGTGATTTTGAAAAAAGCTGCTTTTTTTGGTTTTGGGTTTTGGAGGGAAGTGTTGGTTTGATGGACTTGGGGAAATTGGCAATGTGGGTTTTGGTGGAATCGGAACTTGCTAACCTGGGTTGGTAATGGTTTTGCTCGAATGTGAATTTCTAACTAATTTTTTAAAAAAAAGATTGCTTTTTTGGGTATGGGTTTTGGAGGGAAATGTTGAATTCGGTGGAACGAAGCCGATTGGCAATGTGGGTTTTTGTGGAATTGGAATTTGCGAATCTGGGTCAGTGTTGGTGATTGTTTTGCTGGAAATTTGAGATTTAAATAAGTAAATTTGGAAAAACCTGCTTTTTTGGATGTGGGTTTTGGAGTTGGAGTTTTATAATCTGGGTTGTATTGGTTGATTGTTTTGCTTGAATGTGAATTGCTCGTGGCTGTGGTTTAATCTCACACTTTTGATTTTTATGCAGGCAAAAAAGCAGCTTCAGTTAAGCAATGGCTTCTCGGCAGGACCAGTACTGCCAAAATTCGAAGTGAAGGATTTAGAGAGCTTGGATGGGAAGTACGACACGATGGTCTGTCTAGATGTTTTGATTCATTACCCGCAGAGCAAGGCTGACAGGATGATTGCACATCTTGCCTCATTGGCGGAGAATCGGTTGCTTATAAGTTTTGCACCAAAGACATTGTATTATGATGTGCTAAAGAGGATAGGAGAGTTGTTCCCGGGGACTTCAAAGGCAACAAGAGCGTACCTACACGCAGAGGCGGATGTGGAGAGGGCTTTGAAGAAGGCTGGATGGAGGATAAGGAAGAGAGGACTAACCACTACACAATTTTATTTTTCGAGGCTGGTCGAGGCTGTTCCTGATAAGTAAGGAGGAAAAGGCCATATTTGAGTTCTGCCTTTTGCTCTAACTGGTTGTAAGGCTCGTTTACTTGTAAGTTCTCATGAATCTCATCCTCTTCGTGTATGTATGGCTTTGTTCTCTTTATACTAGATGTTCATGTATCAATCTTATATGTATGATGACAATTTTGTGTTCTTCATATGAAATTTAAATTCATTGCCATCGATCCCAAGAAACTATTCTGAAATTTTAGTATCCTGCTTTCAATTTGCATAGCTAGATGGCAAAAATTTGCTAATTATAACAGTAACCAGATGAAACGATCAAGTTTACGAAGCTAACAATGATCTTTGTATCTCTTATGGAGTCTGATGTCGTCTCTAATTAACTATTTAAGATTAGAAGATATAAATTCGATAGCTTTATGTCAATAACTGGTACAAGAAGAAAGTAAAAATGAGCCTAGGATAAAGATGTGTATGCAGCTTCCTAAGTTTTTCGCTTTACCACAAAGGTTGATCATAATTTGTCGGCGATTCTTGCTAGAACATCTGTGACCTTGCCGAGAGCAACGAGTATGCTGTTGTTTTGCTCCTTCCTTTGTTCCCTCTCAAAATGGCAATTTATGTTATGAGCTTCTAGTTGTGCATTCAGCATGTTGCTGTTCCTTTCCAGAACTTTGATCAGCTGGTCAATGTTGCTGTGTTCGCTTTCATCTGTTGACACCCGCCTCTGCTTCCATTTCTCCTGATAAACATTTTCTCCAGAAGTCTTTGAGCCTAGACTTAGTTTCTCCTTTATCGCACCTGGAAGATAGAACACAACAAATACACAAAATACAGGTTGTAAGTTTGCTTCAATTCCAATGTATTATGTTTGAATAGCTATTCAGATGGATCTTTGCATTTAGATGAAGAATCATAAACCCGAAAGCTTATATGATCACGATTCACGATTGTAATGAAATACGATTTCAGTGCAAAGAAAATAAATCACCTGAATTAGGCATTGGAATTGTGACTGTTTTTGTTGGACTGTCTTGCATAAGGTTTTCGTTCTTTGATTTCTTGGCTGTCTCGTCTTGCCCAGACTCCTCAAAATCTGAACTTAATCTATCTTCTGCCATATCATCCCCACCGCCATTTAAATCTTTCTCAGGTCCCTCCTCCTCATCCTCTTCCTCTGCAGCTGCGTCCTCTGTCCCATCACCATGCTTCGCATCTGTTTGCCCCGGCATAAACAATGCAAGGGGACAGGCTTCCATTGCAGTCACTTCCCTTCCAACCAACACGTTGTAAACCTCCCGATCAAAGAAACCAGGCAGCCTCCTCTCCCTCCGCACATCATTCCTCATCACCCAAAACGACTCGGCCTCCTGCTTTATCTGTGCCTCCCAGTTCCTGATTTTCTTAAAATCCACAAGCAGATTGCTCCATCTTTTCCTGCACTGAACAGGCCATCTGCTCACGCCGCGCTGCCTGCAGTAAGACGAGACCAAATCCCACTTGGGTTCAAAATTTTCTGTCCCCAACGCTGAAGTAGATCGCCGGCCCCTCTGGACCACATTCTCCACGACCCTCTTGCCTTCTATGAGGACAAAGGTCTCGTGTCGGGTCCATCGAGGGTGCCTCGTGATTTTGGTTTTGTCTTCGCTGACTAAGCTGCCAGTCCCGTCCGGCGTTTGCTGTTTGTCAGCTTGGTCAGGTCTAGGACTGGCAGCTTCATGTTTCATAGACTCCAATTCCATCAGGAGACAAAAGGGTTTTCTTATCACACAGTTTTGGTTACAAAAGATGAGGACTGTGCTTTTTGGACAATGGCTTTTCTTCCTATAAGTATTTACAGCCATATATTGGAACTAAATCCTACAAATTAAGTAAAATTTACAGCCTAATCTTCTGGCTAATGGCGAATTAATTGTCTGCAACATCCCCCTTACACAGGTCACAGGTGCATCACGTGTATAGGCGCTCTTAGCGGAGAAATTATTCAGTGTAACCGTAACTCTGCTGCTTCGAATTACCAATCCAATCATTTTGTAACACGTATATATTTATTAAAATTATACGTTAAACACAATGAGGGTAGAAGTTTGTTGTCCACTAATGTGAATGAAGATCCTTGTCGGATCCTCTTTGTGAGGATCATGGGGATCCTCAAATCGTATCCGTTTATTGTATATTATGTGTCAGAAATTATTTTAAATACTTTTATTTAAAATTAAATATTAATAATATCTTACGAAAATTATTCGCACGATGTACGATAAACATCAACGATTTGAGAATCCGGAGAGGATCCTCACACCACTAATGTTACGGCACGTGGTTTAGTATCATTGTTACAGTCACTATATGTGTACCTCATTTGCTTTTTGAGTAAGGAAAATGATTTCCGATTGTTAAGTAAATCAAAGATTTTGGTGATTAATTATTTGGTATATTATTAATTTTGTGATATGCAAAAATCTGGGTTTGGAGACAAAGGGAAGATGCAAAAATGATATCACTTTTTTCGACCATCATTACATGGGCATAATACAAGGATAAACTTAATTATGAAAATATTAGCAGCTGTCCTAAAATTATTAGTTTAATTTGTAGACGTTACCCTGCAAAAGACATACGTTGTTGGAATTTATATTTAATCTAAAGATGGGAAAATGTCGTTTTGTACTATGGTCTAGTGATTTTCTTTTCACTAATAACATCAAAAATAAATTTGAACTACATTCTTGCTAACACATTATTAGTATAGATGATATTGTTTGTTCGAAAATAAAAAGAATAAAAAGAGAAATAAATATGTGCTGCAAAATTTCTTTAACCCATTTCAATTTAAGAAACGCTGCGTTTGATTCGTTTTCGCGCGCGATTGGTACAAAGTAACGGAACCCTAGAATTTCCCAGAGAGCAAGAAGAGTGAAAAACGGAGAGGGAGGAAGACGAATCAGTGAGCGAGCTTCTCATAGATCGATTCAGACTCTCCACCATCCATATAAGCCGAAGGTGAACGCACGCACGCACTCTCCAAATTTCCATAATATTTCATTAATTTGGACGGCCCTGATTTCGTTTCCGATTCTCACTTCTCCAAATTCCCCATTCGCTGCAGCGAAGCGAAACGCCATGGTGATTTCGGGGCCCGTGATGGCTTGCATTGCCGATTTGGCTTTCAAGTATACAGGTATTTTGTCCTTAGCTTTGATCTTTTTGCTTTCTGCTATGCAATTAAGAATTTTGGGAAAATTGCGATGACCTTACAGTTTCGTTTAATCGATGATAGAACTGGCTGGAACAGAGTGGTGAGATTCTTGTGCTTGTGTGTTTGAAAATCGAATCAGAAATGCTTGGTAGAAATTTTAGTTTCGGAATTGGGTTTTTGAATTTTGATTGGAAAATGGAATGTCTGATTAGGAACTGGGTTACTGGGTGTAGAAATGAACTTTGATGCAAATGAATGTCGTTTGCGTGGACCGAAGCAATTCCAGTTAGATTCGTCAGTAGGAGGCGATTGAAACTCCAAACTGGACTGCCTCTTCTGGTAGGAATATTAGTTTCTGAATTGGGTTTTTGGAGTTCGATTGATAAATGATAGGTCTGATTTGAAAGTGGGATTTGAAGAAAGTTCTCACAGGATTAATTGGAGGAGAAATTTCTTTAAGGAATGCATTTCGTTTGAATGGACCGAAGAAATCCGATTAGATTTGTTGGTAGGAAGGATGGTGAGAGATAATGTGATGATTTTAAAATTGTCGAAAAAATTCTGATTAGATTTGTTGGTGGGAGAGATTGTGAGAGATATTATGTGATGGTTTGAAAATTGTGACATTGCTTTTGATGCATCATACAATTCACCCTAAGAATTTTTATGCCATAAATTTCCTGAGCTTAACAGTTCTTCTGAAAGATAGTTTAGATTGCTGCAGTGTCCTGTATGTTAAATTTCAATCATGGGTTACTAATGGAAGATTTGCAATTTTGCAAAGCAGAACAGCTGGCAAAGGACCTCGAGTTATTTTCTCGACACGGTGGTCGTAAAACTGCAAACGTGGAAGATGTCATACTTTCTGGTGAGTCTTCATTCTTCAAGCCTTAGATTTCTCATTGATGTCACCCCCACCGAGATTGAATGATATAACAATGTGTCCCAAATTCTTATGAACCTAGTTATTCTGTTCTGTCTTCTATATTTTTTTGTCTGAACTTTCTTCTTTGGACTCTGGAATCTGGATGTACCGATTCTTCATGGAAAACACGGTTTCAGCACACAGAAACGAACATCTGGCCACCTTGTTGAGGTCCTTCTGCAACGATCTGAAAGCCAAAGAACCACAATCGGAGAGGAAGAGAAAGAAATCATCAAAGAGGGAAGACCAAGCTACTACCAGTGTAGTACATATTCCAGATTCTTAGCTTTGGTATGTCTCTGCCTTAACATGATTTACTAATGCACACCCGAAAATCGGATAGAGAGATGAATCCTTCTTGTCCAAAGTTTGATGTCTATGTAGGAAAAGCTGCGACTTGTTTGACCTTTTAGTAGCCTCCAACTTCTTCATCATGTGATTTCTCAAGAATCCTGAGTAAATACGTATGAAAAGCTAAAGCCATTTCAGATTATCTTGTGTGCATTGCTGTTTAATGTATCTCTCTCTATTGTTCAACTTTGTGGTGACGAATTGCGATGGGTGGGTTAGGATTGCGATCACATTATCCATGTTCAATGTAGGGCCCGTTCTGGAGTGATTTATGCGAGAACGAAAATCGCTTACGGAATATGGAGTGTTTAGCAAATTTTAAAAACGCTTTACATGATAGTCGAGGGCTTGTTTGAGACTGGCTTCTGGAAAGGGCAAAAAGCGTTTTAGACTGCGACCTGGTTTGGTACTGAGGTGATTCTGAAAAAAGCTGCTATCAAAAAAAGCTGGGAGCTGTTTTTGTGTTTGGTAAACACTCAGCTTCAGTTTTTTTTCACAGTTTTGGATGAAAAAAAGCCAAAAACAAGAAGCTGCAAAACCTAGCTTTGAAAAACCAGCTTTTTTTCACATCTGTTTTACATAAAAGTTTACCAAACACTCGAATACTACTTTTTTTTTTCAAAAGCACTTTTACAAAAAAGTTTACCAAACACTCTGCTGCTTTATTTCACAGCTGCTTATTCTCACAGCACAGCAGAAGCAGCTTTTTTTCAAAGCACAGCAATACCAAACCAGCCCTGCATTTGACAGAAAAAACTTGGAATTGTGTATGTCATAGCAAAACTTTCTAGAGAAGCATATAGTTGGTGATTCTTTGGGAAGTATTTTAAAGTGATTTTCAAGAAACACTTGAACTTTTAATAAATTCTTTTTAACATATTTCTAATAAAAGATTAAAACGCCTTAAATGGTAATCAATGACTTGTTTGAGATTGATTATGGAATGTCAAAAAGTGTCTGTGAGAATATTTCGGGCTATATTGGGAGAAAAACTTAAAAAGTGCTTATAAGTCATAGAGAGACTTTCTCGAAAAGCACATATCTGGCGCTTTCAAATAATTTTTAGGAAACACTTTGACTTTCAAATTTTCTATTTTTACCATATTTCTAATAAAAGCACTTTTGCTCCTAATTTGGTAAAATCATTTCTACATAAACAGTAACACTCCCAAATGAGTCATTAGTTGACCCTGGGTATGACCCAGACTTGGCCCAAGTTTGGTTTATAGTGGGACAGCCCAATCTGAATTTGGGTACTTTTCCACTGGCCTAATGGAAAACACATCATCCCACCCACTAAGATCATTTCCAACCCATTGGATAAAGCTTAAAATATAAGCTTTAACAGCACCAACTAAAATATAAGCTTTAACACCCCAACACCCACACCCCCCCCCCCCAAAACACCCCGCCCCATCTCTAACCATGGGCTAAAATAAGTCGTGGGGAGAAAATATATCTCTGGGCTAGATTCTCCCTAGGATTTAAGCCAATATTAGTGTTTATTCGTGTCAACTAGAAATGGAGCGTTTCCAATTTCAAACTTTTTTTTTCTTATAATCTAAAGGCGATGATAAAATGAGATCAAATTTAATAGTAAAAAAAAAAAGATTTGACGGCCCAAAATTAAATCTAACGTCTAAAATAATTTAAGAAAATTATTTAAATCAATTTTAACTTAAAACTTTATAAATACTTATGTATTTGTATGATTTTTAATTACTTATTAGAATTTAAATATTTTAAGATTAAAATGTTCATAAAAATAAATTTAAGATAATCTACATAAATTTTACTTTAAAATAAATAGTTACTGAAAACAAAAAATTAGGCTAAAATCATTATTTAATTATTACGGGCTAAAATATTAAGTCATAAGGGTTGGAGAAGAAAAACAATTTCTGACTTATGGCTTAAAATTGATGGCTTAAATTTTTAAGCTTTTATCTTTGAGGGTTGGAGATGGTTCAAAAAGAATTTTATCTTCATCTTCTTGTTTTTTTCCAAATAAAGGGAATTTTATTTAATGTGAGTATTAATCATATGCAAATGTCCCCACTTAACCGATTTTCAATTTTGTTGCGGGCATGGACATTGCCTAGTTAGGCATACTTAGGCTAACTACCAGGAAAGGTTGTTGCCTACAAAAGGATGGGTACGCCATCTAATTACAAATTTACAATATTTGTTCTAAGTGACGATTGCGACTCACAAGAACAATTACCGCAAGAAACGTTATATTTACATTTCTTGTACGCAAAAGTAAATCTCTTGGATCAAAATCATAAGAGTTGGTTAGTTGAATGAATAGTACGAAAGGGGAAAGATTTTAACCTTGTGTTTATATTTTAGACTTATTTTAACTTTTAGAGTGCAATTTATATAAAACAAGTTAGCTGTTACGTAATATTTCAATTTAATAATGTAATAAAATACGGAGAAAAACGTATACATTACTTATATTATTAAACCAGAACGTTCCAATAGTGATGCTAATGTTGTTTCATGTTATAAGATGCAAAGTTTTTGTAGTTGTTGAAGAAGGGTGATGAAAATGGGTTACTTTTTTTGTTAGGTTTAAGGATTTAATTTTAAAGAAAATTAATGAAAATAGTTTAAAATTTTTAAATTTTAAGATAAAGATAAAATAAAATGTAGAATGAATAATATCAGATTAATTTTTAATATAAAAATATAATTTTTCGTTAAAATAACAATACTGAAAATTTTTCGTTAAATTTTTTTTAATTTTACGGTACAAAAAGGACCAGAGATATTTTCGAAACAAAAAAGTAGTCAGTTATCGGTCAGGAATTCTTGAAACCTTCGTCGTTGGTGGCCAAGTAAAAAACTTAAATTAAATTTTATAAAAATAAAAGGGTGCTTTTGTGGTTCCAGTTGTCCCATCTGTGTCTCTTGCAGCAGAAGCACGCGCCTTTTTAATGTATAGTTTCTTCATCTGGATTCTGGAAACCTGCAAAGTATATACATAATTACTTTTGCAGAAGAAGAATAAATAATAAATATAATTATTTAATTATCTTTAATTTTATTGATGGCTGATTGGTGGACGTATTTTGCGCTGCAATGCAATAACAATCATTAATCGCAATCTCAGGCTCAGGATTCCTTTAGGAATCGGATTCACTAATAATAACTAGTGCCGCAGAAACCCATAAATGAACAGTAATATAAATGCAGGCGTGTGGATTTACTCCTCCTCCTAGCACTTCAAGGCTCCCTGTGCACGACGGATTTACTGTTATAGTAACGTTCAACTTTAAGAATATATTTTTGTATGGCAAGGAATTGTATATGATAATGTATTATTAGACTTGAAAGTCGTGTTGTAGTAGTATCGATGAATATGTTGTTTCATACAAATATGTAAAAGATGTTAATCGTACTTGTTAGTTGAGAATTTTATTGACATGTATACATCGTCGCAATAACTATCTATCTGCATCATAAAAATTTATCTATTATTGTTAGTTTTATCTTCTCCTATCTTTGGATGTCGTTTGTCTAAGTAATGAATTTCTGGTCACATTGAATAATCCTAAACCCTATCTCTTCATCAAAATTTATTTATATGGTTCCACTTTTTCTCGAACATGTCCTTCCTAATTATTTCAAGAAAATTTTTCTTCGTCTTTTTATACAATATATGTCTAGCAATAATTAGTCATGTGACCAATCTTTAAAGTGTTACAACTTACATGAGGTACCGTATGAAATTGCAATGCATGTGGGTCAGTTGACAATGAAATGTATCTTTCATCTTGCTCCCGAATTTAGATTCCCTTCTTGTAAATTTGAATATGTTAGAGTATCGCATTGAAAAATATATTATATTGATAAGAAATTCAAAGTCGATAACACTAAGTAGTTGGCTTGATAATAAGTTCTAAATTGAGCAATCACAATGAAATTCAAATTCACTTATTGCTTAATCTTGAAAGATATTTTTGAATAGCAAATAATCGTGCAATCTATGAGCAAACAAATAAATTAAAAGTGCCCCCGACTTAGCTTAGGGCTATATGTCAATTGTAGGGAGATTTCCTTGCGCGCCGCTTCTTAAACGGGGTCTCGTAATGCCCAATATTAGATAACAGTCAATCAAAAAAACATATTCGGGACTGGTCATCCCCTTACATAGGTCATTGTATTCGAAGTATCCTGTTTAAGATTTTTGTTTTTGTTTTTCTTCACAAAAAAACATGTATACATCAATTATTTCATTCAAATTGGACAAATTAAATTGTCTTTGGCAATGTGACATATGCACAAGAATGACCATTCATCAATTTAATTAAGAAAAATGAAAGCAAATGCATTATTCAAAGGGAGAGAGTCATGAACGTGCAAAATAGTCAAAACATCCCCGAATTGTTTTTCTCCAAAGACCTCTCTATCTACATCACGTAATCAAATGTTCACTCCAAAGATTATAAGTGCTTTTGCAGAAAAGCACCGAAAATTCAAAAGCACTTGTGGATTTTCACATTTTGTGAACTGTAGCCACACAAAATAGCCACAAGCGGTTGCGTGGTCCTAAAACAAAAGAGAAGAAATAAGTAGCCTCGAGTATGGAAGCCCATGCTTAATTATCCTATAACTTTGTGGGTACGTACAAGAAACAGCTTTGGCCTGCCACGTGTTCCTCTATCATTCTCTTTTTTGCTTTTATTTCCTGACTTTTCTACGGAGAATACTTCTCTCATTTTTCATGAGTAACGCGACATTGTGAATTAGACCGTACATACATTATACTCTAAATAGTTTACTGTCTTTATTCTCTCTAAAGATCATTTTAAACACATTCGATTCAGATATTGTTTCATATGAACTTATTCACGGTTTATTATGAGGATACTACTTATAACTATAATCGTCCATTTGTTTGATATATTTTGAGGAAAAACTGTCACATCCCAGTTCAGGCCCCCATCGCATTCTGGTCTCGACTCCACTGTAGCACGATATTCTCTGTTTTGGACCCCGACCACACCCTTACAGTTTTTTTTTTTCTGGGAACTCATACGAGAACTTCCCAGTGGGTCACCCATCCTGGTATTACTCTCGCGTAAACTCGCTTAACTTCGGAGTTCCAATGGAACTCGAAGCCAATGAGCTCCCAAAAGGCCTCGTGCTAGGTAGAGATGAGAATATACATATAAGGCTTAGATGATCCACTCTCTTAGGAGATGTCGGATGTAACAATTCACCCCCTTAGGGGCCCGACGCCCTCGTCAGCACACATCCGACCAGGGATTGGCTCTCATACTAAATTGTCATATCCTGCCCTAGGACCTCACCACATCACAAGCTTGACTCCACCGCAACACAATATTGTCCGCTTTGGGTCCCGACCACGCCATCACGATTTTGTTTCTGGAAACTTACACAAGAACTTCCCAATAGATCACCCATCCTGGGATTGCTCTCGCGCGAACTCACTTAACTTTGGAGTTCCAATGGAACCCGAAGCCAGTGAGCTCCCAAAATGCCTCGTGCTAGGTAGAGATAGGAATATATACATATAAGGCTTAGAGGATTCACTCCCTTATATGATGTGAGATGTAACAAAAGCAGTCTCCAAAATAATTGAGATTTCTAAAAATGATCTTTAGTGCGTGTTTACATCTGCAGAAAAGGAACGAGTGGAATGAGAGTCATCTTTTTTAATTTATTTCTTCGTTAATCTCGTATCAGGAATTTTAATCTGTTAATCTCGTATTCATTGTGTAATATTAAATAATGAGAGTCATTCCCATTCCTAATTATTCCTTCGTTTACCAACTCAAGCAAAACGAAAAGTAGTGTAGCCTTGAAATTTGACGGAATCAAAATTCGGAGGGGGTAGGTCTGGTCGTATTGGACTAGGCGGAAACATAATCATATTTATCCAGGTTCCTCTTCCCTCTGATTCCAATTTAATAAACACATTTTTTTTAATAAACACTATTATGTAAACTAAGGGAAATGGATGAGTTTAGGTTTAGCCTCACAATAAGCTAGCAATAATGTGGTTCAAATTCGTCTTTGACAAGAATCGCACATAAGACTTCTTACTTACTAGTAAAGAAGAATATCTGTAGTAAAAATGGTGGATGTATTATCAAATTTAATTTATTATTATTAATTTATTACGATGTTTTTCAGTTTTGCTTTGGTTGCCGTAAATAATACCTATTAAGGTGTCACTTTCACGAAGCCACCCATATCACGTGAACCTTTGACCTTTAACCGTTTTACTTCTAGTTTCTCCGTTTGCCGGAAACTTGTCAGAAGCTGCAAAACCGATTATTTTTATTTTACTTTATAAAACAATGAGCAGTAAATTAATTAATTAACAAATTCGATTAGATTTTCAAGCCAACTCTTTGATTGGCCTTTAAAATCGAACCCGAATTGCCCAAATTCTGCCTAACCATTTGTCCAAGTTCAAATTAGATCATAAGTTAATAATCAAGCACGAACTTTTAACCCTAAAGGATAATTAATAAAAGAATTACTTCTCTTTTTCGTTAGTAGTTTCTATCAAATAGGGTAGTAGTTTTCGACATGACACAATGAATACGAGATTAACAGATTAAAATTTAACATTACTTGACACAAGATTAGTTAACAATTAAGTTAATGTGAAATGTTCGATGCTAACGCTATAAACTTGTTTAAATTAAACTCATCGATGATATTTTTTAAAACAAAAAAGTATGTCAATCAAATAAAAGAAAAAGTATGTCAATTCCATTGGTTTCGAGTATGACATACCTGAAAAATGAAGATAAGAGAGTTGTAAATCTCATACGGCCCTCGTACCCATGCACCTTCCTCATCATCTTCGTGCCAAATAAGCAAGCATTCCATTGTGTTTCTTTTACATTCTAAGGTTGCGTTTCGTATGCGGGAAAGAGAGTTGGGGAATGAAAAAGTTGTCTCACCCATGTTTGGTAACTCTAGGCTTGGGAAATGAATATTGGCAAATGCGAATTTAAACCACATTATTACTAACTCATTATGAAGTTAAATTCAACATTTTTCATCTTAGTGTAGATAATATTATTTGTTAAAAAAAAAGAAAAAAAAAAGAAGAAAAAGAAGGACCAGCTGGTGGCTTGGTCACGATAATTCACCTTTCTAGAGATCAAAAAAACTCACAAGGCATTTAACCCAAAATATACTACTTGAAAAAGGATCCTGAAATTCGTTCTAATCACTGAGCAATCCTGATGGTGGTGTCGTCCTTTTATTGTTCGATTTGTGCGGATATGGATTTTGGTGTACATTATTTTCACATGGACCATTCAGCATGTGTCCCCCACTGCGGGACCCATCCAACTCCATCTTGTATTTGTGGCTGCTTGTTAAGATGTTATCCACGTGTCATCCCTTGACACCTAGTTAATTAATTAATTTTGGTTGTTAGAGCTATCGCCTATTGGATGTTCGGGGGGGAAGAAATCAAGAATAATAGTATTTTAAAAAGATTTTAAATTAAATGTGGAACATTACAAAATCATTTTTGCTCCATTCTCCCACTTTATTTTTACTTCTCTTGTCATTCTTTTATTATACAATATTTCCTTGTACAATATAAAATTAAGTTTAGTCAATTTTTTTTTGTTAATGGGAATTTTTATAACAAAGTCAAAAAAGGCATAGTACAAGGGCTTCGTATATGAAAGTAAGGAAATAACAACCATCTCATAAATTGGGTAAGTACAAACGGGACTTCGCTTATGTATTCAACGCATAATCAAGTTTCTTTTGGGTCAATGATGAGTTTTATAACAAAGTCCAAAAGCACGTAGTACGTGTTACGTAGACTTCTTATATGAAGGTGAGAAAATAACAACCGTCCCATGAATAATTTAAGCATAAATGGGACTCCACTTATGCATTTAACATATAGTCAAGTTTTTTTTTTTTTTTTTGGTCAATTGGAATTTTATAACAAAATCCAAAAGGAGATAGTACAAAGATTCCGCATATGAAGGTAAGAAAATAACAACTGTCCTATAAATGGGTTAGGTACAAACAGGACGTCACTTACGCATTCAGCATATAGTCAAGTGATATTCAAATTTTATCAGCAAACATTTTATCTACATTAAATTCATTTAAACAATATGGTGTGAGATTCGAATATGGGACTTTAGGTGCATATAAGTGAATGCTGTTAATTAATTAAGGTACAAGCCACATGCGTATTCAATTGTGTATTGAAAATAAATCTTCTTGTCATTGATATAAGGAGATTATTTGCGAAATATAGAGAAAGAAAAAGTTCGTGAGTTTTTATTTTCGTAATGCATAATAAAAGTTTAAAAGAATTTCAAGTCATGTGGTATGATAATCGAAAAATAACTTCATTTTTTTTTTGTGGCAATTACAAATAATATTTTTAAGTGATTATTAATTGCATCATCTGACAATGATTATGTGGCACACAAGTCGGATAGGTTGGCCAAATTATCTGCGAATTGTGATATTTACTTGCCAACTCTGGTTTAAAGGACGTGACACCTTGATATTCTCAAAATCTTAATCTTGGGAAGTTGAGATTTTGATTACCAAATTTGTCAATGATGGTGACTTTGATTCTTTTATTTATTTATAGATAAATGTTATTAGCACTTCAAAAATCTCATTATACACTTTTCATCAATATATTTTTATTTTCAAATATAGAAAGTTTGGAGTGTAAAATTATATTTTTGAAGTGCTAATAATAATTTTCTATTTATATTGTACCATATAAACCTTTTCAACAAGTTTTTTTTTTTTTTGGGGAATTGTTATTGGCACTCCAAAAATCTCATTCTACACTGTATTTTTCTTTTCAAATATAAAAAGTTTGGAGTGTAGAATGAGATTTTTGGAATGCCAATAACACTTCTTTTTTCTTTTTTTTTTAACAAAAGATATTATCTATACGAAGGGAGAGAGGGTATGTTTAATCTCACAATAAGCTAGCAATAATGTAGTTCAAAATCGCATTTGGCAATAATCAAATCTAAGACCTCTCACTTACAAATAAAGATGAATATCATTAGACTGTAGTACTAAGCGGCCATTTTCAACAAGTTTTTAATTTTTGTATATTTTACGCAAAATTTACTAATTTTCAATCTAGTTGTAAATAGATTTAAAAGTAAGAACAAAGATGAATAATTAGATTTGAATTGGAAGAGAGAACTTGATGTAGCTTACACAAACGGAAAAAAAAAGTAAGAAAGAATTTGAAATTTTTTAACTTTTACTTTTTTTATTTTGATGAAATCGATATAGAAAAAAAGATAATCGAACATAGAACATCTTGTCATAATAACCATTTGAGTTTGAAAGTTTAGAAAAAACTAAGAGCGAAACACCAAAAACAAGAAGTTGTAGATAACAATTAAGCAAATAGTAGAATGTTGATCATAACTCTTAGTTCCATAACCAAGTTTTGAACCAGTTAATTAAACATTTGAATAATCGATTAATCTTTTGTTTAATTGTATTTGTCTCACTTTAGTTGAAAGAGGATATTGAGTCTGCGGATAAAATATATGAGTTCTTAATAAATAATATCAAAGGTTTAGGAACTTAAACCCTAAACTCTAAACCAATAAGATTGAATATTTGCTCCATTGGGAAGCTCCTCCTTCATATTGGTTTAAGCTTAACGTTGATGGTTGCAAACAGGGAAATAATAATTCTAGTGGAGCACGTGATGTTTTAAGAGATTCTGATGGTAAATGGATTTTTGAATTTTGCGCCAATTTGGGTACATATGAGATTCTCACTGCTTAGCTATGGGGTGGCATGAAGATTATGGATTGATAAACTACTAGTAAAATCAGACCATGCACCCACAATTCATTTGATGTTGCAAGCTGTTGGCAATAATTATCTTGGCAATGCAATCTTCAACTTGTCTACAGAAAAAGAATTTTGTGGATAGATTAGTGAACTATATTCTTAATTTAGATTTAAGTGATTTTTACTTGATAATTCTCCTTGTTTAGTTAATTTTGTTCGTGAATATCAACTTGAATGTTCCAATCTAAATTTATTATTAATTAGTTTTGTTTGAGGTTTTCCGATCACCCTCATTTAAAAAAAAAAAGAAAAAAGAAGAACATATATCGATTTAACTCACGTAAAGAAAATTATATATTTATAATAAAGTAACATTTTTGTTATAAAGTAACCTTTGTTTTTATATGATACTTCCTCAAAACCTAGCACATTCAAATGATCATGCCGTACCCTCCCACGCCGACAAGCAAGTCACTTGCTATTTCAATCGGCTCGGCTTTGAACATGAAGTCGGCCCAAAAATATCCACATCGGGCATCGAGACAATATTTTTTTTTAAAAATTAATGAAAAAAGTTAGAAAATTTTGAATTTTAGTCCAAAGAATAAAAATGTGTTGTAAGTGAATAGTATTACGAGTGATTTTTTAGTGTAAAAATATCATTTTCGTTAAAAGTGAACAGTATTAAAAGTGTTTCGTTAAAACTATTTTTTTCCCTCAAATAACTAATTTCATTAAAAATAATAGTATACAAAGAGATACAAGTTAGAAGATAATTTACAATACTAAAGTAAAAGTGCTGCCCAATTCTAAAGTAAAATAAAAAAAAACACTCCAAAAGTGAGTCCATAACAATGCCTAAGTCGAAAGCTCTAGATCTGAAAACGAGACTTCCTCCACCAAAACAGTTGCACAACCATCGCCAAACAGCCATCACCGGGAAGGAGAACCAACGAATCAAAAAAAGGAACAAAAAACAGGGGTGTCCAAGCAACCCGTGCTAAAAACGCTCTCATAATCCTACCAAATACTGCGAATTGTACTTTAGCAGCCGCCCCATTTTTACAATATTTAAGTATTAAAATTATCAACGCACCATTATTAACATTTGACGTTTCGTATAATTTTTAAACAATAATACAAGGAGATATTTTATTTTATTTGCTGGCTGGATGAGAATGGAACTAGCTGGCGTAATTATGATTAAAAGTTTGATTATCATTTGATTAAAAAAATAAAAAGTTCATTTGGATATTTGGAGTGTAAAATCACATTATGCTCTTTTAAATATAGGTTCAATTTTTAATAGTTTCTGTGTCTAGGTTACATGTGAACGGGTTGTTTTCGGTGGGCGAACCGATCAAGGAGTCCAACTTTTCGAAGGAATAGGATTTTTTTCCGATTCTTTTTGTGGACATTCGGAATATCAATTAATTATGTCAATTCATCGTATATCATGTTGTTATAAAATATTTTTTATTTTTAATTTAAAATTGAATATAAATAATAACTAATAAAAACTAGCCACACGATATACGATAAACAGACATGATTGATTGATCTCCATAACTCCACAAAGAGGATCCGGAGAAGATCCTTGTCCCTTTTTGAATAATTCTTATTTTCAATTTCTTAGAGTTATTTTTCACTGTTCATTTTCCCCAACTACTTGGTAGTCCGAAATTATTGAAGAAAAAATACATCTAAACATCCAAATTATCATGTCAAAATTTTAGTGTTCACAACCCACATCGAAATGGTTATGATTTGTGTATGTGCGTAACGAAATTATTTAATTTATTAGTCATTAGTGAATATAATACAAATTAAACATGATTTGTAAACATCTTAATTTGCGCGTGCATGAGATTTTCATCAAATTATGACTCTTAATTTGAGTTTTAATAGTCCTTTTCTTCATAAAACCTTTGTGTTTTGTTTAACAATAACACGACATGTTATTACTTATGTACACCAATCATGTTAATTATTGATTTAGTCAATTGTTCATCATCATACTTATTTTGGTTATTAATTTATGTATTATAATATAAACATATGATGTTTTTATGTCTTTAAATACAATATTACTTGATAAAACACATTTTACAAAACATAGTGGACCATATTCACTACGCGAAGCGTGAAATGAAATGCCACACATAATAATTTTCTTAATGAACTTACATTAGTTGTCAAATTTCCATAATTAAGTATAGTTTAAAACCTTAACTGTAGTTTAAGTTGTAATTGCTTGATTGTCCTGGTGATTAGGGCATATCTCTTTAACATATTACGTTCCGAATTTAAACTTTCCAACTCTTCAATAATGTAAATGTTTTATGTACAGGCAATAAAATATCTATGTTAAAATAAGGGGAGATGAATTTAGACACAAAGCATTGAGCACAAAGATAAATGCTCTTAATCAACTCAACTATGATGTGTAACCAATAAGAAATAAGCACGTTAATCAACACTTAATTAATAATTCAATCATCTACAACCACATCATTTGATTTACAAATTTGATTCCTAACATTACATTTATCCTTATCCTAATAGTGTAAATTAATATAAAAGCTATATCCAAAAAAAAAAAAAAAGAAAAAAAAAAGAGGAAATGCCAAAAGCAAAAGGACAAAATATGCAGAAAGTAAATGATTGGTTAGTATAATGTAAACTAACATTTGCCTGCACACTTTATGTGTATGAACACATTTTTTTAGAAAATGAGAAGCAGAGAGGAAGAGAGAGAACGTGGGGGGAGTAGAAGGTTTTTGTTTTTTAAAATTTTAATATTGGATGTATTTTAACATCACCTGTATGTGAGGTTTCAATAAAAAAAACAGTAAAATTTAGATCTGTGAAATTACATTATTGCCCATCATTTTGTTTTTGTGTGATAGAAGATTAAGTAGTCTTTTCACCATCTTTTGGTTAGCAAAAAGAGTTTCATTAATTAATAGAGATAAATAAAATCCTGATTGGTTGCTAATATGTACTATATTTTTCCTTATAGTTAAAATAAGCAGACACTGACATACATGAGATTAAATTATATTATTCTTTAAGTATAATGTAGACAATTTTAATTTAATTTTTTCAGATATATTTTCAGGCATTGTATACGACTTTTAAGTTTCAGAGGACAAAATAAGATTAAAGTTGAGTTCCAGTGATAAAGTGAAATGAGCTTTATGTTTAAGAAGTAAAGTGACGATTATTAAGTTATATAAAAATAAAGTGAAATTAAAATCGAGTTACAGAAAGCGTAGCTAAAAATAATCTTTAATTTAATCAAGTGAGCCTAATCTAATGTTATACTTTGAGAAAAATGTAGAAAATTGTTAGCACATTTTAATTTAATTTAATTTAAAATTTTCAGATATTATTTTCAGGCATTGAATACGCAGTACAAGTTATTAGGTGAAGTTTGTATTTGTTATTTAAAGTTGAAACCAAAACATTTCGTACACGACACCTCACCTCGACCTGTATCCGATTAGCGGAAGACGGAACATAACGGAATATAACGTTTCTTATGAATATTTGATTCTTGAAGCTAATTAAATTTAATTTTCCTAACTAATATTAACAAACCAATTAATCCATATACTTTGCATGTAGATGTTGTTTAACTACCTACACCCTTCCTCTTCCTAGTGGTCAACATTTGAGAGAGGATCCTTGTCGAATCCTCTTTGTGAAGATCCTAGGGATCTTCCAATCATATTCGTTCATTGTGCATTGTGCGGTCATTTTTCGTAAGGTACTGATGAATGATGATTTCTAAAAGCACAATGTACGATGAACGGATGTGATTTGAGAATCCCTATAATTCTCACAAAAAGAATCCGACAATGATCCTCTCTCGTCAAACCTTTTCTTAATTCTTGGAGTATTCCACTTTCCAATTGCATGTTTTTAGGGTTTTTTTTCTTTTCTTTTTTCTTTTTGTTATTTTTTTTAAGAATGAATTAATATGGTAAATGATTAAATTATATGTTAATAATTTACTTTATAAGAGTAATGAATTTCAAAGTTTGACAATATATGAAGAAATGGAATATTATCATATTAATTGGTAGTTGGGAGTAATTTTAGAACTAATTTAGCGATAGTGTTTGTGTATCGGAAAATGAAATTAAAAAAAACGACGATATATATGATTTGTTATGGCATAAGGTAAGCTCTCATATTCAATTCGGAACTCCAACTCATTGTTTATTTGTAGTAAAGAGATGGCAGAAATTTTAGATGCGGCGACTATTATGTAACTTATGTGATAAGTCCATTATTCAATTACTTTGTAACAAGCTTGCATCCAACTACTATTAAGATTTAAATAAGCTCGATAATTACTTCGTTGGCATGATATTAACAAAATTATACCTCCTCAGCTACTCCTATCCCACTGAGGATTAAGATGAACTCTTTGTTTGAGGTCATGGCATTCTTGCAAGCTAAAATTGTGAGACAATACTCTCAAAATCATCACCCCTTAAATCTTTAGTAGATATGCTATGTTAGCTGAACTTGTTAGATCCCGTAAGGTTTTGGTTCATTTGTTAACAACTTTATAGTGCGAAAATCATGACTTTTTAAGCAATCTCAATCTCATCATTATGCTCGTATCCTGGTCTTATTTCGAGCTTAACTTTTATGGTTCACTCTTTATAAGCCTTGAGCTTTTCAATTCAAAATGTGTATGTAGCACTAGTGAATGCGATAGCACATACAAAAGACACTTATAATGTTCTAGGACAAACTCTCTTTGATAGATTAAAGTTTGTCATTAGCAAGCAGGTTTAGAGACGCTTAAGATTGAAGAGGATTCTAAAATTCTAAATTCATGTTATTAATCTTAGGTTTGAGGTTCCTTGGCGTCTCAATACCTTAATGAAAGATATTCATTGCGCAGTAACTTAAGAGCATAATTTAAATGGAATCCTAGTTTTGTTTCAAACTCTTCTTCCAAATTCGGTGAACCAAACTTTGTAACAGTTGTTGTAACTTGTGTGTACTCAAGAGATTCTTTTTCTCTTGATTACATTAGGGGTATTGTAAATTTCCATTTTCCTAAAATTAAAAAAGAAAAGACAAGAAAATAGAAGCCGAGGTTGCAAGTAGCAAGCCAAGAGTAGTAACCAAGTAACCCGAACAAAACGTGAAAGTGGAAAATGGGTCGGATCACAAACGTCAAAACAAAAGTGAAAGGTAAACACTCAAAACAGGTTCAGAAGAGAAAGAAGAAGGGTCACAGACAGGTGATTTTTGTTTGTCCAATCCAATCCAATCCAGTCCAACACAACTCAACCCCACCCTGGCACTCCCCACCGGTTTTAAAGCCCCTCGTGGTTCGCTCTTTTGAGTTGAGTTTTGTGTCTTCAGTTCAGTTTCCATTTCATGTTCTTCTTTTGATTTTATCCGCAAAACCTCAACACATACACTCTCTCTCCTCTCTCTCTCCTCACACACAAGGAAACCCGCTTCCATTTCTTTCTCTCTCTTGTCTTTGTCTTCTTCTTCCTCCTTCCTCGTCCTTTTTTCTTCTTTTTTATTTCAAATCCTCAAAAGCCAACCAACTCTCTCTCTCTCTGACCTCTCAGATTAAACAAATTCGTAAAACAGCTTTCTTTATGTATTATCTTCCTCCACAGTAACTGACCCACAGGCGGGACGCCTCTCCCTCGCCGGAATTCCCGTCCTTTTCCGGCTACAAGCTCTATTTTTTGGGGGCTGGAAAAAGGATTAGGTAGAAGCAAGCACATAAGAAAAAGGAAGAGAATTTTGGGTTTTTGTTCTCATACTCTCTCTCTCTCTCTCTCTCTCTCTCTCCAATCTTGTGGTGAGTGTGACAACTTGCAATGCTGCAAAAGGAGAAGAGGGTTCAGATGCATAGGTGCTGAGATCCATTGTTGTTTCACAAGTTTCCGTTTTTTTTTTTGTGATAAAGTGATGATCTTTGTCTGAATTTTGGAGCTGAATTTTGGACATGGTGAACAATTGTGCTGGTGAGCCTTCTGTTTTTACTAGGTCAGACCTTGTTCTTTGTTTTTTCAATTTTTGATGTGAATTTTACCATTTTTTGGGGTTATAATTTGCTGTTTAATTTCCTCTAGTCTGTGTAAATTTTGAAACTTAGAGTTCCATTTTATCATTTTTCTTAAAACTTTCAAGGGTTAAACTCCAACTGCTTTCATGTTCTTCCTGATCTTTTGCTCTTTGCCTTTTCACTATTTTTTCAAGGGTTTAAACTTCAATTTTGATGTATTTTAGGTTGTTGAGGAACTTAGGAAAACATAATTATTAAGTTTTAATTTTGTTTTCCTATCTTTTTCTCTGCAATCAAATGGGGTTATTGTGTTTGGTTGTTGGTAGGTAAGCAAACATTTTCACTTTCTTACTATTTTCCCCATTTCCTTCATCTCTCTGAGGTTGTAAGGAAAGAAAAAACATCTTAAGTTCTTCCAAATTTTAGACCCTAATGAGTAAATTTTCATGCTTTGTGTAATTTGATCTCGGTTTTCTTTGAATTCCTAAATGCCATTCTCAATTTCGCTTTAGAAATTTATGGTTAGGTAATAATCTGAGGATAATCTTAGTTTTTAAATTATTGTTAATTTTCAGGTAAGGAGTCATGTAACGTAGACAAATTCGGCAGTTGAGAAAGCTCAAAATTTACTATATTCTTCGGTTTTGTTTGGTAATATTCTCTGGTTTCGGAGTGCTGCACGATGCCATTTGAAATAATGGATCAAAGGGGTGTATCTGTCTCTTCTCACTTCTTTGAAGAAATCCCTTTTCCTTCTGAGGTAATTCTTTGTCTTGCTACCATGAAAGTTGTTCCATTAGTAATTCGTGAAGTTTTCACATTGTTTCATTCAACATATCGCACTGGTGTTTATTAGGCATCTTACCCTGTTTAACTCTATCATAAAATTTTGCCTCATTTTTAGCACATCGTACCATTTTGCCATTGTCTTAATATATATCACTTTGCCAACTTTGATTCACCAGAGACAAGTCGGATATCAGAAGCTGAAAACCATGCCCGATTACCAAGGTGAGCATCCTGTCAGGAAACTTGCCTGAGAAAGTCTATTAGCTTATTTGTCGTGTCTGGTTATCTTATGTTTTCGGTGGTTATCTGGGTTTAGTTATACCACATTATCTGTTGGAATAATTTCCCAACCAAACAGATGCCCCTAACTTATTAACAACTGCTGTGACGTGTTGTGTGATGCTAAGCTAACCAGTGTCTCTCACTCAATGCTTAGGTTTGAGTTGCCACACGTGTCTACATAGTTAGATCATGCCTGGTAAAGAGGGAATTAACATAAATAGTAGTTGTGATAAAATTAATCCGAAGGTTTTGAAGTATGTTGTCTTCATTTTGGTCAAATGGATGACAACTGGCTGCTCGAAATCCCAACTTCAAAACAGAAGTTCTTACTGCTTTACAAAGTAATTGGTTTAACGCTCTAAACTTGAAAGTCTTTTGATTGAAAGCAAATAAATGTGCCATGGATCACGAAGTGGTTCTTTTCTGGTACCGTGTCTGCCAGAAGTTCTGAATGCCATAACTTGTTTTATTGAAATTGTATTTTTGTTGATTTCAGACTATAACCTTGATCCATTGTCATACTTTGAATTTGAATTACTCTATTTTACGGTAAGAATCATAACTTTTCCTAATCTCCTGTGTAAATATTGTCCTTCAGCGGGAGTCAGTGGAATGGTACCGACACCTGGCAGCACGTTGGGTTCTTCAATGCCATCAAAAATGTATTTACCAAACGGGGCACCGTCGGTGGATTACTTGGATCCCCCACAATCCAATCTGGCTGGGGAGCAAACAGAAAGGCTAAGCGTTGTTGAAGGAATTCCCAACATCTCCAAGGCCTCATGGAAACCTATGGATCACCAACCAAAATTGTGGTCAGACTTGTCCGCAAAGCCAACACCTTATAGCTCGGTTGGCGGCAAAACTCTCATTCCTGGTGCCCAGCATGAAAGTAGTCTGTTCTCAAGCTCTTTGTCCGAAACTTTTAGCAAAAAGTGTAAGTTTTCCTTCTGAAGTCTATTAAATGCTTGTCCATATGTTTCATGAGGTTAATGTTACTTTCTGTATTCTCGAATCAGATACTTATGTTGACCATACTCTTTAGTTTTGTCGGTAGATATATCAATCTGCAGTTCTTTCATTCATAAAAAGCATGCAGAAGAAGCTGCAAAATTTAGCTTTCTCACAATAGTTTTTCTTCAATTCTATGTCTAAGAAGTTTCGACATCAAATGTTATTTTGCATAAAGTTTCTGCATTTGAATTATCTGGCTCCAAAATGTTTCTTAAACTTCTTGTCCATGTATAACACATGTTCTAATTTGTTTGCTGCTTCTATTTATGTTAGTCGTCACATTTGCAGTTGTTGGGATAAGTCGTGGTTGAGTTGACTTAAGCTGACTGCTACTTGATTGATGTATTACTCTGCACATTTTTCCACAAATATGCATATTTATTATCTTAACATCTCTTTTTTTTTTTGTTTTTTTTGTTTTTTTTTTCTTTTCCCTTTTTCAATATGCAGTGCGATTACTGAAGAATGATTTTATATCTCATCAGTCTACTGATAACGTTGCCTTCCAACATGAGGAAGAACCCTTTGAATCTCTTGAAGAAATTGAGGCACAAACAATTGGAAATCTCCTTCCAGATGACAATGACTTGTTTTCTGGCATGACAGATGAGCCGGGTTATAAGGCTTATGCTAATATTGGTGATGGATTTGAAGATTTTGATCTCTTTAGCAGCAGCGGTGGCTTGGAAATGGAAGGAGATGATCAAGGGGTTTATAATAGCTCAATTGCGGGTGAACACCCTTATGGCGAACACCCTTCCCGTACACTTTTTGTTCGCAATATTAATAGCAACATTGAAGATTTGGAATTGAAGGCTCTTTTTGAGGTGCTTATACCTCCTTTTCAAGTGTTTTACTTTTTTATTATTTATTCATGTATTTTATTTTAGTTTGAGAGTTCCGTGCAAGCCAGTTAAATTGACAATTGTACTTTGTTCTGTTAGCAATATGGAGATATTCGGGCACTTTACACTGCCTGCAAGCATCGTGGGTTTGTTATGATTTCTTATTATGATATAAGGGCTGCCCAAAATGCACTAAGAGCACTTCAAAGTAAGGCACTGAGGCATAGGAAGCTTGACATACATTATTCGATACCCAAGGTATGATGATCACTTGTTATTCACTTTTGTTGTATCCGCTAGATTCGCGACCTCGTTCTTCTCGTCTTGTTTTATACATTCTCATGTTGCTTTGTTCCATCATGCTTTTATACTTGCCAATATGTCAGGACAATCCTTCTGATAAAGATATTAACCAAGGAACGCTAGTTTTATTCAACCTTGATTCTTCTGTTTCTAGTGATGAGCTTTCTAAAATTTTTGGATCCTATGGAGAAATTAAAGAAGTAAGGCATCCGATTTTCCCCTTTCCTATCTTGCTTTGCTTCTAAGAGAAAGAAAGAACTTTGTATTTTATGTGGTTGTTATTTTTGTTTTCAGATCCGTGAGACTCCACACAAGCCTCATAACAAGTTCATAGAGTTTTATGATGTTAGAGCCGCAGAAGCTGCTCTCCATGCGTTGAATAGGAGTGAGATTGGAGGAAAGCAGATCAAGCTTGAACCGAGCCGTCCAGGGGGCATAAGGAGGGGGTATTGATAAGCTACTCTTACTATTGATTACAATATCTCGTATTCTTATTTAAGTTTGAAATTCTTAATTTTCTCCTTTGTAAGAAAGAACATTCCTTGTGCAGTTTGGCTCAAGTTTCCGAGCGGGACCGGGATGAATTCAAATTTTGTAATGGTTTGTCTGACAATTTATCAACAGGCACCAAGGGTATGAATCTGTTTGTTATGAACTGTTGCATCAATTTGTGTTTATCTTGTTATACAGTGCTTACCTTTCTTTTAATACAGCGACACTTCATCCTGGAATGGTCACATCCAGCTGCATGGTTAATGGATCTAGCCTGGGCTTACATTCTGCTGTCCGTTCACCTGTGAGTGCATTTATTGAAAACGCTTTATCTCATCAGAGTTCAAGTGTTCCAGACGTCTTTCCCACTCCAGCGACATTGGCATCTATAGGGAAAAAGTTTAGCCTTCGTGACACTGAACGGTCTCTGGATGACATGAATTTTGGTAATCAGAGTGCTCCCGGCATACATCCTCATTCGCTTCCTGAGTATAATGACAGTTTAGCCCATGGTATTCCATGCAACACTTCTGGTGCTATTGGAATCATAAATGGCAATCTGGGACTTAGAATGAGAGAAGGAACAGACCGAAGATCCACTGTCAGTGCAAATGGTCACCTAGTGGAACCGAACGGAGGAGGTACTGTTTAACAGAAATATTACTTGTAATGCGGATTTTAACGTAGCATCATTCTGGTGAATTTGTTGTTTACAAGTTGTTTTCTTACACAGCTTTTGGATCTCCTGGAAATGGGAGCTGCCCGGTCCATGCTCATCCCTATCTTTGGAATAACTCCAACTCGTACCAGCAGCATCCTTCAAGTCCTATGATGTGGCAGAATTCACCATCATTTATCAGTGGTCATAGTGCGCATCACTTTCCCCAAATGCCAGGATTCCACGGGACACCACCTCATATGCTGAGTGGTACATCGCCTGTGCACCTCCATGTAGGATCAGCTCCAGCTGTTAACCCTTCCATTTGGGAAAAGCATGCCTTTTCAGGGGAGTCTCCTGACACTTCTAATCTTCACTTGGGTTCTCTTGGCTTTCCACGTTTTGCTGGTAGTCCTCAGATGCATCCTATGGAGATTTCTTCACAAAACCTCTTTTCTCTTACTGGTGGAAATTTCTTGGACATGACTACCAGTACCCGGCAGCGCTCTTCACAGGAGATGGGCCACATGTTTCCTGGTAGGAATTCAATGAGTTCAATGCCTACCTCTTTTGACTCTCAAAACGAACGTGGTGTTAGAAACCTGTCTCACCGAAGAAATGAAGCAAATCCTAACAATGCTGATAAGAGACAATATGAGCTTGATGTTGAACGTATACTCCGTGGGGAAGACAGACGCACCACGTTGATGATCAAGAACATTCCCAACAAGTATGTATATTGTCCCCCAACTGTTCTGATGTATTGCATCTTCTATTTGGTATTTTACACTCATCCACTACAGTACTGTGATAACGATGGATTCTTGAAACTGCATATTTTCGTAAAAATTGCTATCCGGTTGTACATAGGGATTTTGCCATTTTGCTAAACTAATTAACGGTTGTTACAGATATACTTCAAAGATGCTTCTTGCTGCAATTGATGAGCAGTGTCGAGGAATTTATGACTTTCTTTATTTGCCAATCGACTTCAAGGCAAGGAAATTGTTTAGAATATCATCTTTTGTTGGGTATAGAAGTTATAATTTTTCTAATCCAAAATTTGTCTGTTTAACCTCTCACAGAACAAATGCAATGTGGGATATGCGTTCATCAACATGATTGATCCTCATCAGATTGTTCCGTTCTATAAGGTTTGACCGCATGAGAGCTATCCGCTCAATATGAACAAATGCTTTTATATCTGTGATATATTTCTTTGTTTCTGCCTTTTCATAGCCGTACTGAAACTAGATTACACATCTGTTACAGGCATTCAATGGAAAAAAATGGGAGAAGTTTAACAGTGAAAAGGTGGCATCACTTGCGTATGCTCGTATTCAGGGTAAAGCTGCTCTTATTGCCCATTTCCAGAACTCAAGCTTAATGAACGAGGACAAACGCTGCCGTCCCATACTTTTCCACACAGAGGGTCCAAATGCTGGTGATCCGGTAAGATATCGTGAGATGAACAGTCCTCTAATTTCCCTTTTTTATACTACATTAATCTAATTGGTCGTCTTTTTTGAAACTCGTGTCTTTCATTTCCAAAATTCATGGTACGAGGAAAGTTCTAGTTCTGAGAATGTTTGCCCCAGTTAAGTGACAATTTCTGTGTGCAAGGGGATGGAATGTCTTGAGTTATCTTAAATTGGGTTTTCAGTTAATAGGATCCCAAGACTGACCTATTTTTTCCTCTCTCAACAGGAACCCTTCCCCATGGGTACCAACATCAGATCAAGACCAGGAAAACCTCGAACAGCCGGCTACGATGATAACCATAATCACGGGAGCCCTTCAGCAACTGTAAACGGAGAGGAAAATTCCAAGGAATCCGACCGAGACTTGTTCTACCAAGATTTCTAACCATTCAACCTATTGCCGGCTTACTACGAGTATAACCACTCCAATTCTCTACAGCAGGGGTGGTCTATTGACTTCATTTTTTACTATAGAGGAGTGCTTCTACTCAGTTTCGGATTTACCTCAACCGAGAGGGTTACTTCCCAACCGTTTGGTATTTTCTCTGGTATTAAGCCAACTTATGGGCACAGAGAATGTCTTGACGAAGCTTAAAATTTTGGAGTCTTGTTTGTTGAACAATGTCTCAGTGTACAGGCAGGCACTCACAGAACCTTGTGCTAAGGCTTTTTTTTAACCTTGTTTTAACTTTTACCTTTTGCTCATGTGGGACCTTTTTCTGGTTGGCCAATGATGGAGGCACACATGTACTTTTGAGTACCACTCCAGTTGCTGAAATTTTTGAAATTCTAATCTTGCTTTGATGCTATGTGAGTGTGTTCTCTTGCAGTCTTTCTTGTTGAATGTTTTGTATTTTGGTACTTTTTTTTTGGAACCCCGGAGGGAAAAGTTTCCTACTCCTTGGATAATCCTCTTTTAGGAACCACTGCCTTTGGCGTTGGGGTTGGCATCAATCCTTCTTGATCTCTCCCTCTTTTTTCCCTCTTTGTTTCTCGTTGCAGTCGCTCTATCAGTGTGTCGAGTATAGCCTTCAGTTTCTGGTTGTGATAGCTCTCTCACTTTGCCGATGCGAAAGCGATGTGAGCTTTCATTATTGTGGCCATGGAGCGGTTTGTTTTATCTCAAACTTTGGGGCGGCGACTATTGTTTAGACCTGAGGTGCTGGTGTTTGTAGTTTGTGCGCTTGTCAAAGAACTATGAGAAGGAAACTTGACATTTGGTTGGGGGGACTCATAGCAAGGCTTCTTTGCCAACGATTGCAAATCATTAGAAATAGGTGTGGTCTTTTCCTCGTGGAGCCTCAACGATAGTTCAATGTTTTAGTGCTCATGACTATGGTTTAGGGTCTATAAAAATTGGATCTATTTCAAATTTTTTTTTTTTTTTAAATATGTTTGTAATTGTAGGGTTGTGATGTTCTTTTTGACACATGTAGTCTCTTCAAGTGTTCTAAGAGGCACATTTATCTAATTATTATTTTTTTATATAAAAAGAGGACATATTAAAAAGAGAAAATGTTTAACATATCTATCGTAAGTACATTTTTTTTTAGAACAAACAATATTACTTACACTAAGTGCGTGGGTAAGTGACTAAGGCTCACAATGAGCTATCAATAATGTGATTCAAATTTGCATTTGCCGAGAATTGAACCTAAAACCTCTCACTTACAAGTGAAGAGAAATACTACTAAACCGTAATACGAAGTAGCATCATATGTATGTTTTTAACTATTCTTAAAAAATTACCGTAAAATATAACAATGCGACATGTTATTAGCACTCTGAAATCATCAATTACTCTTTAGCATTTGTCATGCTTTTATTATTTCATTAAATTACCAATCAACATAAATAAAAATACCAGTCAAGATCATTAAGAAAATCCCAATAAAGTTCATTAATAAAATATAAATCATTTTCTTTTTGTTTCCATAAAATAGATCATCCACCATGTAACACTTTGTAGTTTTAATTGAAAGTCATTAAAAATAAGGATTAAGTTCGAATAGCTACTTAATTTTTAGAGGTAATTTCAAATTGATCATAACTTTTTAAAATATTTTAAATAACTATCTAATGACTTGAAAAATGAAAATTTATTAGATACACTAGCTTTAAGTGACGATGCAGACAATTATTAAAGCGGGGTTTTATTCTCACGTTGTCTACGAAGCTTTGGATTTCTAAATCAACACAATTAGGCAAAGCACGTTGACGGCTTAACTTGGTTGAAAAGAGTCGATTTGAGAATTAGAGCTCCAAAGACGAGCATTAGTAAAGATCAAATTTAATTATTTGTCTACCTCATCATTTAATGCTAAAAATATCATCACTTAATATTGATAAAGTCATTACTTAACGCCGTTGAACTAACAAATATTTAATTTTTTGAACGTTAAGTAGTTATTCAAAATGCTTTACAAATTTGAGACTAATTTGAAGTAACCCCTAAAATATTGGGTAGTTATCCTACTTAACTTAGAAAATAAAAATAAATTTAGATTTTTGAATATTAAATTATATTTGATTATTTAAAATTAAATTTTTAGTGAAAAATGAAGAAAGTTCAAAATTTGTTTGGGTTTTCCTACTGCTCCAAAATATTTGATTGCAGCAGACAAAGAAATATTGAACAACTGCTCTGAAGAAGCCCAAGACAGAGGAGGTGGAAAACACAGACGACGACGGCGGTGGCGGCAAACAAGCCGCAAGCAAGACGAATATGGCGGAAGAGGAGAACGGCTATCCAGATAGCAGGCAAGAGCAAGAAGAAGCCCTCGTCGCTCTGATCGAGCATCGCACCCGGGAAGTCCACCATCTCCGCCAGCGCGTCAACTATTACAAAACTCAGGTTGCACCCCACCATCCCCCTCTCTCCCTCCCTCCCTCCCTCTCTCTCTGGTTATTTCGATGGTGACATATTGGGGTTTTTAGAAATGTTGGTTTTCTTGTTTGTTTGTATTCATTTGGTATGCTTCTGCTGCTGCTATACTGTTATAAACTTTGAATTATGGGTTTTCAGTGTTTTGATTAACCTGCTGCTGCAATGCTTTTTAAGCTTGAAAGTTTTAATCTTTTTGCTAATCCCAAATTAGCGGTTTACAAAGTTTAATTAGGACTGCTTTTTGATTAATTAAATGTATTGGTTTTATGCCCTAGGCTAATATCATGGCAAATGCACACCTGGGTTTGATCACAGCACAAGAAATCTTTTTAGGGTTCTTGGGATGAAGTTAGAAATAAAAAACTCTTTGATTTTGAGTCTGATCATAGATTTTGAGTCTGATCATAAACACTGCTATTTATGACTTTGCTTTAGTGTATGGAGTCGCCTTGATGGCCATTGATTAGCCGAATGGCCTTGTTTAAACTCATTGTATATGAAGTTAATTGCTGCAAATTCAAATCTCCAAGGGAAGACAATATACCATTTTCTTAGGGGTAATGCTAGGGAGACCAAATTTCTAACCCAAATTTTGTAAGCCAAATGATGTGGACATTGACGATTGGATTATTACAAGTGTTGATTAACGTGCTTATTTCTTTTTGGTGACACATCATTTGGTTTAAAAATTTGGTCTCCCTAGCATTAACCTTTTCTTAGATATGCCCGAAATTACGTGTGTTTCTATGTGTTTTTAACTTATGAGATGCCTTCCAAAGGGAATTATCCACTAATTATTTATTTGGAAAAGGCGTGCAGCTTGGAGAAACGGAGAAGAGGTTAACTGATACCGAAATTAAGTTGGCTCGACTTCGACGCCAAGACAAAGTAGGGTCAACGAGGAGTTCTCCGGGTGGTGGAACGAAAAGTGCAAAGGTGGAGCGCAGATCAACAAGTCCTATACATTTAAATGAAGGTTCTTCTAGACACCAGCATCAATCAAAAACGGAACTTTTCATTCCTGCAGTCGGCCCAAAAGTTTCCCATCCTACAATGGTGGCAGGGTCTAGTGGGAAAAATCCAGTTAATTATAGTGCTCAAGCAAGTCCATCAGTTTCTTGTCAGTCTATGAGTGCTAACAGAACGAAAGGTGACAAATCGTATAGAAATTCTTCAAAGCAGGACGTTGAAGTTCAAGATAATGGGAAAAAACGGAAATTTGGTAAGACTCTAGCATGTTGACTGGCCTCGTTGTTCATATTGTGTTTCTTGACTGTCTGTTTCTAGGCCACATATTTCAGCTTTTCTTTGTGTGTGATGCTAAAATTGTATGTACTTCAGAACAGAAAGAACACAAAGAATTAGTCCCGTTGGTTCGCACTAGCTCTCAACCATGTAAAATCAACTGCTATGCAAGCAGTCACATCTCAAGTCAGCACAAGAGAAAGTTGAGAAGTCTTTCTTTGTGTCCAGTGAATGATCAGCTTTTTGTGACCAGGTAATTAACATGTTTGCTGTCCAAGGAAGAAGGATATGTTCTTTATCATAATAGTAACATTTTTTTACTTGTCATCAATATCCATGATTTCTGTTGTGTTTATTTCACTCTTTCAGGATTTCACCTTTGAATTTGTGGGGTCCATATATTATATGGTTATATCCTCGGGTTATAAGATTAACCCGTGTTTTCTTGTTTCCACATCTTTTGGTTAATAGTTGTCTTTGGGGTAGAAATGGCTTCTAGCTTTAAATCTGTAACTTATATATCAAATTCTCAAATTATCAGGTATCTTTAACCCTTTCAGGTAGTTGTACATATTAATGTGTATTAAATTATAGATTACAGATTATGGTCCTGCTTCGGATTATGTATATGTCTTTCTTTTTCATAAGCTGGTAGTATTCTCTTGTACTCTGTTAATTGAAATTGAATCCTCATCGTGATATTTTATGTTATTAAGAAAAATAATGGTAAAAGAATTTGTGTAAGCAGCCCAACAAGAGGCAACAACGTAAATTTACACTTAGAATTTAAGTTTAAAAGAAAGCTTGAAGTATATTGCTTACTGTGTCCTACAATTGGTAACTACAAGATGCATCAAATGCTAGCAAACCTGATCAATTTTAACAAGTGCTTTGGAACGTTTGCAGTGCTTTGGATGGAGTAGTCAATTTCTGGCAAGTTCAGTCCAAGGGGTAAAGTTCAAATTCATCATGTTACATTATTATTTCTTAACTTCACAATTGTGTTGTCGGTAGCAATATAAAGTGGATTGAAATGAGCATAAGGTCATATTGTCGAGCTTTCTCCTTTTATTATTATTATAATAATATATTTAGGAAAAGCATGTATTTGAGCTTATAGTTATATGATTACATGCCTTTGATAGAGATGTATTCTGACTGATGGACTGTATTTCCTAAATTGACTGAGGAGGTGCAGTATCTCCGTGTTTCAAAACCGGTGTTGGTATCTATGTGGCTGTTATTCCTTGGTCTGTTTAGAAAGGCAGACCTGTGATTATGTTTTCTTGTCATGACCGCTGGATTTGTAAATTCTTGCGTTTCAATTTTTCATCTCATGTCTTAAATATTAGTTGCTTAGCCACTTTTGCAGTGCTCTTAAATTTGCAGGCATGCACTTCTACTTTGCACAACTGATCGGTCATCCCTTTTGTTTCTTTTAATTGCAGGTCTAGTGCTTCTCGACTTAGTTCTACTGATTGTGCATCTCCAAACAGGAGATGGCCAGAAGATATAGCCTGGCACCCTGATGGAAACAGACTATTTTCTGTTTATAGTGCTGATGGTGGCGACTCGCAAGTATCAGTCCTAGATTTAAATATAACACAAGGGGTAAGGGCCACCTTTAAAATTAATTGCTCCAATTGTGTGTGGGGTACACTGAGCCCTGAGCAGCATGCCCTCAGCCCATGAGTTTCCCAAATTTAGAGAATTGACATGCCGATTCTTGGCTTTTTGTGCATTGACAGAAAGGTCGTGTTACTTTCATCAAAGATAAACCTCATGTGAGAGGGATCATTAACAACATAGTTTTCCCACCCTGGGAGGATACCTGTTTTGTCACTGGTGGTAGTGATCATGCTGTTATAATCTGGAAAGAGGCTGATGCAGAGAATGTATGGAAACCAAAGACACTGCATAGGAATATGCACTCATCTGCTGTTATGGGAGTTGCCGGGATGTTCCAAAAGCAGATAATACTATCAGCCGGAGCAGACAAGAGAATTGTTGGGTTTGACGCTAACACAGGAAGAGCAGAGTTTAAACATCAGATAGAAAGTAAATGCATGAGTGTCTTGCCAAATCCTTGCGACTTCAATATCTTCATGGTTCAATCAGGGTGAGAAGCACTGATTTTTCATCTAGAATTTTCATATCATCAACTCGTGTGCTGTCTTGATATTCGCCTTGTCAGTGCTCCTAGAACTGAATGCCGTTTTGTTCACCTCATGCATTTGCATGCTGCATCATATTATTTGTTAAGATGCCTCAAGGTTTTTGACATGTATATGAGTGTGCATTTTGGACGAAGGGCTTTTCTTCAGCTACGATTTCTATGTATTCTTTTACGAGCTTGAAGTTTTAACGTTTAACCTGTTTTATAACACGCAGGACCCATGAGAAGCAGCTCCGACTATTTGATATCAGACTGAGGCAAACAGAGATACATGCTTTTGGGTGGAAGCAAGAGAGCAGTGAATCTCAGTCAGCTCTGATCAATCAGGCGTGGTCTCCTGATGGCTTATACATCTCATCTGGTACAGCAGATCCATTGATCCACATATTCGATATCAGATACAACGCCAACAAGCCTTCTCAATCTATAAGCGCTCATCAGAAACGGGTTTTCAAAGCTGTATGGCTCCACTCATGCCCCCTTCTCATTTCCATATCTTCTGATTTGAACATTGGTTTACACAAAACCACGTAGATGGTTATAAAACGTTCCAGCTGACAGATACTACGAGCCCGGAAGTGAAATTCCCTATCTTGTTCTCTGTTCTCATTTTACGTCGGTGCTCAAAGATCTATTACTTGTTTTCAAGAGTAACAACTTTCATAGTACATTTTTGTAAGAGTCGAGCGTAGGCATGCTGTCGAGATGTCGGAGAATTGTACGTAGTTTTTTCGACGGGATGGTGCTGATAAGTGGATTAGAGTATATTTTAGATGCAAATTTCTTTGAGGAAATGGAGGACATGATGCTAAGTGTATTTTTAAGTACGCAACGGCCGCCTTCATTTTTGATGTGCTTCTGTGGAAATCAAACGCTAACCTTCATCTCATACACGACATGTCGTTTTACAGAATTGGGCTCATGGACCGGATGATAGATAATTGGGCAGTCCAAAGTTTGCATAATTTGAAATGGGCCCTCAGTTAAAATTTTAGAAACACTTTCTTTATTCGAGCTGATTTGTCGATTGTATTAAAAAAAACATTAGCGGGGCACGATTTAAACTTGAGTGGAATAGATCAGACACTATTTTGGTTAACTTGACAAAATTCATGCTTGTATGAATACCATTATTGCTACACATGTACGTTTTAAATTCTCTTAAAATTTTCTCATAACTCCATCATCAAAGTTCTAAGTATTTACTAATTAAATTTGTGTTTAACATTTTTTATGACGTTGATCCTCTGAACATTGGTCATGCGCATTACACGTGATGAGACGGAAAATTGTGACAAATTGATATTTGTGGTACGAATTAAAAAAATGAAAGATAATAAAAATGACTTGAAAACTTTGAGTTTTAACGAAAATAATAAAATAAAGGGTAAAGTGAATAGTACCAGCATTGACTGTTTAGTGTAAAAAATATAGTTTTTCATTAAAATGAACAATACCGAGAATTTTTCGTTAAAGTTTCCATTAAAAAATTCAGTAGGCTCGAGCGAATTTGAAAATTCGACAGAAGAGAACCACAGTTCAAAGATCAAAAGGAACGCAAATTTTTTCTACCCCAAATTATGAAGTATTGCTTCATTATTAAAAGTCAGAAACCTACGGGAAATATCATCATTAAAATTAATTTATTATGTTGTTGTACGTTCTTTTAATCACAAATAATCACCAGGCAGTAGGGTTCAGTGATGTATTTCTTAATGGGTTATTATACAAAATGGTCCTTGAAATTTGCATGATCAATAGAAATGGTCTCTGAGATTGAAAATCAATAAAAACGATCCCTAAGATTGTCCACCATCCATGATTTTGGTTATTCCGTTAAAAACGTTTTCGGGCAATTTTCAAAGTTTTGTAACTCAATCGTTTTTTAATCAAATTCGACCCATAATATATCAAAATGAAGAGGAAAGTGTAGAATAAGATTATACCATTTGGAAGCCCAATGATTGCCGGAGATGGCCGGAAAATAGCCTGAAAGGTGATTGGTCCGCGGGAAAACTGGAAAATTTGCCGAAAACTGGGTAAACTTTAAACGTTCATAACTTTTTCAATACTCAACCAAATCGAGTCATTCAAAAAAAAAAAAAATACTTCTTGACGAGACGAAGAGAATGATACCTTTTTCGAAGGCTTACTCGCTGTGGTTTGGTCGGACAACGGCTCGAAATTGGCTAACCATTTTCGAGTTAGCCACTTTCAAGTAGTTTTCCAGTGAAACCATGGAGAGTTAGAAGTAAAGAAAGATACCATTCTTTTTGTCTTGTTGAAAAGTATGATTTTCGTTTTTGAATTACTTGATTTCGTTAAGTATTGAAGAAGTTATGAACGTTTAAAGTTTACTTAGTTTCCAGAGAGTTTTTCAATTTTCCTGCGGACCAGTCACTTTTCAGACTATTTTCTGGCCATTTTTGGCAATCATTGGGCCTTCAAATAGGTATAATCTTGTTCTAGACTTTCTTATCTTCATTTTGATATATTATGTGTCGAATTTGGTTAAGAATTGATTGAGTTATGAAGCTTTGAAAATTGCCCAAAGAGTTTTTAATGGAAGGACCAAAATCATGGATGGTGGACAATCTCAAAGACAATTTCTATTGATTTTCAATCTCAAAGACCATTTCTATTGATCATGTAAATCTCAGGGACCATTTTGTATAATAACCTTTTCTTTATTTGTAAGTAAAATATTTTAATTCGTTTTCCGTGGATACGAGTTCAATACCAAATCATAGGGAATATATTTGCTCACCGGTCACTATCCTCAAGTGATGGTGATGTTTACCACCATATTTATCACCGTTAGATAAGTTTAAATTTTTAGATTTGATTTTGAGATATATGCAGTGGATAGACACGAATCTCAAAATTTAAAACTCATCCAACAAAGATAAAAGGAATGTAAGCATTATCGCCACTTGAGAGTGTAGAGCAAAAATGCACTGTGGCTCGCACAACTCCTTACTAATAGATTGCAAGAGGAAAAACAAAACAAAATAGATTGCAAGCAAGTATTTTTAGTGGAGATCAACTTACTTGAAACATGTTTACCGTCATGTAATATTTCGATCCTACAATACATATCGCATGTTAAATTTTTTACTCATATCATTGTTTTATTGAACCAAGACGTCATTGTCAATCCATTCTTTGTAGATTCGAGTAATGCTAGAAGACAAAATTTATAGACTAAATTTTGAAAACTAAAGAACATGAAAGTTGATAATTGGTTTATTACTTAAGCGTTGATAAATGTGCTCATTTCTATTAGTGATACATCATTTAATTTGTAAATTTAATCTACAAATTTAATTTCCCTAATATTATCCATTATTTTCAATTCTAGTGACAAAATTTAGTTTTGGTGGGAAGCCCATAATGACACGTAACGTAGGGGTTTCACCTTCTCCCGCCACGCGCAAATTTTCCGACTCCTAAAAATTTCCAATTCTCCAGAGACGCTCCAAGTTTCCTCTCCTTTGCATTTGGTAAGTCCCAATTTTTCATTTTTCTGAGGTTTTTTTTTTTTTGTACGATTTTTGCATTTCTCTGATTTATTTTCAGTGTTTAAATGCTCGTCCAACTGATTTTTTTTTGTTCTTTTTTTTATTCACCTTAAATTTTAGCATTTTTTAGTGACTTTTGTACTGAGTTGGTGAATTCCTGTGTCGAATTGAGTTAAATTGGAAATAAAGTTTTGGGTTGATGTTGTTCTGAGCTGTCATTAACATTGATGCATTTGTTGAAATGGGTTTTTGAGTGTTACCTGGTAACTTTTATTTTTATTTTTTATATAATTTATATTTATTTTGTAGAAAAGGGAAAATGTAGGTCAAGAAATTGGGTTGGAGATATTTCACATCATGATTTTGTTGGATTTGGGTGATTGGTTGAAGGGAAGATGCAAGCAAAGCTTTCATAAAACCATAACAAGATATTTCTTGTAGTGCAATCTAGGGTGAAATGTGACACTTTTTAGTACTCTAGATGTAGATATCTGAAACCACAATAGCCAGGGTTTACTTTTGAGATGGGATTCCCTTCCTATCCCCAAGCGGATTCATACGAGGCGATGTGAGGAAAATTGGGTTGGAAGTTGTTTAGAGAGCTGTGAAATAGTGGTAGAGTTGTTGATTTGCAATTATTATGCCAATTTAGTTTTTCCCTCCAACACCGATTCAAGGACTTGTAGGAGTTTGTTATGAATTTCGCTAATTTAGTTTCAGATTTTTTACATCTGTTTCTTGTTCTAGTTTTGAAATCGTTAATGGAATATTGCTTTCTTTGGCATTGCCGAAATGGTGGTTTGCTACTTTCCTATTAGTCCTCAACATGACTGAGAGAAGATATGACGGATCTGAAAACAAGGGGCCCGTTGTAGACTACACAAGTGCCAAGTATTACCCTGCTCCTGCCCCTTCAAATTATGCGTATGACCATGTTTCTGCTTCTGCTTGTGCTAACGAGGATCATGGGGTGCATAAGGACCCTCTGGGTCTGGAAGACTTTTCCGGGTATATATTTATGTGCAATGGAAGAACAAAACCGGAATGCTACCTATACTGTGTTTTTGGACTTCCTGCTGGAAGAAGGGAAGTTATAGAGAGGATTTGGCCAGGCACAAAGCTGTTTCTCTTTGATTATGATGTCAAGTTTCTCTATGGGGTGTATGAAGCAACCACTGCTGGAAAGAACGGCTTTTGGTGGAAGCTTTCCCGCACAGGTGAGTTTAGTATTGCTTTTCGTATCATCTCCTACTGCAAAAGGGTCTTTGTTTAAGTTAAATGGGAAGAGAAAATAAGCTTTCGAACCAAACCACCATTGACATAATAATATGCTTAATGGGTCGTCTTTTAGAATTTCCCGCCTTAATTTATTGTTCAGTAAGAACTAATTCGTATTCACTTGAATTTTGTGTATAGGTAAGATTCAGAATTTACAAGGAATGTCTCCCCTTGCCTGAGAGTGGTTTTAAACATGCTATTCTAGATAACTACCAGAAGGGCTCCAAGAAGTTTAACCCCATTCTCAATTGCCAACAAGTAAGTTTCTTTGGTAATGGAATCAGTTCCATTTCATCCTTCTCGATTGGATTGCCGTCACTTGATCAACCGTACTTATTTTCCAGTTGATTTTATTGTGCAGGTAAGCCATTTGTTATCACTGTTTCATCCTCTTACCACACAATCACCTGTCAAATATGACAATTCCTATATAAAGGATCAATACCCAAGCCTGCCTCCTTCAGGCACTACATATTATAACTCAACGCGTATCAGTCAAGCCCCACAAGTGTTGTTTCCTCAATATGTTCCACAGGCAGTCCTAGTTCAGCAGTGGGATGGTCGTGGATACACAGGAAACATGGGTCTTTTCCATCATGCAGACCAACCTGCTGTGCCAAATGCAGGTTCACAATCAGTAATGCCAACTCAATATACGGAGGAACAGTTTCAGTCCACAGCAACCCTGCCTTCCATGAAGGATCCAAATGCATCTTCGTTATATGGCGGTCTTACTTCACCAATGTTGGACCCTCAGCCTCAGCCTCAGTATATTCAACCGAGTGTCATACACCAACAGCCTGCTAGCTATGGATACATGTCATACACGGGCTACATTTATCCTGCTGTGCAACCACAAGCTGTGCCAGCTCCAAATCAGACATATTATTCTGCACAAGTGGATCACAGTTACTCCGCTGAACTACCTGCCTCACAAGCACCCACATCATATGAAAGGTACCTATCTTTAGGTAGTTTGATTCCCCTGTTGCAACCCAAGGGATGCTCTTTATTTTTTGTTGGTTAATGTACGCCAAAAGTTTGATTATTTTAGATTATTATTATTATTATTTTTTGAAACTTGGAGTTTCCCTGCTCCACCAAGCAAATTGTATCGTTAAATGGGGATGCTAGTCAAAGAGTATTCTTTGAGAAGTTACAGTACATGTTCTTAAAGATACAATTATTTACTAATGCAGGAAAGGTTTGGGTGACTTTCCTTTGAAAGAAACAAAACATATTACGCAATTTGGGAACTGTTATATTTGATTTGTTAAGCGGAGAGTTTCATTGCATGTGATCATGCTTAAAAACAACATCCCGGATATTTGCTCCACTCTCTTTTCAATTTCATAACCTTGTTGTTAGTTCTTAGAACATTTCTTCGTTTTGACTAGTCTTTGTTATTAAACTGAAATTATCATGGTCCTTGTGTTGCAGTTATCACAGGCACGAGGCCACACATGATGAAGTGCCTACTGATCAACAAACGAGCTTGGGATATGGGTACAATCACCTTTGAAGACGGAGACTGGAACAAATTTACAGCAGGGGAATGCTGCCGAATACTACAACCTCTACCAAGTGCCTACAGTCCAGTATGTTTCATCACCTGCACAAACCACACACCTCAACAACATTGGAAGCACCTGAGCTCCCAAGCTACTAACCTAATGTCAAACTGGTTAATTGGACATCTCAAACATGCTGGTAACATGAGCATAGCTTTGCCTGGTTGTTATCACTTCACCTATTTAGTTCAGGTTCTTGGTTTAGAACGATATATCAGTTTGTTATAAATAGTTACTAGGAATGATGCATTAGCATTGTAGCTCGGGTGGTAAAGGCTGCTAATGTACCCTTGCAGAATAGTTGGTCTTGAATCTTTAAGATGCAAAAAACTACATTTAAACGAATGCTTCGTGTTTAAGATGGAAAATGCAACTAGTAGATGATTCGTTCTTCTCGTAATTGCATTACTGCAGGATGATTTGTGGATCAGCTTAGAAGTGATGCTGCAGAATTCAACCCGAAATCGAATTCCCATTCTGGTACTCATTTTACTTGTCTAGCAGATGGATCTCTACTTTTGTTTTGAATTCGTTCGATTGTTGATGAAAACAAAAAAAGCGGATTTCGTATGAGGTCAAAAAATGTTCTCAATATCAGCATTATTTTGTATCATTTCGATTAGCATGTGGGAGGGAGACATCTTTAATCCCTGTTTTCACCAACCGCTATGGTATCGTGCAAGCATGGATCATTTCGAAATGGGGAAATTGACCTTGACCTTGACCTTGACCTATCCATTGTATTTCCACTCTCCAGCCATCTTGTCACGGAGAAAAACTTGTGTAACGGTGCTTCGACCATGTTATACGCACGACTTTTTTTACGGGTTGTATTTATTTTCGTCACACTCGATCTTTCACGATTCATTCAGTATAGATATGTCCTAATCAGACAACTTTACTGAATATCTTCTGCAATGGCAAAATCATCACCTCATGGGGTCCTCAGGTAGACTGAACCAACGAGGAACCATGGTTGGGAAGATGTAGTGGATTCACATGTAGTGTGTGAAATGGGGTCAGATTCAGACAGAGAAGTAGATCATCCACGATCCATGGTCTGGTGGTTGACCCCAATGCTCGTTGACTCCAAGACACTCTTTCTAGCCGGGAGGATTAGGAATGTCATGTCGCCACGCTTTCAGTCCACTCTTTCGTGGAATAACAATTTACATGAAACGAATTTGCTATCGCTATAGTGTTTCAGATCAATTATGCATTATAAAGAAAAACTTATATATACATGACAATGCATTATTGAATTGAGATGCTACATTATGTTAAACTCGTTTCATCTAAGTCATTCTCCCTTCATACTGATCAAATTTTTTCTCACTTTAATCACGTGATCCAACACGAGATGATAAAGTTTCATTATCCACTAATCATATGATCATTTGATGATATAAATCATAGGGAAATTTTATTTAAACCCATGTAACCTATTTCTACACTCAACTTAAATTTTAAATGTTAATTGTATATTTTACCCTATTGCATAATTACTATTAAGTACAAATAAAATTAATAATAAAACTCAAATTTATCAATAAACCCAAACACTATAATTAAACCCTATGATCACTCTTTGTTTATCCTACATTCATTCTGGCTAAAACTCTAATAGCTCTCATAGAGAAACAAATTTTTTTATTGATGGATGGTGATTTTGAAGTTTTGAATCCTCCAACCAAGGTATGACTCAATTTATGAATTTTTTGTTTGTTTGATTTCAATTTTTTAGAGTTTAGAAGATGAATATTTTGAATTTTACATATACATTCTTCAAATTTCATGTACTAAATTAGCATTTACGATTTCACACAAAGAGTAATGTTTATGACATTCAAACACCAGAGACTAACCAAGATGCATCTTGAAATACAATATAATTCAATATAATTTGCAGCCTTTGATATCCTGCAGGTAAGTAAGTCTTGTGTCTACGACATATGTGCTTGTAAATTAATGTGTGTTGCAAATCTTAGGCTGTTGGTGGTTGTCCTGCATTTTTAAGGCTTGGCTGTTGGTTAGACTTGTATAGTGGTACTAGATCGATTGAAATTTCATAAGCAAAATTTGCAATTGATATGCGAGTGTGCATTTTTGAAATTACAGAGATATTATCTTGTCAAACAAATAGTAATGTTTTTGAACAAACCCAATTTGATTACTAGTGCTCCATGCACTTCATGAAGTCTATAGAAAGATTCCTATGAAAAGGTACGGTAGCAGACGTATATGCTCATGAAACAGAGACCATACAAAGAGAGATGGTGATGCATGATTTTTGTCAACATCTACATAAGTGTCAGTCTTGTTGTCAGCCATGGCTGAATTCACACCTCAATTCTCATTGTCCATTTCCAGACGATGTAAAGATAGAGTTATAAATCAAATGGGTGTAAAAATAAATTCACATATTGAATTGGATTTATAGGGGTATATTAGGTAATAAATTTGGGTTTAAAGATATATTAATAGTTTAGTTAAAAATCAAATAAGTGCAAATAATAAGTTAGGTGTAGATATATGTTACATAGGTTTAAATAAAATTTCTCTAAATCATATAATGAGAGAGATAAAAGGCAGCAAAATTTAAAACACAATAAGGCAAATGTCCACCACCTTGGATCATGTGTATCCAACTAAAATTCCAGGATGAAATGGACCAAAAAGGCTTTTGTCACGTCGATGCCATTTTTTAATTTTTGTTTGTTGTTTTGGATAGTCGTATGGTCCGATTCTCATATAAGAATATATGATTGGTTAGAACACTGTTACAATGTTATTTATTTTACAGAGACGATCTTATCAACTTTTGATGCCCTAAGTTTAGCATTGTAATAGTCTTTTTCTATTAGTGGGGTGCACCGTAGACATTGAATATATTCTCTTACCAAGATTGAGTTTCAGTAGCATTATTGTTCAATAAATATTTGTCACGTATTTAAAAATGTACCATTAATAATTGGGACGTGATCAATTAAAAACATAAGAGAATCTCACACGTCACATATTCACAGTAATGGACAACGGGGATTATTATGTTGTGCTTTTTGTACAAAGAGCATCTCCAAGAAATTCCACAAAACTAAAGTTGAAGTGCCACATAGGATTTTTTGTGCTTTAACAAAGTTATCAAATAAGTCTTCAAATTTAGAAGAGAATTGTTATTAACACTCTAAAAATCTCATTTGGCACTCCACACTTTCTATAATTAGAAAGAAAAATACATTTGTAAGGAGTGTAGAATGAGATTTTTGGAGTGTTAATAACATTTCCCATTTAGAAAATGTCATACACTATATTTAGAGACTCCCTATCTCACTCTTCAAACATTATTTTTATTATAAGAATGTCTTTGTCAACTGTTTTTTTTTTTTTTTTCCAAAGATGAAAGTAATAAAAAAGTACTAAGATTTGCGGAGTCTACTGAAGGAATCAACAAATTATAATTTTCAAATTATCATGTGAGTAAACAAATTATATTTGAAGAGTCACATTTAAAGAAACTGTTGGAGATGCTTTAAAGATATTAACTTAGAGCATTTCCAACAGCTCCTCTAAATATGACTTTTCGCATACAAGTTTGTGGGCTTACGTGACAATTTGAAAGACCAAAAATTGTTTTAGCAATCAGCAGACCTCCAATTAAACCAGCTATGCATGCCAGCATCCCCCTTTCACTTTTGCTGGCCATGTCTACTTGGTGTCTCTGCCTTTTCTTTTTCTTCTTGTTTAATAAAAACAAAAAATTATTGACTTTAATTAATGTAATCATTTAATTAGTTTTGCTTATTGAATCATTATTCCTCGTCTATATGTATCATTATTCGTAGTGTGTACTTAAAGAGACAAAGCCGCCATTATATACAATCTTTAAATTTCATGATTACACCTATTTTATATTTGCATTAAAACTAAACCCATTTTAAACGCCAACTTTCGCAGTTCAATTCAAAATTCGAAAGCAAATTAATAATCTAAATTTTAAGAGCTTGTGCAATATTTGCACATGTAACCTGCCTTGCTAGATTAGATCCGAGAGAATAAACTTAAATACAACATGTCACGTGAAGAGAGATAAATAAAAGGATATATACATTAAATTTTGAGTAACGTTATAATTCTGTATCCAATAAACAATAGTCAATACATGAATTATGATTGTTCGTGTTAGCTAATATCAATATAATTAGTTTGTATTAATCTATCCTACAAGTGGCAAACATCACATGTGATGGATTCGGATATCCAGTCGTATGCTCGGACATTTTTCAAAAATCTCAACGGCGAAGGTTTTGTTTATTTATTTATTTGGTTTAAATGGAAATATAGTTTTATTATTGTAAATTTAATATATTGACTCTGTATTTTCCAAGTCCGTCCCAACTCCCAACAAGAAAAACAGAAAAGAAAAATAATGAAAAGTTGGCATACCATTACCAGCCAGAAAAAAACTTCTCCGTGATTTCTAACTTTTTTCAGTTTTTGTGTTGTCTCTAGGTCAAATTTGTCGGAAATAATTTTCGCACTCTATTTTTCTGTACTTAAAGCAAAGGTGAATAAGATAACATAGACAAGAGGAGGAATACACATTAAAGAATAAGAAAACAAAAGTGTAAAAAAAATCACCAACATGCAAATAATTGCAGATTAGGTCGTAGTTCATGAGTGCTATGATTTTCTTAATACTTGAATGAGTCTTAAGTTTGAATTCCTCACTATCAAATTATAAATGAATCGTTGATAATTTGTAGCAATAATGTAATAAGTCGTATATGAACAAGATGTACTTAATTCACTACGTAATCTCGGAATTGAAATATGTGCCGAAGTTAGAAAAAAAAATCTTTCATGACACACCGTTCGGTTCGGAATTTTGAATTTCTTCTGTCATGGTAAAAGTACGTGACATTCATGCAAGCTCACAATTATAATTTATTCATACATGTAAATATAAGACACAATGGTAAACTCCAAGGAGAAAATTATAGCAATAGTCCTTGAATTTTTGCCCAATTGAAGTTTTGGTATGTGAACTAAAAATTCATGAGTATTGCTATCTTAACTTGTTTTAATGTGGAGCAATGATCGTTTTGACTAACTCCGTTAAAACTTCAATTTATTTATTTTTCCTTTTAAATTCTTCCTTTTGAATGAAAGTTTTAACGGAGTTGGTAAAAAGAGTTATAAAATCCCACATCGACCAACAGAGAGGGGTGATGTGCTTTATATGCACTTGCCCACCTTCATATAACACGAGGCCTTTTGGGAACTCACTGGCTTCAAGTTCCATCGGAACTCCAAAGTTAAGCGAGATTGGGCTGGAGCAATCCTAGGATGGGTGATCCATTGGGAAGTTGCTCGTGAGTTTCCAGAAACAAAACCGTGAGGGTGTGCTCGGGTCCTAAAGCGGACAATATCGTGCTACGACGGAGTCGAGCCCAGGATATGTGACAAGAGTCATGAAGACACATTATAACAAGTTCATAGACAAATACTCACGAATTTTTAGTCTAAGGGACTAAAACTCCAATTGAGCTAAAATTTAGGAACCATTACTCAAATTACCTGAACTCCAAATGCAGTTTATTTTCGTAAATTTGTAATATTATGTCAACATGTCACGTTTTATTAGAGTCACACGCTAATTTTCATATTTGAACAAGTGTTCACATCAGCTGCCTAGTGGATTCAAGAGAAAAGACCACTCCATTCCCATGAAAAAGAAGAAGAAAAAGGACAGCAGTCGCAACTCGCAACTCGCAACATTTTCCTCTTTCTGGAATTCAGTCTTCTGATCATCGCTAGTTTTCGGTATTTCCGTTAACAGAAAAACGCGGCTTATTCAAGTAATTCTCATTTAATCTAATTTCCAAAGCAAAAAACGCGTTTATTCCCTTTTCCTTCCCTAAATTATCAACGGAACAAAAAGTGGGGCCAACCAATGCATGAATAAAATAGTATTTAAATAAGTTGGTAGCGAACTGCAAGATCATAGACTGGAGAGATTTTCCGGAGACTGCAAATTTTAATTTCATTTTTGTGGAAATATAAAAGGAGGAAAAATACAAGGGAAGTTATAGTTATTGCAGCGGAGCTGAGGGAGGACGGAGGAGGAGGAGGCTTAGCTTTTTGGAGTCTTTTGGAATGGGAAACTGCTTTTCCAACGACGCCGGCGGCATGTCGGCGGTGGGCGGCACCGCAGCCTCTCACGCCAATCCCTACGACGCACCGAACGACGCAGTCGATCTCTTCCTCAGGTCGCGCGGCTACCACGGCCTCTTCTCTCAGATCGAGGTTACTTCTCTCTGCTTCTCTTGAATCTTCTGAGCCAAATTTGTAACTGTTAACTGTTAAGTAATTAATAATTAGTAATTAGCAATTAGCAGGTAGCAGTTTGGATTGGACTTTTGAGTTCTGTTGACTTAAATCTGATGGCGCTAGAGCTTAAGACTGTAGTTATGCACGCCATTGACGCTAATGTAGTCAAGAACATTAAGAAAGAGCTTGAATTAGTAAGATCATTTTGCAAAATTGGTGCTCAAGAATTGGATGTTCAAGAAAAATCCGGATTGTTCACTTGGATTCACAATCGAAGTCATTCGAAATGTAATGTTTGTTTAATGACTTCTACTGCAGCCAAAGCTAGATTTTACGATTTTTATGGAATTTTGTGGTGTTTTTTTTGTTAACTAATGAATTCGCTCCCATTTTGAGGTCTGTCAATGTTTGCATCTGGTGTACTTAATTTTCTTGTTAACAATTTGCATGCAGATATCACTTGCTGCTATAGACCTGTGTGATCGGGATGTTCTCTCCAAGGTTTGTCGCTCTAATGCATAGGAGTAGCCATTCCTTGCATTTCTACTGTTAAATCCTTAGGAGTCTTGATCATTGATGTGTGTATGGTACCCTAGCTCGCCTCATACTCTTATTCCGATTATGTTGAATCACAATGTTAAATCCTTAGGAGTAGCCATTCCGATTCGTTATCCATATTTTGCTCTCATGCTAGATATTTTTTGGTTGTGTAAATCTTTCCTTTGTTTCAAGGATGTCAGTCTGTTATTCATGAATTTTATTTTCTATAGAGTGATCCGATGGTGGTTATCTATACAAAAGGAAGAGATGGAGGACTTTCAGAGCTTGGTCGCACTGAAGTAGTTCTAAATTCATTAAATCCAAAATGGATCACAAAACAAAATATCACTTATCATTTTGAGGTTGTGCAGACTCTGGTGTAAGTTTAAAGCTTTTATCTCCGTTTTAATTAAAAAAATGTTTTTGGTCCCACAATTATGTGCAACGATTCCATGGTGGCTAACTATATTTTCATAACAGCTTTCGTGTGTATGACGTTGACACTCAGTTTCATAATGTGGAAGTGAAGGTACAAAATTTACGATGTTGTGCCTACATGTAAAGTTTCCTTTTCTTAAGTGACTTGACCATCCATGTATCCTCTTAAAACTCTCTATGCAAGAGGCAAGGAAATATGGTTATTTTCTCATTCGGCTAAAGGCCATATCATATTATTTGTTTGCTCCTCATATTTCTGGATGAACACTGTTCTGCTTTGCGCATATTTCTAGGTGGACGCATTGGTAGGGGTAGCTTCATATTATATGTATTAAAACAAAGATTTGCTGCATCTCATTCAAGTGCTTGTAAGCATAACTGGTTCATAATGGACGGTTTTACTTGTGCAGATGCTTCAGCTAGAGGAGCAACAATTTCTTGGTGAGGCAACCTGCGCATTGTCTGAGGTGTGACATAGTGACCATTCTCTGTGGAATCATTGAACTACTGAATCTCTATGATATTCTATCTAAACTTGTCAAAGTTGACCAATATGCGCAAAGCCTGCTTGAACCCAACCAACTTTTAGCTACTAAGTGGGTGGTTTTGTGGTCTGTGAAACAGGGCAAGCCTAAACTTGAATCATAAAATTAAAGATTGAATCAAGGTTTACTCATTGGACCTAACAAGTCAAAGACAAGAGTATTCTACTTTTGGCTTGCTTGATCTAATCCTCACCTCTCAGGCACACCACACACAACACCAGATATAATACAATCAATGGACATTTGATATCTCTAATCTGAGAAGTAATTTATTTCACCTTTCTGGTGCATCTGGTTACCAATATACACTAGTGGAATTATTTATTTGAAGGACCACCTTAAGCTCTGGCGTCTGATTCTTTTACCCATTAATTTGCCTTTCTACTTGTGCAGATAGTTACTAAATCAGACAGGTTACTAACACTCAATCTTGAATATAGAGAAGAGTTCGACAGACCAAATCCTCACCGAGACCGTGGAAAACTCATTGTGCACGCTGAGGAATCTGTTAGCTCTAAGATAGCAATAGAGATGAGTTTAAGGTGTTTAGATTTGGAATACAAGGATCTCTTCTCAAAAAGTGTAGGGGCTTCTGACTTATTATTGTTTATCTTTGGTTATCTACTTTGATGAGCATTACTAGTTATGCACGCATGGCCAAATGAAAAACAGTTCATGTTTTGACACATATTCGGACTGGTCTTTCAGGACCCCTTTTTGGTAATATCAAAACTTGCGGAGAGTGGGATCACAATTCCAGTTTGCAAAACAGAAGTCATAAAGAATGAGCTCAAACCCTCATGGAAACCAGTATACATAAATATTCAACAAGTTGGAAGCAAGGTATAAACATGCATCTTTTTTGCAGCTATATGTGTAAATTAGTGGAGGTTGAGTTTGCTGGAATATGCTTTGTTTTTTTACTTCCCATGGAAAGTTCAAGGGTTTGGTCCATGGCTGTATTTTCTGTTTTTCTTGCTAAACTCAAAAAGTTAACTCAACTTGTTCATTTGGCTGCCATCACTAAAAATTGTGCTGACATTAATTACCATGTAGTCAAACATGCAGATTTGGTTGTTAAAGATTTATGTGCACCTTTGCAGATAAGAAGCAATGCTTCTTCATCTGTTTGTTGATAGTTGGATCATATTGTGCTTCTCCTATAGTTTCTAATAGTTTTCCCATTTTAATATTTATTTTGTTAATCTGCAGGACAGCCCATTGATAATGGAGTGTTTTAATTTCAATAACAATGGCAAGCATGATCTGATTGGGTAATTCCTATAGAGTGGATGAGTGACTACTTTTATCGGCTTTATTTTCCTTTTCTCCTATTACAATATTATGATTTCGTTGAAATACAGAAAAATTCAGAAATCACTGGCAGAGTTGGAAAAGCTTCATAGCAGCGGACAAGGAGAGAATTTATTTTTACCAACTACTGTTGGGCATGATTCCCACAACAAGGTAATATTATAAATGGTAATATATTATTAAGTGGATTTCCATCCCACTTTCTCTTAATTTAGAAGTTCTCTGACTGCATTGCAGGTACTAAAGAGCCAACTATTTGTCGACAAGTTTACCGAGACTGTCCAGCACACCTTCCTTGATTACTTGGCTGGGGGCTATGAGCTGAACTTCATGGTTGCTGTTGATTTTACAGGTGCTTATCTAGACATAAATGTTGCTGTACATCATAATTTGTTGGGTGCAAATGCATATCATGATAGAAGTGATTGTTACTAGAAATTGAGCCTTGCAAAGCTAGAAGTGCAGTTGCATGGCTTCCGTTGTCTGCTATAGAAAAGTGTTGCGTCGCTGTACTTGTGCCCTGATCATTGTTATTTCTAGCTTATTGCTTTAAACTTTTCTTACTGTTGCCCTATTATAAATGCAAACTTGTTCACAATGACTCTTTTAATACGTCTTAAATTGTCTTATCAAATTCACTCATATTCCTTGCTTACCAGCTTCAAATGGAAATTCTCGCCTGCCTGATTCTTTGCATTATATAGATCCTACAGGACGGCCAAATGCATACCAGAGAGTGAGAATTTCGTCCCTTGTAATTTAATCCCCACAATTATTTTCCTTTCTTTGGACCTATATGATTGTGACATTGTTTTCCAGGCAATCATCGAAGTTGTGGAGGTGTTACAGTTTTATGATTCAGACAAGCGCTTTCCTGCCTGGGGATTTGGAGCCCGACCAATTGATGGTCCAGTTTCTCATTGTTTCAATTTGAACGGGAGTAGTCATCACTGTGAGGTGAAAAACTTATGGCCAGAACTTGCTTTTGTAACCTTGAACTTTTTAGTTGCTTTCTGTATTAAGGATTATGCAACTCTACTTCTTTCAGGTTGAAGGAATCCAAGGAATTATGACGGCATACGCAAGTGCCCTCCAAAATGTGTCTCTTGCAGGACCAACCCTTTTTGGTCCTGTAATCACAAATGCTGCATTGAATGCCAGCCAGTCTGTTGCAAATGGTGGACGAAAATACTTTGTTTTGTTAATAATCACGGTATACATAATGGGGTTGGATGTGCTCTCTAGTTGTTTTACTTTTACTTCACTCAAAATTTCCCAGCTTCTTTAGTTTTTATGATTTTATCAGAACTTTGGTCTAAATTTTACTGCCGTAGGATGGAGTAGTGACAGATCACCAAGAAACCAAAGATGCCCTTGTGAAAGCGTCCGACCTGCCATTGTCTATCTTGATTGTTGGAGTAGGAGGAGCTGACTTCAAAGAAATGGAGGTATATCCTTCCCTTGTGTTTGCAGTGCCGGAATGTCTTATGTTAGAGAACTGATAATTTTCATTGAACAGCCATACTTGAATAAAAAGCCCGAACGCTACATAACTAATTATCTTTACTTTTTCGTTGTGAAGATTTTGGATGCTGACAAGGGCGAGAGACTTGAAAGTTCTACTGGACGTGTGGCTTCACGTGATATAGTACAGTTTGTTCCATTCCGAGATGTACAAAGTAAGACTTTTCCTATTCTTTTACCATATCCGCCTACCAACTTTAATTAGCAGGCAGTAACTTCCCTTTCACCACCAGGTGGAGAAATTTCTGTTGTTCAGGCACTCTTAGCAGAACTACCGGCTCAATTTCTGACTTACATGCGATCGAGAGATGACAAACCAATTTTGTGATCATGTAAAGAACTGTACATATGAAGGTTGATATTCTCCGCTTGATCCTCTTGCAATATGAGCCTGAATGTTTTTTGTTTCTTCCCCTCTTTGGCTGCATGGAAACCCTAATGCAATTTTGTCATGAAGAACAATTTTATGTTGCATTATCACGTTCGAGACTTGGGATGAGTGCAGCTGCACAGTCCTCGCGGCCGCCTTTGTGAGACTGCAAACTTAAGTGCCCGCAGTTCTCTCTACCAGGCTTGTGTTCTACAATTGGATGCGGTAAGCATGGAGAACCGGTTATCTTTTGAAATTAACAACTTGGAGAAAGATGCGAAGAACGGTTTCAGAATAGAAGTACAAGTACTTTCAGCTTTTGGAAATGGAGGTTTATCAAGTGTTCAAAATGTTGCTTAATCTTTTGTTTTCTTCTTTTCTGTTTCCCCCTCCTTTTTCGTTTCCGAATTTCGCTGCACTGCTGCGAATTATATTGTTTTATGAAGCATTTAACATGAACGATGAATGCAAGATTGTTTTGAAACAAATAGAACCCTTTTTTTCTCCGGCGATACGTTGCGGTTTAGCAGAGTAAGGTTTCTCTACGTACCAGGCCCATGGATGCCTTCTTTTTTATTTTCCAGTGAAAACTTGCATAGGTCTTTAATTTGCTAGGCTCTTCACTCGGGACAAATAAATATAAAGTGGTTGGTCTTAACGCTTGTTTGAGGCTGTTTTCGAAATGATTAAAAACGCTTCTACTACATTTGAGAGAGAGAGAGAGAGAGAGAGAGAGAGAGAGGGAATGGTAATTTTATTTGAACAAGCGATATTATTTACATTTAAGTCTTACAATGGTTGATAATAATGTGGTTCAAATTCGCTTTTTACGAGAATTAAGTATAAAACCTTTCACTTACAAGCTTATTTATTTAAAATTTTAATTCCTGACGACAAGTATTTTGTCGGTAATTAAAGATGTAAGCGATCTTAAATTATTTACACGTTTATGTATCTAGAACGAAAATATATATAAATAATTTCGTTCTCTGACCTATATATTATTAAAATGTGAGTCCAACAGTACAATCATATGGTAGTTGATTTCACATCTAATTTAGATTTTTTAATATCTTATGACGTTGCTGATTCATAATTTGCCCCATTTCAAACATGAAACATGGCATCAATTGAGCATGAAAATGCATGCTATGATTTGTAAATACAAGATAATACTTTCCCATTCATGCATGATGCATGCTTTGACATACGCAAATTCAATCCTGAATTTCTTCTTTGGATAAGTCCAACCATTTATTCCTTTCCCTTTCTGATGACTCCACCATGACATTTTAGGTAAATAAAGTTTTTTAGATCACATTTGTAAACTATGTGATGTGTTACAAATAGAAAATAAGAACGTTAATCAATATTTAAATGATAATTTAATCATCAACAATTACGTCATATGATTTATAAAATACAATTTAAATAAATAGTCTTCTTAGCATTGTTTCAAATTTAAACCATCCGGAATAATTAGTCTCAAAAGTAAACGCGGTTAGCTCAAAAAGAAGAAAAAAGATGGAATAGAAGGCCATAAAGTTGGACCATTTGCTTTTTCAATTCAGCTCCCAAATTTGACACCATCAAAGAGCTAGGCTAGGAAACATATATTAAATGACTGTTTCAAACCCTAGCATTTCTCCTTCTTCTCTCCTCCTCCTCCTCTCCTCCTCTTTCTCTTTGCGCTATTGTCCTCTCTCATCTCTTCCTCTCTTGATTTTGCCTGATTCGTACTTTTTACTTCGCAAATTGATATTCTACACTAAATTGATCTAAATCACGAAAATAATGATTCAAACTTGGATGCATAAAAGAAAGCACACTTCTATATCTACTGATTTTGATTCATATATATATAGTAATACAAAACAAGATAGTTAATTGCTAGCTCGTAAGAACAATATTTGTGGTGCATGTTTGCTTGATGATTTAGCACAAGAATATCTTATATATAAATTTTCAAAGGGTTTTAACAAGGCTATAAAGTGGATCGAAAGCATGGGAAGAGGTCCTTTCCTGGTGATGAACCAGAGGCGAAAGAGGAGGATCATCGAATGATCTTCGAGCCGTTTTTCTCGTCAGCTCGATCTCAACATGAGATGTCTGCCATGGTCTCAGCTCTATCTCAAGTTCTTGGAAGCACTAACAATCAGACCCCAGCTGTTCAAGTGCCGATGGAGCCGCCACTGATTGCTCCCCAGTCCAGCGCCATGGAGTCGCATGATGATCAATCTCCTCAACAGGCTCGAGATCAAGGTTTAATATAGTTCAACAGTACTATATTGATCATGATTATTATTGCTAGTGCTTGAGCAATTTCATTATTTACTTCCGCTTTTAATTAATTTAGTTCCCCCGTGTAGCTAGACTTAAATATTCATAGGGATCGATTCCAGTTTATACGTTGTGACAGTTTTTTACCTGCAAAGGGAAGCATGAACTTGAAGTTGTGTCGTCTTATATATTCTTATATCAATTTTCTCTCTCAACACGTAGTGCCCTAAGTAATCATGCATGATTCGGCTTATGATATGGATTTAGGGTTTACTGTGCAGATTTAGAATCAAATCCTCTATATTGTTCCGTTTCCATCTTAGTTGATATTTTTAGTTAGGTTTAATATTTTTATCTGCAAAAGCAGCCTCGGTACCCTAATAGCTGTTTGTTTTTTTTCGAACAAGCGATATTATCTATACTAAAGGGTTAAAAGAGTAGGCTAAGCCTCAAAATGAGTTAGCAATAATGTGGCTTATATTCATCTTAGGTAAGAATCAAACCTAAATCCTATCACTTACAAATGAAGAGTAATACTACTAAACCGTAATACTAAGTGGTTTTAGAGTGACATGATAACCAACTACACCACGAAACCTTGTTCCCTAATAACAGTTTAAATAACTGAAGTTTGTCCGTTGTATTTTGGGCCTAATTTTTTTCATGTTTGCAGCTCATTTGTGTAGACTGTCTATATGGTTACATTCTTTCTCATCATAATAATAACTCATACACTACTTGTTTCCTAGCTACAATTGTTTTCCATGTAGCTATTCTACCAAATAAAGATGAATATTTGAGTGTGTATAGTTGATATATGCAATTAACAATGACAATTCAATATGCAAATTTGAACTTAAACCAATTGGTTAGAGCAGTGTGTTACTCTTTATGCACCTAAATCCCCTTGCCTGTAGTTAGATGAATTGAGTGTGTTGAATGTCTTATTAACATACCATTTATTCTGTTTGAATGCACGTAATTAGGGTACTGTTTTAATAAATTTGGAAACATACATGCATAACATTGTTAATTTGTGAAGGGACCGCGAGGAGAAGGCACTATAGAGGAGTGAGGCAGAGACCTTGGGGGAAGTGGGCAGCTGAGATTCGTGACCCGAAGAAGGCAGCTCGGGTGTGGCTCGGCACCTTTGAAACCGACGAGGCAGCGGCACTTGCTTACGATGAAGCAGCTCTCAGGTTTAAAGGAAGCAAAGCTAAGCTCAACTTTCCCGAAAGAGTTCAAGGAAGAATTACGGAATTAGGTTCCCTCACTGCCACTAGTACTCAACAAAACTTGCCAGCTGGGGCATCTCAAAGAGTAATTACTGACCACCATCACCCTCTTTCTGATCATCAATATCACCTGCAGGCATTCCCTAATAATGTTGTTACTCGTCCTCATGATCAATATGCACAATATTTTCGGAGTGGTCACGAGTGCATAAGTTATGATTTACCAGCTACTCTTTATGAAAGAGAGAGATTTGCTACCCAGACATCAGAAACTACTACATCGTCATCATCTTTATTACCTTTCTTACCATCTCATCAACAAGGAGATCAACAACATCCCTTAGGCTATTCTATGCCGGGGTTCGGGTCTTCTTCTTCGAGTTCAAATCCTCCTCCTACGAATAGGAACCGTCGACCTTGACAAGAGTACTTTATTCAAGAGGACAGTACACATCCAAGTTCCAAGTTCCCTGGGAGATCAGTCGTGGGAGAATAAAGATATAATTATATCCTTCAAGTTTTGTGACGTATTTTTGTTTCTTTCTTTCTTGAATTAGACTCTCTTTTGTCGACAAAGGTTTAAGAAGGTGATCAAAAGTGTGTTGTTAATTGATGATTGTTTTCGGTTTGTTTGACGAGGTTTTCACCAGCGTACGTATGTCAAATAATAGTCTATTGAAAATGAAATACTTTCTCCACACCTTAATAATTATCATACCCGCATGTTTAGACTTAGTTAAGTTGGCTAAAGTAGTGTAAATCCCTCATTTGCACTAAGTTTGAATTTTCGTCTCTTAGTTGAGAGTTATTTAGTGTACGACTCTCGCTTGTTTAAAAAAGAACAGCACATACCTTCAACTTTTGAGATTGATGCATCCATGACGATTAGATTGCAATGACCGCGCGCATGCACACTTTTTAAGACATGGATTAATCTGCTAGTTAATCAGCCTTCCAAACTCCCAACAGGGAAAAAAAGATATATAGTAGAGATTGTGGAGGAATCATCTAATAGTGTTGCTTCTAAGGTTCGGTAACCTTCTGTTATATGTAGATACACATGCACAAAAAGAAATCTCATACATTATTATTTATTCTAAATTATTCCGGGGAATATTATTCTAGGGAATATTATTCTAAATTATTCCAGGGAATATTATTCTAAATTATTATTTATTTTGATAAGTACAGAAGAAATCTCATACATATCAACTTGATTGATATATTGGCATATTGTGTAGACTAGCTAATTAATGGTCATCGAATTCGGCTATATCTGTGCGAGACCTGCATGAGTCAGCCTATAAATATTTAACACGTTCCAAATGCGTGCCTAAGTATATTCATAGAGGTTCTAGAGATCGTGTTTCAGAACGATATGATATTTTTCTGCTTAATTAAATCTTGCAGGTACATAATTAATTAGTGATTAGTTGTGAATAATCAAGGTTCATGAACCTTTTTTTCTTTGTCGTTATTATTATTATTCTTCAGTGAAACACTACTACAAAATGGGCTATAATTAGCGGTCGAAAACCGACAAGAATCACGAATTACTGTCGGCTATTTGGTAAAAATCCGACATTAAATAGTGCAATGTTGGATTAGGTTAGCGACACCAATGCCACTATCATGGAAAGAGTATTGACGTCGCTTAGACCCCTTAATCCGCCACCACAAAGCAAAGTAATATAAAATAAAAAGAACAACAGTGTCGCTTAAAAGTGACATCGTAGATTACGTCGTTTATAAGCGACATTAAATTTTGACATGATGGTGTTACTAACCGACATTAAGTAGCAATTGAACAATAAAATATTACACTTACTGTCGGTCGTAGCCGACATTACATAACAGTAAACAAAAAAAATAATCAACCTACTGCCAGTCCTAACCGACATTACCTACATTTCGATAAATATAATATATATGCTGCTGTTGTCCATAAACGACACCAGATACATTAAAATAAAACATAACACAAACTATTTCTCCGTTTTTCGTTAATAATAATTAAAAAATATATATATATATATATATAAATAAATAAATAATTCCAATCATATTTCATATACAGGCCAAAGCAAACATTAATAAAAACTAATAACAATAACAGTTGTCCCAATTCATTCTCAATTCTTTGTTCTTAATCATTAGCACTGATACTAAACTCATGGATGATCTCTTGGAGGAATTAGAAGTAGAAGATGAAGAAGATGCATAAGACACCATATCCGGAGTCACCCCATGTCCATACCCACGCACTCTATTATGACGCTCAGGACCCATCGTCTCGACATATACTTGGGTCCTAAGCTCATCAGTATCTTCTTGACCAGACTCAATCATAGATTGAATATTGCCCTCCATAGTTGCCTTGCAATAAAATTTAAAACAAAAATCAACAATCATAAAGTAGAAAAATAAATTATAGATATTAAAAATTAATAACAATGATATACTAACACAAAAAAATCATTTATCCCTGTACACTGAGAGGCTTCATCAATCCAAGTTTTATCTTTTCGAGTATGACAATGACGAAAAAACAAAACAGGATCTGCCTCCTTCCCATGCTTTTTCTGCTATAATTATGTCAAGGAAAAAATAAACAATTTTAAGCAGAATTCAAATTAGAAATAATTCTACCAACTATATATTAAACTTTGTTGTAGGCCTATTTGATTGAGCGCTCTAAGGTTTAGAGAGAGGGGGGTGCGGCAAGATTGATGGAGAAGAGAGATTGATTTAATTGTGAGGTGTGTTTGATTCACCCCATTGTGCCTTTATTTATAGTAATAGAAAGGGTAAAGCCTTTCCCCTTAGGATTACAATATTTAATAAGTAATCCAATCCTAATAGGAATATATAATACTTTTCCAGATTCCCTAGGATTTACACAATCACATTCCTATTCTAAATATGACTGCAACACTCCCTCTTGAGTGTGTAAATACTCAACAAACCATCGCATCAGATCTTCAGCAGATAAGGTAGAATAGTTGATGAAGTCATCGATACAACGGGTGATTGCGAGTCTCAAATTATGTTTGAAGTATGCATTTGTAACAACTCACAAAAACCTTGCTATGGTAAAAACCAAGGAATGGGGAAAACCCATAGACTAAGGAGAAAAGTAAGAAAATATGCATAATGTCTAAAACGCTCATCAAACTGGATGAAGGTAGTGAACTCAACGAAGTATAATCATCCTGGGATGGGTGCCTCATTAAAACCTAGTTAGGTAGCAAAAACCTAGTGGGAAAAATGCTCCTAATCGTAGGGAAAAAGAGTACATTAAGATCATGTGAGTATGCTTCAAGATACTCCCCCTGAGTTAGACATAACTTCTAAATAAGAGAACTACAAGCGATTCAACTCAAATAATTTACGCATACCGATTCCTTGGATGAGCTTCCGAAATGTAGACTTGGGCAATGACTTGGTGAAGAGATCGGCCAAGTTGTCTTGGGAACGAATTTGCTTGACTTTAATGTTCTGATGCTGTTGCTGGTGGTGTGAGTAAAAAAACTTCAACGCTATGTGCTTGGTGTTGTTTCCCTTGATGTACTCCTTCTTCAGCTGCTCGATACATATTGCATTGTCTTTAAAGGTCGTTGTAGGAAGGTCAACAACTGATGTAAGACCACTAGTGCTTCGAATATGTTCTATAACTTCTCTCAGCCAAAAGCACTCACGCGATGCTTCATGCAAGGCAAGAATCTCAGCATGGTTAGACGAAGTCTCAACTAGTGTTTGCTTGGTAGACCTTCAAGATATAGCGGTGTCTTCAACGGTAAAGACATAGCCCGTTTGAGAACGTGCTCTATGTGGGTCAGACAGATATCCAACATCTGCGTAACCAACAAGGCGAGAATCAATCTGAAAGCTATAGGGGGCGGCAATACTCAGAGATTCGTGGGTATGGAACAAACCCAAATCCGTATTACCTTTGAGGTAGCAGAAAATGTCCTTAACACCATTCCAGTGTCTGCGTGTGGGCGCATTGATGTATCTAGCCAATAGATTCACAGCGAATGAGATGTCGGGTCTAGTGCACTGAGCTAAGTACAATAAAGCCCCAATTGCACTTAGGTAAGGAACTTCGGGTTCCAAAATCTCTTCGTCATCCTTCTTTGGACAGAAGGGATCTCGTTTAGTATCTAGAGTCCGAACGACCATGGGTGTACTCGAAGGCTTCCTTTATCCTCATTAAAATGACGCAACACCTTTTAGGTGTAGTTCGATTGATGTAATAGGATTTCATCCGAACAATGCTCGATCTCCAGGCCGAGACAGTATCGAGTTTTCCCAAGATCCTTCATCTCAAATTTCGATTTCTGGTGTGCAGCAATTTCCTCAAGCTCTGCGGGAGTCCCAATGAGGTTCATGTCATCGACATAAACTGCAATAATTGCAAATTCGGAATATGACTTCTTTATGAACACGCATGGGCATAGTTCGTTGTTCACATAACCCTGACTTCTCAAGTATTCACTCAAACAGTTATACCACATCCGTCCGAATTGTTTCAATCTGTAGAGTGACCTCTTCAGCTTAATTGAGAGAGTGTTCTGTGGTTTAGAACTATTTGAACTAGTCAATGGAAGTCCTTCCGGAACTTTCATATAGATTTCCGTATCTAAATCCCCATAGAAATACGCGGTTATCACGTCCATAAACTGCATATTTAGTTTTTCAAAAATTAACAAACCGATTAGGTAATGGAACGTTATAACGTCCATTACGGGGGAATACGTCTCCTCGTAATCAATCCCAGGGCGCTGAGAGAAGCCTTGCGCAACAAGTCATGCTTTGTATCGCACTATTTCATTCTTCTCATTACGCTTCCTCATGAAAACCCACTTGTAGCCAACAGGCTTTACACGTGGTGGTGTAGGAACAATAGGTCTAAACACATTACGTTTCGTGAGAGAATCGAGTTCGACCTGAATTACTTATTTCCAGTTTGACCAATCGGTTCTACTTCAGCATTTATCGACGGAACATGGTTCAATGTCATCGCTAAGCATGATGTCAGTAGCTACTGAGTACGTGAATGCATCGTCGACAATCATCTCATTCCTATTCCAAACCTCATCCAATATTATATAGTGGACCAAAATCTCGCGATTCTCAGGAGGCCGACATGTTTTGTCTGAAACATCACCGTAATCTAGAATAACCTCATGCATTGGAATGGATGAGTGAGCAATGGTCGAATTCAAACTAGGGTCACTAGTTGGTGCCATTTTCCTCTTCCGGGGTTGTGAATCAATTAAACCAAAGGGTCTGCCACACTTCAGGGTCGGAGTGGATGATTAGCTAGCTACCAATGTACCTTGCCATGTGGCGGGTGTGGCTTCCCTACCTTCGGGGACGGTCCGGCCTTCCCAGACGGGCAATTGACGTACGCGGGGTATATCTATCCGTGCAAGTGTGTTTGCAGTGGGTATATGTGATCTTGTCACCTTAGCAAGATCATTAAAAGCATCCAACATGCTTTGAGCAATGCTCTGAAGATTTATAATTCGATGCACCTCAGTTTCAGACTAGGCAGTGCAGGGATCTATATGAGACATAATGGGAGCATACCATGACAATTCGCGGCGTTCTACGGGAGCGTTAGCATGCTTATCTCCCCATAACAACGGGAAGATTATCTCATCAAAGTGACAATCCACAAAACGTGCAGTAAAGAGATCTCCTGTCAAGGGTTCTAAGTATCGAACAATTGATGGTGAATCATAACCGACATAAATTCCCATTTTTCTCTGATGACCCATTTTGGTACACAGTGGCGGCACTATTGGCACATAAAAGGCGCACCTAAACACCTGTAAATGCGAGACGTCAGGCTCGTATCCAGTGACCAACTGTTACGGTGAATGTGGTTGGGTAGCGATGGGCCTCAAGCGAACCAACATAGCTGCGCGCAATATTGCATAGCCCCAGGCAGATACCGGCAGTTTGGTTCTCATAACCAAAGTCTAAGTTATCAATTGAAGGCGCTTTATGAAGGCTTCTGTCAAGCTGTTTTGGGTGTGAACATGGGGCACAGGATATTCCATATTAATCCCTACTGACATGCAATAATCGTCAAAAGTCTGTGACGTAAACTCTCCAGCGTTATTCAGTCGAATCGACTTAATCGGATAATCAGGATGGTGAGCCCTTAGCTTAATTATTTGAGCTAAGAGTTTAGCAAACGCGGCGTTGCGTGTGGACAACAAGCAAACATGTGACCATCTTGTCGATGCATTAACCAACAAGCAAACATGTCGATAAAATATTTAAATGGTTCGCAGGTTGGTTGGATAGGTCCACAAATGTCCCCTTGAATCCTCTGAAGAAAATTAGGGGGGGTCGTGAATAATTTTGTATGGGAGGGTTGAATATTCAACTTCCTAAAAGAACACGCTTTGCATGACGGAAATCCAACATAGGGATGTAACTTATGCCCGTGAGAAGATTTGAGGATACGGCGCATCATGTCACATCCAAGATGTCCCAAACGATCATGCCAAAGCAACAAAGTGTCCTGGAACTCAGGCATAGGGCCCGCCACATTATGGGCTTTTATGCCGCGAATGGTTATGATGTACAACCCACTAGGCAGACGTTCCAACTTCTCGTGAATATGCTTCTGGCCATATTTGCATGAAGTGATACAAAGAAATTCAGAACCATGATTTTCAGTGGTTTCAAGATGATATTTATTATCTCGAATATCTCTAAAACTCAGTAACGTTCTGCCGGAACGTTGAGAATAGATTGCCTCTTTAATGGTCAAGATTGTACCATTATACAACATGATATATGTCTTTCCGTATCCTTAAATCAAGTTGGATTGGCCTGAGAGAGTTGTCAAATGAGCTTTCTTGGGTATTAAGTTAGTAAAATAGTGTCGTTCACGTAAGATGGTGTGCGTGGTTGCACTATCCGTCAGACAACTAACTTTCCCACTAGACATACATAGAAATAAAGTGATTGAATTGGTCACAGGCATAGATATAAGTCCATTCATTCAATTAAGCAATTCGAGAGAATAATATCCATTCAAATAACAATCCATAATTCAAAACAAACCAAAACCAAACAAATTATTCCAAATACATAGAAAAGTTGTTCAAAATTAAACCATAAACCTAACAAAAGAGGGGGGTAGGGCCGGCCACTCCTAGTGGGTTCGGCCACTAGGGGTAAAACACCTTAAAAACATGTCTAATTTATTCATCCATAGACACTGACACCTCCTGAAAATCCGATATCTCTATTGATGTAGTTGCATCTTCCGAATGATCCACATGTGCAAAGTTAGACTCACGACGAGAATGATACTTGGCAATGGCCTAAGGGGAAGCTCGGCATATGCGTGACCAATGATCCTTGGATCCACAATGATAGCACATGTCCAGTTCAGTAGAAGCAATCTGAATGGGAGCTTTGCCCTTGTTCTTGAAGTTTGGGGCCTTAGGGGTGAGTGGTGGACGCTGCTGGGTCACATTTCTTCTTTTAGGTGCGGTACTCTATTGACCTTTGGCGCATGATTGGGTTTGCCGCTCATTGCCATGGCCACGACGGTTCTTTCGTCGTCAATGGCTGCTAGAATTGGTCGTATGTGCTTCAGGCTCAGCATTTGAGCCATTGGGTCGAGCTTGATGATTCTTCATCAAAAGCTGATTCTGCTTTTCAGCGAGAAGTAAAGCAGAGATCAAATTCGAGAACTTGGTGAATTTCTGTGCTCGATATTGTTGCTGCAGGACAATATTGGTGGCATGGAAGGTCGAATAGGTATTCTCCAGGATATCTGATTCAGTTAGTTCCACTTTGCAGAATTTCAACAAAGAACGAATTCTACAAACTTCAAAGTTGTATTCATTCACAGACTTAAAGTCTTGGAAGCAAAGATCCTACCAGTCATGTCTTGCTTCAGGCAAGTATATGTCTTTCTGGTGATCGAAACGATCGGCCAGAGCAAGCAGAGGGTGCGTGGGTTCTCCTCAGTGAGATACTCAATCTGTAGTGCATCATGGATGTCTCTTCGAATGAAGATCATTGCAGTAGCCTTCTGAGCTTTGTCAACAAGTTTGTCGGCGATAGGTGCCTCGATGGTGGATCTAATGCCTTTTGCAGTGAGATTGAGCTTCACGTCTTGAACCCACTTTAGATAGTTTTTTCCAGACTTCTAGAGTAGAGAAATCGAGCTTGTTCAAGTTTGACATGTCCCTAAAACAGAGGGGGAAATGTGAGTAGTCATATGGTGAGCCATAGACATATATCGTAGAACATACAAGTTCTATAAACATGTATTGGTTTAATTTATGCATGAAAACTACGAGTTTCATGTGGTATGTTTTGAATGAAAACTTCAAGTTTCAAAGGCACTAAATTTAAAACTACATGTTCAATTTAGGTTTTATGAACAATTAGTTCATAATAAGAGGTTCTTGCAAGAAACACAGAATGCAATATACTAACTTAGTATAGTGGATTTGAGTTTCTTCGGGAACTCAAGTGTGAAAGCTTCGTTACTACGAAAGTATGTGATGGTTCGAAGTACAAAAATAAATTATTGAATCTTTAATGTCCAAAAGTGATATTCAAGTCAATAATTTTGGATATCATTATCAGACTAATAGACTGCAGGTCACTTTTAATTAATTCAATAAATCGGGTCATACCAGGTCGATTGTCGAATATTAAAATAATATTATTGGATAAAAAATATAGCCCCAAAATAATATTGGGCTTGGTGTCGTGGGTTAAGTTGCACGTGTTTGGGTGCCTTAAGAATAAGACAAGGCCCAAAAGACCTCGGGGGTGGATTGTAGGCCATATAGGTGAGGGAGAAGCCCCAACTACAATTGGGTTTTAGTTTGGGCTGAAGGGGGTGCACAGAACAAGGCCCAGTAGGTGCTGGCCTTGTAGGTGATGCACAGGGGAACAAAACCCAGCCCCATGGGCTAACGTGTGGGTTCCAATAGGCGCCCAGCCGCATAGGCTGGCTTCCTGTGCTGCGAGCCGTAAGGAAACAAGGCACAATCTAGTGGGTTGGCACCAAAGAAAGTAGGTATGTGGGCCTGGATTTGTGCGGGATAAGGACCAAGCAAGCATGGCTTGCCATGGGTTTGGTCTGGATCCATGAAGGTTGCGGGCCTCCTCAGTGATAGAACTAGGGCTGCAAGCTTATTCTAATCAATCAGGCCAAAGGCCTGAGGGTCCAACTAGGTGCAGCAAAGCCCAGAGGGCTGTTACCGATGTTGTGCCGCAGGGGTGATGCCATCCAATGTCCAATTTCCCCTTTTTTTCAGAAAAAAAAAAAAAAAAAAACCCTTAGGGTTTAGGAAACCCTAAATATGCTTCTAATTTATTTTATATAATTGACTCACAAATTCCACATAACAATTTAATTGTGCGATGCATGAAACAAATATATATATATATATATATATATATTGACAAATATATGAACATATACAATATATATATCGAAAGGAAAATATAAACATAGAGGAGTTCATGCATCATGGGGAATGTTTTCATGCTTCGTGGACATTTCAAATATCTTCTTTTATTTTAAGCGTACTTGATTAGCAGAAAATGAATAAGCCTTTGAATGTGGTGGATGATAGCCTCCTCTTACGATGCGTCAATTCCTCAACTTCTGGCAAGAGCGTTCTGATAACGTATTGTAGGCCTATTTGATTGAGCGCTCTAGGGTTTAGAGAGAGAGGGGTGCGGCAAGATTGAGGGAGAAGAGAGATTGATTTAATTGTGAGGTGTGTTTGATTCACCACATTGTGCCTTTATTTATAATAGTAGAAAGGGTAAAACCTTTCCCTTTAGGATTACAATATTTAATAGGCAATCTAATCATAATAGGAATATATAATACTTTCCCAGATGCCCTAGGATTTACACAATCACATTCCTATTCTAAATATGATTTACACAATCACATTCATATTCTAAATATGACTGCAACAAACTGACAATTAACCACAATTTTTGAATATGTATACCTGTATTCGAATTAAAAATAATCGTACTATCTTCAAGTAACAAAAAATATTTATACCTTTATTCGATTCCAGAAAACTTCCCTCTATTTTTTCCTTGATGAAACGCCAATCCCTTACCAATGGAATATGTCAGTGATCCCTAACCTCCGTAGCTACATGTTTTGAAAAAGAACTAGAATTATCACTAATGCATTTTCCAGAGGAATCAAAAGAACCTGGCTGCTCATTCCAATTGGGAATTGAGAGTCCGCGTCTTCGTTGAGTTGATCCTTATAAATACAGAAAAAATAATTAAAAACCAAGAAACAAAAATCAATTTTCAATTTAGCCATTATACAAGTTAGAATACAACAAAAAAGCTGAAATTAATAATCATAATAATTTAAAAATAGACCACCTTCGAACTCCTCCTCTATGAGATGAAGTTCGTCAGAATGTTGATCTTCAAAATGTTAATCCATAGCAAAAGTTTCTGAAAAGAGAAGTAGAAAAACTGAAACGGAAGAAGAAATGGATGCACGGATGAAATGGGGAAGGAAGGGGTGTAAATTTGGATGCTGAGTTTGCGTCGGATTAAACCGACATTGAGCACACTGACGTCGAAATAAAAGCCACCAGTGTCAAAATAAGTGAAGCTTGGTGTCACTTAAAAGCGACACAAACTTCTGACAAGCATTACTAACATGCACGCCGAATTAAATCAAACCACTTTGTGACACAATTTAATGAAATTCACTCGGCGTCGGTTTAGATATAACTTAGCGTCGGTTATAAACAACACCATTTTTTGACACATATATTTAAATCGAACCACTTTCTGACACAATTTAATGAAATCCACTCGGCGTCGGTTTAGACGACACCCTGTTCTGACACAAATCAATTAAATCAAATTACTTTCTAACACAATTTATTGAAATTCTTGTCACGTCGGTTTAGATAAACTGGGTGTTGGTTATGAACGACATTTGCTGCAATCCTTCTCCACTATCCATTTCCTCGTGCAAAATAAGCGGGAAAATTCCCGTCTGAAAATTTCAAATTATTCGACCAATGTCGTCACATATAAGTGACAGGAAAATAGCTTAAAAAAAATTGTTTAACCCAAACAACAAAAATAACCAGTTTTTTTTTTCGTGGACTTTCATTATTGATCAGTCTTCATTCCCCGTTACTTGATCTCTGAATGTTTGTTTTTTACGATTTTTGGTGTATGCGATCTCGAAGCATATATAAACAAGTATGATGGTTGGATCGTTGAAATTAGTTTCGAATGCGTATTCCATCAAAACGATAGATTCACTAACACTTAGAGTTTATTTATACTTTCATTAAGTATAACATAAGATTTTATAGTATCCACTAGTGTAAATATTTTAAATTGAAGATCGAATTCATTCATTGTATTCATATAGGGTCAAGGAGTGTAGCTATAAAAAATAATTAAAATCGGAGTTAGAATAACCATTAAATCATGATTTTTCGTTTATAATCGTTGAAAATTTTTGTCCTGTTACTTGATCTCTGAATGTTTGTTTATTGCAACTTTTGGCGTATGTGATCTCGAAGTATATATAAACATGTTTGACGGTTGGATCGTTGAAATTAGTTTCGTAGAATGTGTATCCCATCAAAATAATAAATTCACTAATACTTAGAGTTTATTTATACTTTCATTAAGTATAACGTAAGATTTTGTGGTATCCACTCATGTAAATATTTTAAATTGAAGATCGAGTTCATTTATTGTATTCATATAGGGTCAAAGAGTGTAGTTATAAAAAATCATCAAAATCAGAGTTAAAATAACCGTTAAATCATGATTTTTCATTTACAACCGTCGAAAAGGTTTGTCTCGTTACTTGATCTCTGAATGTTTGTTTTTTACGATTTTTGGCGCATGCGATCTCGAAGCATATACAAACTAGTTTGATGGTTGGATCGTTGAAACTAGTTTCATAGAATGCGTATCCCATCAAAACAATAGATTCACTAACACTTAGAGTTTATTTATACCTTCATTAAGTATAATATAAAATTTTATGGTATCCACTAGTGTAAATATTTTAAATTGAAGATCGAATTCATTCATTGTATTCATATAGGGTCAAAGAGTGTAGTTGTAAAAAATCATCAAAATCGAAGTTAAAATAACCGTTAAATCGTGATTTTTCGTTTATAACCGTTGAAAATTTTTGTCCCGTTACTTGATCTCTGAATGTTTGTTTTTTGTGATTTTTGACAGATACGATCTCGAAGCATATACAAACAAATTTGATGGTTAGATCGTTGAAATTAGTTTTGTAGGATGCGTACGTATCCCATCAAAACGATAGATTCACTAACACTTAGAGTTTATTTATACTTTCATTCAGTATAACATAAGATTTTGTGGTATCCACTAGTGTAAATATTTTAAATTGAAGATCGAATTCATTCATTGTATTCATGTAGGATCAAGGAGTGTAGTTATAAAAAATAATTAAAATCGGAGTTAAAATAACAGTTAAATCGTGATTTTTCGTTTTATAACCATCAAAAAGTTTTGTTTTGTTACTTGATAACGTTTTGTCGGTTATAACCGACGCCGGGTTTAAAAATATTTAATAAAAATTAAAATCTATGACGGCTACAACCGACACTGACTTTGAAAATAAGCCCTGCAATAGCTGCTTCATCTGCCAAGTGAATTGGGAGGTGCACCATTATATCTAAAAATGCAGGAGGGAATATTTTTTCAAGTTGACATAATGTCAAGGCAATTCTTAAATTCAGTTACTTGAATTCTTCCTCAGACTCCTTCTTACTACACAACTGCCTGAAAATTGCACTCAACTCTAATAATAACATAGTAACAACTTTAGGCAAAACTGGATATAAATTATCCAAATGCTAATCGGACATTTTGAATTTCTGACGCAAAATCCGAATATAAATTATCCAAATGCTTCCATACTGGAGAATCTGAAGGATGTCTGACTCACCCTTAGGACATTCAGTTGCATGCCACCTCATAAACTCATCCTGAAGAACGATACAAGAGATGAAGAAGAAAACACGAGGGAGAGGATATAAAGACCATCAATCTTTCGCTTACAACCGACACCGGGTTTCAAAATATTAAAAAAAACCAAAATCTATGACGCTCAGAACCGACGCAGGCTTTAAAATATTTAAAAACAATAATTAGTGTCGGTTAGAAGCAACACCAATACCTTATGTCGCTTAAAAGCGACACTGTTTTTTTTTTTTTTTTTTAAGCGACACCATTGTTTAAAAATTATTAAAATGTATGTCGGTTATAAGCGACGTTAAATGTTCACGTCGGTTAAAAGCGACATAGACAGTTTATGACGCTTACAAGCAATAGTAAATCCGACGTCATGTTCAATATGTGTCGCAAATATCTTGTCCGCCACTATATTATATTAAAGCGACATCACCCAATAACACAATAAGTCCATTTTGTAGTAGTGAAATATCGTCTCTTTGTGGTGATTTCATTGACAAAACAAGGGTCAAATAACAATATTTGGATTGAACCCAACACTCCCACGGAGGAGGGTTCTATCCACAGCATATCATCAAATAATAAAGCACCAAATTGCACGGATCAGTGAGCAATACAAAGATTTGAGAAGAAATCTCACTCACTAGAAGTTGAACGTACACAAAAATTTGTGATGAACATGAAGTATCAGTACCATTGTCAAATATGACCATATATAGGACTCCATATAGGAAAGGAGGAAGGGTGATCCCTCAAACATCCTTCACGGCTCGTTGTTCTGTTTACACTAATTTGCGGTAAAGTAAACGTCCTTCTTGTTTAAAGAGGGGAAGGAATTGATAAGGAAAAGGATTGTTAATTTTATGTGAACCGCACACGTTGCATGCAATCTAAGTGTGGTAAGAAAGAAGGCCCGGCCCCAAGAAAGATCGAGTGGAATATAACCTAAAATATTTAACAATTAAAGAGTCTCTATCTATAGTCTCTCTCTTCAACTCTAATACGTATTTGTTTATAATTCCTTATGCTATATATATGGAACCATCGAAGCCACTTGTCAATCAATTGGGAGGGGGTTTTAAGTTGATTATGCTTTTCACCGATTCAGCTAGAAGGATCGTCCAAACTGCTACGTATATCATATATGTCCACAGAAAAGAACAACTCGATGTTTGTTAACAATTAAGTTTTGAAGGCCAACTCTATAAAGCCCAGCACTTCTTTTTCGTAGTTTTTTATTTTTGTTTTTTGGGTAAGTGGGATCCATGGAACTTTTATTAAAACAAACACACACTTACAAACCAAACAATGAAACAAATGCCCTATTTATTGCTAGAAACAAACAAAGAACGGGCCTAAAAACAAAGATAACACAAAAAAAAAGAGCCTAACAATAGCCAAACAAAATGAACAACCGAGAACCATCCATTGTGGTCATCATCGCCGATCCGAGAATTAGCCAGCTACCCAATCCTCCATCCACCGCAAATCATCCCCTCCACAGGCGTCACCTGCACACAGCCATCAACAAGAGACAGTCGGCGAGAGAGAAGCCAACCATCGGAAAGAAGCTCCAGAAAATTCCCGGGCAACACCGTCGGAAACGGCAAACAACAAGGAGAACGTGATGGTGTGGGAGACACCCGAGCCGGATACAACACTGGAACTCTACACACAAACTCAATAGAAAACATGGGTGAAAAAACGAAGCGAGGAAGGGCCATGAAAAGGGATACCCACAGGGGTTGAAGAATTGGGAAAGCCATAGAGGAAATTTGGAAGAACCAGCAGCAGATGGAAGGGAAGAAGAAAGAAAAACAAAAACAAAAAGCTACTCACCGATCCCAGCCACAACTAAGACTGATGGCAGCAAACGAAAGCACGATCGGAATCACTCACACAAGAAGGTGAGAAGCACTTTTACAAAGAAGCATTGTTCTTTGAGAAACAACCAACTACATACTTTTGCATTGTATATATGCGCTTTTGACAATAAATTAAAAGTGCATCTAGTAAAAATAAATTAAGCACTTTTTTCTCTCCATAATTTTTGCAGAAGTCTTTTTCATATATAATCAGCATACAACTTGATTAAAAAATAATGATTAAATTATTGATGAAAATTTGATACAAGAATTAATGATCATTAACAAAATAATACCTACTTAATTGAAAAAAAAAATATATATATATATATGACAATTTATTTCTTAAAAATAAAAGGGCACATTATAGTTGCATGGTAATCAAATGTGAAATAAGTATTAACAAGACATAAAAGATTAGCAATTCTTTCTTGTTCAACATTTATCTCTCACCTATGAGTAGAATTTTCATTAACAATCTCTTCATCTATATGGTCTCTCTAATGTCTAGGCGGAAGTACGTAGCTCATCATCATCCTCATCAAAAAGTTGGAACTCTTGATCTGTAATGGAAAGATTAATTACTAATAAAATTGTGCAAAGTCATTGAGGCAACAACAATTTGTACATGTGTTTCAAAAAAGAAGTTACGAATACGAATCATTATCCATTTATTTTTTCAAACAGCAAAAGTTCTTTCAATTGTGTATTTAAGGATGAATGCCTCTAATTAAATATCTTTTTTTCTCCTCTAGGCTAACTTCCACATCAAAATTCAAAAAGATGATATCATTCACCCCTACAAGTTCCAGTATATTCTTATAAGGTCCATTACTATGGAGCTAATAAAATAGAATAATTTTTGTACAAGTATCAACCATGGGATCTTCCAAGAAACCCTCCAGAAACTTAATGAATTATATTGAGTTGATTAGTTCACATATTGTGCAACCGACACATCTGCATTGCACAACCACTAGGTTTGAAGTTTCTATTTTTTTGGGTCAAATTATCATTTCATAACAGAAGGGAAGAGAAGTACAATAGAGATACTCCAATAAAATGAGAAATAAGCAAGGCTTTCACGGGTTGCATGGAAAAAATCAAATTCCCAGAAAGTGAAAACCAAGCCATTCAAGCCCTAGTCCTTGATTATGTGGTCAAAAGCCTCATAGACAATGAATCCCATACAAACCAAATCGTTCAGAATAAAAAATTAAAATAAAAAAAAAACCCAGAAATCCAATAATCACACAACCATCATAACAAAAACCGATGAATTTCATGCAAATCAAAGCGCCAGAAGCAGAGCACCATTGTTATATACTTGGACGATGTAACCAGTTCAATAGGAACTGGAATGGACTAATCAAGAACCCCAAAGAAAACATAGAAACACTGAAATTCATATGCACATCGTACATATGTTGAGCTAAGAGACATCTGATTGCTCTCCAGCCCAACGTCTCTAAATTAAAAAAACCTGTACAGGCAGTTTTGACATTTTTTCAAAGCGTAACAGTATTTTAGGACTTTTGCAATTTAACAAATAGGAGTAGTTTTGGAACTGAAAAAAAATTCATTAACATTATGTTTGGATGAGGAAAATAAACTTGAAATTTTGACAAAGTCTGAATTTATATTTTGACATGTATCAATTCTCTTGTTTGGATTCATAAATAGAAATTTAGAGTTTCCACAAGAGTTTAAAAATAAAAAAAAATCCGTATTCAAATTTTATTGCTCTTTTAGGTTAACCAAAATGTAAATTCACAAATTCTAGAAAATAAAACTATGTGAAAAAATTTCATTAACATTATGTTTGGATGAGGGAAATAAACTTGAAATTTTGACAAAGCCAAAATTTATATTTTGACATGTATCAATTCTCTTGTTTGGATTCATAAATAGAAATTTAGAATTTCCGCGAAAGTTTAAAAATAAAAAAGCTTGTATTCAAATTTTATTGTTCTTTTAGGTTAATCAAAAAGTAAATTCACAAACTCTAGAAAATATAACTCTGTCATTTCAATTTCCATCATTTTAAAATGCCTTAGTAATCTTAAGTTTCCTCATCCAAACATAGTGTAAAGGGAGCCAAGTGCTTCCAGTGTTTTTTATAGACAGCACTTCCAAGTGGAAGCACCTACCTAGGAGGTGCTTCTAAAAATTCCACTCTAAGTGCTTCTATTTCTTACCCAAATCACTTTTAAAAGTTTTGCCAAACAACTATTTTTCAAAATAGCAGCGCTTTTACTCATTTGGAAGTACTTTAGCTCTCCATAAATACTTGCCAAATGAGCCCTATATCTATCATATTTTTCATATCATATTTGTATTATTTCTCTAATTGAGATAAAGCCTGTCAATACAAGTATGTCTCCTATCTATTAAAGAAATAGTATAAATATGATATAAAAATATAACAAGAGTGACATTTAAGGAACTCTTTCAATTATCTTCATCCTCTAAGCCGTTTTTTACTCGCATCACACTGGTGACTCACTGATCTATTACTTCATGGTTTCTACATACAATTGTGATTTTACAACTTGGTAAATTATTTTTCCTCACAATATATATGTGTATATATATTGATAAAATGGTTAAACATGTATAACAGTAATATGTACTTAGATGTTTATCTTGAGGTACTCTTTCTAAGAATGAAAGATGTCACAAGTTTGAAACATTATCTCCTATTAATAAATAAAATAATATATAATATATAAAATAATAATAATAATAATAATAATAAGGGAGCTTTATATATAGAGATAAAAACTTTTACTATATTTCAAAGAACTTCACTAGTTTTTAAATATGTCAAGAAGAGATAGAAGCATAAAAACAATTAAAGCCCAGTCCAAAAACATGAAAACAATGTTTTAAAATACCAACCATACGCTTAGGATTTTAGGCTTTTAATAGAACCCAACCCTCAAAACTTCAACAAAATTAATATGTGCCATAAGCTCAACACATCCTCGACTATTTCTACATAATCAGTTTTGAAACTATATGTAGAATAAGTTTGTATCATTTATCATTTTTGCAGAATTATTTTCCCGTCTTCGACCATTTTTGTAGAATCAATTCAACATGTCCTCGACTATTTTTGCAGAATCAGTTCACCTGTCTTCGACTATTTTTGCAGAATTAGTTTAACCCGTCTTCGACCATTTTTGTAGAATCAATTCAACAAGTCCTCGACTATTTTCGCAAAATCAATTCACCTGTCTTCGACCATTTTTGCAGAATCAGTGCAACCCGTCATCGACCATTTTCGCAGAATCAGTTCACCCATCTTCGACTATTTGCAAAATCAGTTCAACCCGTCTTCGAAGATGGGTGAATTGATTCAGCAAAAATAATCGATGACTGGTTGAACTGATTCTGCAAAAAATTTCAAAGACAGCTGAACTGATTCTGCGAAAATGGTCGAGGATGAGTTGAACTGCATCTGCAAAAATGGTCGAAGACAGGTTAAACTAATTTTGCAAAAATGATTTAGGACTGATTGAACTAATTATAATAATAAATGATACAAAATTATTCTATATATAGTTTCAAAACTGATTCTATAGAAATAGTCGAGGATGGGTAGAGTTTATGGCACATATTAATTTTGTTGAAGTTTTGAGGGTTTGGTTCTATTGAAAGCCTAAATCTTAGGGGTATGGTTGATATTTTAAAACATTGTTTTCATGTTTTTGGGAGGGGCTTTAAATGTTTTTATACTTTTGTCTTTTATTGACATGTTTAAAAACTTAAACTAGTGAAATTCCTTAAAATATAGTAAATTTTTTTGTCTCTATATATAAAGCACTTGCAGTTAATTAGTACTACAAAAGCAAAAATGCATAATTCGTGGAAGAAGAAAAACACAATAGTAGTGCTCTTTATGACTTTAACTCGGTTACTATGAGGGATTTTCTAGTGTACTGGAACGTAGCTCGGGTTACCAAACAATATTGTAATACAAGTGGATGGATACTTAAAAAAAAATTACAACCACTTGTATTATGACATGTAGTGTTCTCGGTGTAACGCCCTGACCCAAAAGTTTTATTTCGGAAACTAATTTCAGTGAAAGGCCAAAATTAAACTCTTGTTTAATTAACTACCATTAATCACAATTCTTTATTTAAATTTCCTAATTACTCACAAAATTTACTCACCAAAACATAAAACTTAATTTCATCTTATTCATCAAATTTCTTTTCTTAGATCAATTTCCTAACAAAATATAATTCTCGATTATTTAAGGCCGCATCTAACTTCTGTTAGACTGCCTACGTACCCTTGAGTGGGATCAAGCCTTTCGTAGTTCACCATTCATCCTTTTATCCATTTCCGAAAATATTCTAGTAATGGAAATATTCAACATTAGCTTTCACAATCGAATCACCTCAAATGGGTACCAATTATGGATTTAAAATATCAAAATTTGCATGAAAAGGCAACGTCGGCCCACTAGCCATGCGCCACCGCAGGTGGCCGTTTCTAACGAACGAAAACTCAATTTTCCAACTAACACTAAAAATTACCAAAGTTTTCAATGAGAGGAACAACTTTCATACCTGGGCCGAAGTCCAATTCAGCTGGAAAACCCTCTGAAAGTCCTTCGATCCGCCGGAAACCCTAAAAATGGTCCACTTCGATTCGATCAATCCGGTGTTCCATCGCCCCAAAATATGTTTGGGGTTTGTTCCTGGAATAAAAAAAAAATTGAATGATGATGGTACTCGACGGTGATACCCGCACAATTGGCCGATCACCGCCACACCCCTAATGGATCCCGACGGCATGTTTTAGGAGAAATCAAAGCCAATTTCCCTCAATTTCTGGGTGAAAATGGAAGGAAAGGGATCACGGATGTTTCTCAAGTATTTTCCCCGTCAAAGTGCGTCGGAAAAGTGGCTGGAAAGGATCGATTTTGGCCATGATACCAGGTCGGGTCGCGCGGGTCAAGGGAAACCCGTTTTTCCCCTCCTTCTCTTCTTCCTTCATTTCTCTCCTTTCCCCTCTTCCCATTGGCCTATCCTATTCCTCTCTCCTCTCCCTATTCGCCCCAATCTCCTCTCCTTTCTTTCCCCAAACTCTTCTCTTCTCCCATCTCTCTTCTTGACATCTGGGAAGTTCTAGACTTTTTTTCTTTTTGTTTTTTTTAAGGGAATTGTTATTAGCACTCCAAAAATCTCATTCTACACTCCAAACTTTCTATATTTGGAAAGAAAAATACACTTGTAAAGAGTGCAGAATGAGATTTTTGGAGTGCCAATAACACTTCTCTTTTTTAAAGCCTCTAATTCATTCGTTTCAACTTCAGTTTACAAACGGTTTTCACCCACGCTTTCGTAGGGTCGAGCTCTAACCAATTTATATCAAGAAATACGATAAAATATATGAGGATAAAATACGTCCTCGTAAAATTACATTTAGTCAACTAGGGCATTTTCGTCTTTTCCACTTATCAATAAATTTTTCAACGTAAATTATAATAAATCCCACAAAATTCTCAAATTCCTCTAATCAAATTTTCATAACCATAATCTATTTATTCTCGATTTACTCCGCATATCATATATTTTTAATTTTCAGGGTACTACATTCGGCATCGAATTTCAACGATCCAAACCATCTATTTTGTAAGTCTCGATTCATAGATGGACACACTCTACATCGAACTTCAAAGATCCGAACCGTCTATTTTGTAAGTCTCGATTCATAGATCATCCTTGCAAAAATTCAATTCAATCTGAAACCATTTGCCTATTTAATTATTACGATGAAATTTCATGTTTTCTTAGAACAAAGTGTTTGACAATTCTTAGAACTTAATTAGATGTGAATGGGGATTAGGTGCGGGGCCCACTCTACATCGAACTTCAACAATCTGAACCATGTATTTTGTAAGTCTCGTTTCATAGATCATTCTTACAAAAATTCAATTTAATCTGAAATCATTTGCCTATTTAATTATCAAAATAAAATTTCATTGTTTCTTATATAACAAAGTATTCGTTAGTTTCTTTGAACTCAATTAGATGTCTTAAACATTTCCGATCTGGCTAATACTTTGCAAGAATGATCTATGAGGTGCAATTTGAAAAAATCGATGATTCGGATCGTTAAAGTTTGATATGATATAGATCCTATAACTAATTCCTATTTTTATAAAAAAAATAATAATAATAAGAATCCCTTATGAAGTTTCCTCTGCGCGCGCGCGCAATTCTGCATCCGGTGACTTCCTTGTCAAAAAATAAATACAAAATAGAACCATCGAAAAGCGGCTGAATTGACAGAAAAAATGTAACACTCACGACTTTGATGAAATCTATTAAATAATTTTTGTATTTATGACTTAAGCTGCTACTTCGCGTGGCTCCTTTAGACGGCTTCTCTTTGACGATGCTCTTTGTCGGTCCCATTTGTCCCCCTTCTCGGCTCCAGTCGTTTTCGAGCTCAACTTGTTTGTTTATATTTCCTTCTTTTTTTTTTTCATTTTAATGCTTTCTAATTTTTTATTTCTAATGAGAATATTTTGTACACACTAATATCTATTCTGGAAAAGTATTTTCACAAAAATTTATTAAGAGGTGTTTTTAGTCGTTGATTGCTAATTGCAATTATAAATGTGGTCATGTGGTTTGGTGATATTCCAATGTAATTCTTCTTTTTTATTTTAGACTTGATGTCCCGTTGTCAACAAAGAAAAAAAAAATGTATTGGGAGGTAAATTTGGGATCAGGATCCTCTCCTAATCTAAGGATGAGGATTCTCATGACCAAGGGATGTGGGCCGTTGGATGAAAATCCAACGGTTATAATTATTATAACTTTAAAGGGACCCCACTGTTTGTAGCCGTTGGATTTTCATCCAACGGCCCACATTCCTTGGTCATGAGGATCCTGAACAGTAAATTTGGGAGTTGACTGCTCACCCCGTTATGCCTAATTGGTGCACCTTATCTAATAGTTTTGCTATCAGTATTTCTTTAGAAATGTGATTGTGTAAATTTAAAGTATGAATCCCATAAGGATTTGGAGATCAATCTTTATAGGCTTTGTTTATTTGTAAGGCAAGAAAGTTCATCATGATTAGAATCAATAATGGCCAGTCAAGAGGTGATACTATTCACAAAACATCTGAGCCCTTCTATCTCACACCCACTCTTAAATTTTAGTTTCACAACACGTTATGAGCACGAACGCGCCTACCATGGAGTTGAGCCCGACCAAAGATGCTACCTAGGCCTTGAGAATCAAGCGTCTGAAGAAGGCCTTGCACAACTCAACCCACACCCTTGGTCTGGAGATTGACGACTTTCTACAACCTCAGGTCGGTCAACAGTTCGCTGCTGAGCTCCGGTTTCAAGACTACGTAGAATGTTACAAGAAGATGAAGGAGACTCACCCCAACATGATCTTGATGTCAGGGATTATGAGCTGGGCTCTGAGTTCTCGTGGTTGACGAGCCTCCGTCTATCAATTATTCCACCCAACAGTCTCCTGAGCACACCACAGAGCCAACCAACACACACATTGGCGGAGGCACATGAGGACTACGGTAGTCCTAGGCCTACATTTATTTGAAAAGACAAGATTAGTATTACACCTATATCCATTGCTTTGTAACCCTTCTCAACACTTAACACAAATCCAATCTATCTCTTCATTCAAATCCCATTCCAAAATTAAGTATAATATTTCAAATGGTCATTTATCACAAATCAATGACATTAAATTAAAACCCATCATTCACTTTTAACTAAAAAAATCGTCTTCCACTCATGCACTGGCGGAGCTATTCTCCTATTTTTCTTCAGTTTCATATATTTAGCGATTCCAAATCCCAAATTTATTGAATAAGAACAATAAGGTTAGTGAAACTCTATTATTCTCCATAAAATATTAGTTTCTATTCTATCCTACCTCTTACTTGAGTTTTAGGGTTTGCAAAATTTTTAGTAATTCTCACTATTGAGTTTAATAATATTTTTCAGTAGTAGATGACACGATGCAATGGTTTCAAAATATGAAATTCATCAAGAATAACTATGATTATTATAAATAGATAAAATTATCTATGCATTTGTAATTTTGACTACTTAATTATTTGGATGTATATATTATGATGTTTTGCATTAGTAAGTTTATAACCACTATTCATTTTGTCTTCTTCTATAATTGTGTAAGGCCCCTCTTCACAACAAATCCTCGCCCCCGCCACTAAACATACAGTCAGCCGACCATCCAGCTGATCTTCTTGAGCATAATAATCCAGAAACCTCGGATCCGACTAGACCAGCCCCGCAATGCTTAGTTTCCAGTGCTTTTCTCTTCTTTTTTAAGTTTTTCAAGTAACAGAACAATTCTAAGTCGTAATAATTTGTTCCTTTTTGCTTAGACAGGCCTTAACGGTCATTTTAAATATGTTTATGAAGTGTGTTTTTTTATCCTTTATCGTTATATGGATGTGTAGTAGAGCATGGGATATTTTTAGCATGAAGTGACAATTGGTTTAAATTTTCAGGTAATTAGTGGTTGGGAAAATATGTATGTGCAAGCATCAGTGTAGCGAAGACCAATTTGGCTAGCTTTGTTTTTCGACAAACTTCTTTTTTTCAAAAAGGAAAAAAAAAAAAAAAAAAAAAAAAACCCTCCACGTAGGAGTACATCTCTTGCATTCGCATTCACTGAGGTCAGGCAAGTCTTCCATTTACAAACAGTGGTTTGATGTTCCTACCACTCTTACACAGCACTCGGCTAATGTAGGACTTGTACACTTCATTAGCTAGCCTTTAAACAAAACGCTAACCATTTAGAGCGTTCGTCTTCAAAAAATATTACCTCACTCGACCTCTCGTGAGTGGATTTAACAACTGATCCTTGTGGTCTGGTGGTCCAGTACCGCCCATGGCCCTTCCTTTCATTGTTCGACTTTTATTTGTCTGCTTGCTCAGTTTGACCACTTAGTATTGTTGGAGTTGTGCCCTAAAAGCCAATTTGGTAATTGGATATTATGTAACAATCCAAATTAATTAATTAATAAATAGGCAAGGTTTATTCATTTATGAGTTTCGCTTTATATTATAGAGATAATTTATTGTGAATAAGTCTATAGGATCTAAGGTATGGAAGTAAGGTCCCAAACGAGGTTAGAGCAGGGAGACTTGTATTCCATACTCACTTAGACCTTAAATAAAGTACCTAGCCATTTAGAAAGTCAATTGGACATTGACTATCTGGAAAGGTTGGTGTATATCGCATTAAGGTTAGCATGACTTCGTGCTACGCGTGTTGGACACGTGCTGGATATACATGTGCTTGTATGTTGAACAAATTCATTTAACACTAACCGTCCAAGAAGCTTAAACATATGGATGTTTACCACATGTCAAACGTTACAAAGCTTCTAATTGCAGTGTGCAAATAGTTTTTAGACTTGAGGCGTCATATTCTAGAATTCATTTTTGACAAATTTTTCCCAAGTCGAGAATCCTACAAATTAATATGAAAGAATTAGTACATATAAGAAAAGTCATGAAGCTGAATAATTTTAAATATTTTGCACATATAAGTCCTTGACAACATTATACTTCAAAGAAAATACTTCAAAACCCAAAACTTTGGGGAAAAAAACAACTAACTATTCAAACCTAAGAATCAATTATAGTCAGACAAGTGGCTAAATGAGTTTGGGGAGGGGGTGGTGGTGGTGGTTTTGAATTGAACTTTTTGATGTGTTTTTGTATAAAACTTGCACTTATCATGATATTTTTTTAATTTCTTTTCAATGTGAAAAAGACATAGTAATTTTAACTCTTGTTTGATCCTAATCTAAACTCGATATGTTAGGGAAACTAGAGCTTAGCACTAAACTCATGATAACAGTACTTTTCACATTTGTTGGTTGGATTAGGGTTAAGGTAATTACAGTTGGATGACTAGCATCACATTGAGTTAGGGTGTGACCTCCAACTTCCAATTTGCTCAATTTTGGATATATCTGTATTGGTGTGCATCCAAGTGTAAAAGAACAATGAAGAATAAATATTGAACTCAATTAAATAATATATATATATATATGTTATATTTAAATGAAGAAATAATGTTGGAGGAATAATGTGGATTCTTCAAACGTTCACACCAGGATGACGAAATATATACAAGCATAGAGTTTCCTGTAGCAAACCCTATCTCCCACCTCTCTTCTTCCTCCTCTCTCCTCTCATCTCTTTTTATCTTTCCTTATTTTCTGTCTTTTTCTTAATGCACGCAGCAAAGCTAAACAAATTTGAATCAGATCCTGACTCACATATAACATCAAAGTATTAATAGCTAGACAAAGTGGATCTAAAACATGGGAAGAGGCCACTGGCTTCGGTTGAATCGGAGGAGAAAGAGGAAGATCAAATATTTCCTGTTTACTCAGCTCGATCTCAGCAAGACACTTCTGCCATGGTTTCAGCTCTAGCTCAGGTGATCGGAAATAATAGTGACCAAATTAATAACCCACTTGATCAAGTGCAAGGAATAACTTCGTTAATCACCTCACAGTCTAGTCCTACCGAGACTCAATCTCAACCAGTACTACTTCAAGATCAAGGTATTATATCCTGTATTATTATCAACAACGAATTACTCTTCATTTTAACTCTCTTTCTGAAAAAAAAAATTATTTGATATATTTTTTTCTTCAACTATTTGATATATTTCCAGCAACACTAGTTGATCTCCTTCATAAGGGATTTAGGGCTCCTGTAACCAATTAGTTATGTGGATTAAGGAGTAATTTCTGAATCCCTATTTCCTTCTGCTGCTCCTGTAACCAATTAGCAATGTTTATTGACTATATTCAACTAACGCGATCCCTCTAGCATTATTCAAACTAACTTAAGTACCATATGAAATAATTCTGTTTTGTTTTTTTGTTCTGTAAAGAAATTAATAATACACGTTTGTGTGAAGGGAATTTGAGGAGACAACACTATAGAGGAGTGAGGCGGAGACCATGGGGAAAGTGGGCGGCGGAGATTCGAGATCCGAATAAGGCCGCCCGAGTGTGGCTCGGCACTTTCAACACAGCCGAGGCTGCAGCTCTAGCTTATGATGGAGCTGCTCTCAGGTTCAAAGGAAGCAAAGCTAAGCTCAACTTCCCCGAAAGAGTAGTTCAAGGGAGCTCTGAGTCAGGTTGTCTCACAATAACTACTCAATTACACAGCTTGAATAATATTCCTCCTCAGGCTAATATTTCTCGACCAACATATTCCAATGTATTCGATTATGCACGATATAATAATGTCACATCTACGTCGTCGTCCTCCATGCCATCTCAACAAGCTGCAGAGCTCCAAAGCTTTTCGATGCAGTTTGGTTCTTCTTCAAGTTCGAGTTCGGTTCCTCCTTGTAAGTATAGGAAAGACTTTGACGGAAGTCACTCAAGATGATGAATAGTGAACTAATCACTAGCGTGAACGCTTGGAGAGACTGAACGATTAAGGAGAGTAAATGGCTCATATAATTTTGATGTATGTGTGTTTTTCTTTCGTTTTTTTTATTTTTGTTTAATTTCTTCTGGACTATAACAACTTTCAATTTTTATCACAGTTCACTTCAGTTTGCATTTGATGAGGACTAATTTGACAAGAAGCTATATAAATTTCCCACGCATGTGTGTGCAACCTTATGTATGGGGAGCGATTTTTGCAGATCCCCTTTTTTACTCGTGCACACTTTGTACATAGCGTGCAGAATGAGAAAAAAAAAAACACATTTAAGGAATAGCTGGGCCTTTCCACTTTTTTCCTTAGATTTATCGAGATGGAATAATGAAGTTAATTTGAGCAAGCATGAATCAACTCATATATGATGCATGCAATAATTATGGTGTATGAGAAATTCCATGATGTATGAAACGAAGTTAATTAATCAAGCAAGCTTGCTAACTTAACTATGTAAGTATGTATTTTGCATGAATTTTGTGCACATATATACATTACATAGAGCCCAAAGGAAAGTACAGACCCTAACAAACGAAAAAGTGAGAACGCTAAACATGTACCCGTCAGATCTGGTCATGGTTTTATAACCATATAATATATAGATCTATGCATGCACATTGTAGCTTTTTGAGTTTTATTTAAGAAGTTTTAACGAAAAGTTTACGGTACTATTTATTTTAACGAAAAATTATATTTTTACACTAAAAAGTCAATCCTAGTACTAATCACTTTACTTTTTATTTTGTATTTATCATTAAAACTCAAAATTTTCAAACTCTTTTCATTAATTTTCCTTTATATATATATAGTTTATTAACTACTTAAAAACCTAGAGATAGATCGATATGTATTTGATAAAATTAAAAAAAATAGATCGATCTGTCTATGAATCGTGTGTACCCTCGATGTGGGGATTGTCACCGAATTCGGCAGTGAGTGAGAAAAGTTCGGAGTTAAAACACGACAACTGGGGTCTGAAAATTGTGGCTGTTCTGGCATCGATTTGATATATGCAATGTGTGGTTATTAATTACAAGGGTCTCACGCGTTTGTTGGGGAGAGATTTTTCACTATAATTGGTACATAAGATGATACATTACGTGTCATTATATAAATTGTAAGATATATGTACTAAAAAGTTAATAACTTAAAAAAATAAAATTTCTCACCAATTCTATTAAAACATATAATGTACCGCTTGTATTCCCATCATAATAAAAATTTTCTAATTTGTTAGCCTTTCACTCATACACAATATCTGACAGGGCTGGTTACTTTTTACTGGTTGGTTTGTCAATTCAGAGAAACAATTATTTAAACAAAAAATAATTTTTTACTCTCCTAATCTCTCTATCCTTTCATCCTCTCTTATTTTAACAATCACAGTTAAGCCACGTTAACATCTTATATTGATTTTTTTATAGAGATAATAAGACAAAAATAATATGTGAGATGAGGGAATGGAAGGGGATGAGAATAGAAAGATAGAAAATCATCCTCCTATTTAAATCGATAAAACTGATGTTGTTGACAAGTCTTGACAAGTTTGTCAGTTTTGTGTATTCAAATAAAAATAATAATGTTACTTAAACTTATGATAATAAACGATTTAATCATCCTTGTAAAGGCGTTCAGTTTCTATGTGATATTAGTTAAGATAATGTTAGAGAGATTAAAATTTTAAATCTAATGATGTATTACAAATAAGAAATAAATATGTTAATCAATACTTAATTAATAATTTAAGGATTTTTTAATAACATCTCATAAATTATTGAATACACCCCACGTAATATTTAGTGTTAAATGGCTTGTATAAAATGACTATTTAAACCCTATTTTTCTCAAAAAAAAAAACCTAAATTTTAAAAATAAAAAAATAAAAAAGCAATTATTTTCTACCTAAAAATCCTAAAACTACCCGTAAGTTTATTTATAATTTTGTACACACCTACACTCACAATGTCTAAGTTTATTTATAATTTTGTACACACCTACACTCACAATGTCTTGCCATTATGTTTTTTTTATTAACTGTTAAGTATTTTGCAACATAACAGGCAAAAATATATTCTGAAATATTCAAATCTTCTTTGAGATAGTTTAGTAGTGTTTTTTTTTTCTTTTGCTAAATTTTTTTTTAAGCATGCTTGCTGTTTATTTCTTAGGATGGGTCAGGGTGCAATATCATTCAAGCATGATTGCGTAACCGAATTTTTAACCTGGGAACAGCAGGGTATAAATGGTCTCTGGTAAAAAAATGATCTTCTTGGCTAAATTAATTGTGGGCACTGAACTTTTCGGATTTGACATTTAGATAGATTAGTAAATTATGAGCTCTTATAAAAAAAATGATCTTCTTGGCTAAATTGGTATTTAGACAAAGCAAGTGAATACCATCAACCCCAACCAAGATGCCAACACCTAGTCCCCTACGTTAACACGAGTCACCGAGAGGAGATAGTTCAACATGTTAAATAGAAGCAAAGGAGAAAGTCAAAGTAACAAAACTATCTATTGGACAAAAAGAAGGAAACGAAAGATCATTCCATGGAATATAATGAAAACCATATAAGCAAGAATATAAGCTCGGATCAAATTTTTATAATTATTTAAGGTAACAGATGCATCGACTAACAGAATTTTAATATAATAAAATTTAATGAATGTGGGGTGTATGTGAAAATATAAGGTGTATGTTGAGAACGTGGGATGTGAGGGTATTATGGAGAAGTACGTGGGGTGTGTTAAGATAATTTTTAGTTGAAAAAGTAAATGTGGGGTGTATTAAGTATGTGGAGTTTATTCAACAATATGTGAGGTGTTAATATGATAAGTCATAATTTAATCGTCAACAAATATATCATTTTGTTTTCAAATTTAATTTAAAAAATTAAATCTCTCTAATATTATCCCATTAGTTTTGGAGGCAGATTCTCTGTCCTCCCACTTCCATGCCCTCTTATTTTTGTGATCACGGTTAAGCTACGTTAACAATTTATATTACTACTTATTTTTATCTTATTATTTTTATAAAAAAAATAATATAAAATATTGACGTGATTTAATTATAACCACACAAAACAAAATAACACAAAAAGTAGGAGGGCAAAAAATCTGCCTCCATTAGTTTTCATCTATTCAAAGTCCATGCTGCCATATCCAAAGTCAAAAGTACGGTTTTAAACCATCATTGTAGTATATGGATCTACCACTGGTGGAAGCTCGAGTGTTTCGCAAATATTTTTCTCAATTTTCTTTTTAGGTAAGCGTTCAACTTCAACAACATATGGATCCATTTAGTCTTTAGGTAAGAACCGCCGCTACCTAAGCTTTCTTTCTTTCTGTCCTTTTTTTTTTTTTTTCCTTTTTTTTGTCGAAACCTAAATGTTTTCAGAATTATGACCCGGACGATCATTGAGCTTTCTATCGTCTTCCAATAATGGTATAAGCCATGTACAAAACATCACCCATCAAAAATTCATAATCTCTATTAATATTCCTTGCACTTTTGACTTCAAACTTGGAGCAAAGTCTCGACTCCACGACCATCACCTGATTCACTTCTCTCCAGTCACCTAATATCTGACTTTACGTTCTCTATTTTAGTCTAAATTAATCATATAGTATTTACAATTATTGTGCATTGGATGGAAACAATTGAATTCATAATATAGATTATAGTTATTGTTAATTTGTTACGATTTTTTATATTGTTTTGATCATGTGTTGGTTAGTTCATATATATTTTTTAGCTTCATAAATTGATATAATTTTTTGTTTTGATTATTTGATATGTGTAGAAATTAGAAGTATGAAACAATATTACAAGCGAAAATCATCATTGATTAGTTCGTACAATCATATTCCAAAGTTCTAAATCATCATGGATCTGTTCTTTCTTATATTGACAATGAAACTATCATGACATATTTTAGAGTACGAAACCTCGTTGTGGACAAATTCAGTCTTTGTAACTTGTAATGTTGTTTTTACAAAGATTATGAATGAAAAGTTGATAGTTGATCATTTAATTATTCAATGTTATTTTCGTCTAATTTTTTTGGAGATTTATATTGAGATACCACCCAATGTTAAAATCCCGAATCCGTCACTGCATATCACGTGTTTAATTTTGACAAGAATTCTCACAAGGTTGACTTTGAGGACTAATGATTCACATTTTATCAATTTTATAATGGTTTAATAAATTTTTAATTCATTAATCAATACTACAAAGTACTGATATTTTCGGGTTTAAAAATAGAGTAATGATAGGTAGACTAAATTTATAGACTTAATTTCTAAACTAAATGATATGTCACCAATAAGAAATAAGTATGTTAATCAATACTTAACTAATAATCCAACTATCAACTTCCATGTCATTTAATTTACAAAATTTGGTCTACAAATTGGGTAATGCTATGAAGACTAAATTGTCATACTAAATTTGGAAACAAATGATATGTCACAAATAAAAATTAAGCACATTGCTCAATATTTAAGTAATAATTCAATCATCAATTTCTATACTATTTAATTTACAAATCTAATCTCTTTAGCATTACTTCTATAAATTTAATTTCTTTAACATTACCGATAAAAATATAAACGTAAGCTGTTGTCAAAGTCCTTGCTAAAAACAAAAAAAAAAAGAGCAGAGGGAAAGTAAGTCTTCCACTCCACGTATGAGTGGTGGGACGAGTGGCAAAAATTAGTTTGGCGGAAAAGGGGAAAAAGTCGGCTGGTGTTGACTTGAGCGCTCCAGTCTCCACGCCAAATTGCCAAATATGGATCAACTGTTCGAGTTTTGTGGTCCACTGCCTCTGTCTCTGCTTCCTTTTCATGGCCGGCTCTTAACTTTTTTGTCGCCTCCAAATTTTCAAATCTTTCGGCCTTCACATTCGCCTCTTGCTACAAAACGAGTATTGGTCGCTGTCCTGCAGGTGCTACATTCTAGATTCCAATTTTATACCAATTTTTTATTTTTAAATTTAAAAAAATTGATTCGGTACGGTTTGTTACCAAACCTAAGACCGAAACCGAACCAACTAAACACTGAACGGACCGATCTTGTGCCATGCCGAAGTGAGCCGAAAAGAAACCGAACAGATCGGGGTTGCCCAGGCCTACATACAAGAATTCAATTTTATACCAATTTTCTTTTCTTTTCTTTTTTTCATCTAAGAGATACAATGAAAGTGATTTATGCACATCTCGTTTATTTTACTCGACTTGTTTATTTACTTATAATTTTTAAATTAAATAATTAAATGAAAATCAAGAAATAAGAAGAACTCAAAGACGCTTGGAAGAAAAAAAAAGTGTCGAAATTATTTCTCTACAGAAGCTACGAAAAAGAATTTGAACTTAAGTCATGGTGAATAATACGTTGTTGTAGGCTTGTAGCTGCGAGTGTGAAAATTATTTCTGTAACAAGAAATATAATATCGGGTGCATTGTGTACATAAACGGATTCATTAAGGAACTTGAATGATCACGGAACCATCCAAAAACGCGGAAAGTGACTGTTAGGACATCAGAAGACCACCCAGGTCTAGAGTATGGTGAGGAGCAGAGCATCAACGGCTTAGCCAAAACTACGTTATTAGGCAAGTCATTAAGAAAATAAAAAATGAAAGCCACGTGCACGCAGCACCGCCTTTAGACTTCACTTAATTGAAAGTCCAAAAGACTTAACAGCATCTTCTAGAACCACGCGAAACAACACGCAACTCACATTCTAAATTCAAACCATTTAATAAAAAATTAAAGCCCAAAAGACTTTAAGCCTTCGACTTCACTTTAGCAAATGGGATGTGATATCTACACATATTTTTTTATTTTTTATACATTCTTTTAATTTTTAATCGTCGGATCGAATGAATTGAAGAAGATCAACGGACGTAAATTAACAAAGAGTGTGTGAGAAGTAAAATGGATATGTGGATAGCACACCCCTACCAAATTCCAATTTTCTATTATGAAACTTTGACGTGGACAAATTTAGTCTTTGTAGTTGTAATGTTGTTTGCACAGACATTATGAATGAAAATTTGTAGCCTCTCATTTAATTTTTCAATGTTATTTTCTCTAAATTAAATTATTATTTTTTGAACTCTTTATTAGAACAACCCAATGTTACAATCCTGAATCCGTCAATGTACAATGGTTATAAATTTCATATTTAACAAGAAATAAGGTAGAGTTGCCAATGCGATGGACCAGCCCCAAAACTATCCGACATAGGAGGATTAAGTTGGGCCTATTTAGTCCGACTTCAAGTTGGTGTTGGGCCGGACCAGATTTGGGCAAGAATAGTAACTGAATTTTCTTTTCTCTCCCGGTAAATCCTAAAAACTACCCACAGAATAGTAACAAGAAATAAGCTAATTGTTGCACATAAACAGCTCATCACAGAGAGCCTGCTCATGGTGGAAATTTTGTTATCGCTTCGGTGGAGATTTTCATATCACAATACGCTAATTGTGAGAGTTCGGAATTGATAAACTTGATATATTCGAGCTATAACAATCGGGCACATAAAAATCACGAAACAAAGGATCCGGAGAACATTGAAACGTTATATTTAGGCGGCGAAACCTCAGAGGTTTAATAGCATATACACTAGGAATACAGTAGCTTGATTTAGAATAAGACCGCAACAAGCAGGTAACCGTCAATTTTTCATACCGTGTGGAGATCAAAAGAATACTGCAGCAGCCCTAACATTGAATGCCGAGAATAATGTAATGGGAGCGAAAAATACTGTGAGCCTACAAGTTATGCATCAGGAGTCCGTTGAGCCCTCTTTGCATAAGCGCCTTCTAAGACTTCTTTAGCTCTATGGACCTTTGACTGAAGATAAAAACTTCCATTTTTGGCATTCCGCTCGAACAAGCTGTCATACCTCTTCATAAAGAAATTTTTTTCAAATGATTAACACTTCTCAGAAAATTCTACGATGACATTTACATGCAGGGAAAACAACAGAGAGAATAAATAAATAAACACAAACAAATAGAGCACACCTGCAAGATCTCCTCCCATGATGCACGCTCCGTGATACCTAGAACCTGCCTTGCCTCTGGTTCAGCCATTATTTTGCTAGCTCTCCTAATATTCTTTACTGCTTCGTTAGCAACACCATTCTTTGAGGCATCTGCATTCAGTGATAACACAAAGAAATTTATCGTAAAATACAGATAGAACGTACACTTGTGATTTGCAGAGATGCAAGAAACCTGCTAGTGCCTTGTTAGAGTTAATGGGAAATATCCAAAAGGTTTTAGCTAAGATTTGGGATTGCAAGAGAGCATACTTGAGATTGCCTGCTGGTATGCGCGGAGCACAGCTCTGCCCACTATTGCCGAGCCCATTACGAGCACATTGGCAAGAACTTTTGCAGCCTGCACACACAAAGAACAACTTAACTACATGAGAAAGATTGCAGTTTTGGTGAAGGAAGAACATGAAAGTCCTGTCTAATTATAGAGCCTCAGTTGTCTTCTGGGTGCTGCAGATGGAACAAAATACAAAGATAATTGAGTTTACAGCAGGTAGGAAGTGTGTTTATGGGATAACATTCACTCTGGGCATCATTGTGGGATTCGGTTTCCTCTAAATGCTGGTATAAACCTTTCTTCTTCATTTGTGTGGACTGGCGGGCTATTGTTCCTTCCGATATTCTTTAATTTAGAAGTTTTGGAATGTTAATAAGATACATTATTAGATGCTTATGGCAAGCTGGATATTCAATGGAGAGCTTGTTCAGCAGCAAAAATCGAAACAAAACTAGCAACTCTCTCACGAACGGTCACCAACATAAATACATGTACCATTAACAGACTGAATTTTAGTGGATAAAACTTTGCGTGATAGCCCAAAGCTGAAGGAGAAACTAATAAATCATAAGACAAGCATCACCGAGAATACATACCATCACCGACGAAGAAGCAAATAAACCCAAGAAATTTCGCAACAGGGGCAACCCGTCAGGACCCTAGAAACCTAGCAGCAGCACAATGGACACAAATACTAAACACAATCCTAACATTAGAGAGTGAGAGAAACCCTAAACAGAAAAATTTGGAAGAAAAGAGAAGCAATTAATCGATGTACATAAATCAATTAGAGAGTGAGAGAGAGAGAGAGACTTACAGATTGAATTTGATGATGGCAGGTTTTGGTGTGATTGAGAGAAAAAGGGGGAGGGGGTTTAGGGTTTAAGAGATACAAAAGGGGGGAGAGAGAGATTAGAGAAGGTCGTACGCCTTGGGAAAGAAGCCAACTACAAAAAGAAATAAACTGGATTGGGCCTAAATACCGGGTTGGGCTTCAGTAAGAACATGAGTAAAAGCATGTTAGAAAAAACAAAAAGTGTTATCCACATATCCATATTCACTTCATACATGTTCTTGTTAATTTTTTTTCATTGATTTTCTTAAATTTTTTGATCTGACAGTCAGAAATTAAGAAGAGTGTGTACAAGATACAAATAGGTATGTAAATATCACTACATTTTTAATTAATTAGAAAAAACACACTTAATTAATTTAGAAAAAACAAAATTACACAAAAATAGAAAACAAGGAATGAGTAACCAAGTAATTACCTTTAAAATATATAAATTTAATACAAATTACCATTAAAAACATCTTCCATTAAAAATTTCATTAAAGGCCAAATTTTTTTTCATGATCCCTGTGATAAGACACTATTTTTAAGTCGACCCCTGTGTTGAAAAAAACTGTTAATCCTACCTTGTAGTAAGGTTCATTATCAATTGTAGTTCAAATCGAAATTTCGACCAAAATCCATCCACGTACAAGAGTAAAAGGGTCATTCCATTTTTTTTTCTTTTCATTTTTAATAATCTATTTTTTTTTTAAGCATCAACAACAATATAAGAGTGTTCACATGATAATTGATTAACCAACCAAATTCAGTGTTTGCATAATAATTAATCTAGATGTGGTGAGGTACTTTGTGATCTTTCAAATCTTGATTTTGGATTCTGGGCCTTCTTGAGGTGAGAAAGTGGTATATGCCTGATGACGGCTAGTTTGATAATATAAATCTTGTAATTTTTTTTTTTTATTTGTAGTTCTCAAAGTTTTAAAAATAAAAAATTTATGTCAATGTGGTGCTTTATGATTGGTTGATGCAACCAATGAAAACTAAAATGACACTTTTGCCCCTACATATGACAAACAAACGAGGAAAAATCCAATTTGAACTGTAATTGATAATGAACTTCACCACATCATTATGATTAATAGCTTTTTCCCCACGATAGTCAATTTAAAAATAGGATATCACCACAAAGATCACAAAAAGAATTTGACTTTCATTAAAACCTTTTACACCAAAAAACTATTATTAGCACTTAAAAATTTTAATTATTCACTCCTCAAAAAAATATTTTTCTTTTTAAATATAAAAAATTTGAAGTGCACATAGGACTGGGTCGGTTCGAAACTTGAACCAAAATCCCAATCCCAATCTCAACTGCTGATCCCAAAATAATGGCCTATAAAAGTTGATCCTTATCCTGAACCGAATTTTTCAGATCTCAAAATTCAAGAATACAAAAATAGGTTTTGATTTCAAGTCAGGTCAAGAATTAAAAATAAATAAAAAATTAGGCCAATTTTGAAGGCCCACAATAATGACTAAAGAAATGTTGAAATACCTTTACAAGTTTTTCTGATTCTCAAAAAAATAAATTGTCTTTACATCAAGCTGGTCTCCTTTTTTAATAAAAAAAAGCATGTTATTTCCATAGTAATTTCAAATGAGAATTGTTATTAGCATTTCAAAAATCTCATTTGTCACTCTAAACTTTCTATAATTAGAAAAAAAAATACACTTAAAAAGAATGTAGAATGAAATTTTTGAAATGTTAATAACAATTTCCTTTCAAATAACCCAACTATCATGCACCAGAAAGGAGATTAAAAAAATTGTAAAGAACCAAAGCAAACGAATGAGGCTAAAAAAATGTAGCCAAAGAACTTGATAACCACCAAAGTTACCTACATTGGGACAGGATGGAACCAACTATGGGCAAGCATTGCCCGATAAGTTCATCAAACTAAAAGCAAATGCAAAGCAGCCTGTCTATAGACACTTAAGCACTTCCAAAATATAAGTTTGTATGCTGCTGTAACTATCCCACTTCTCCCAAGAAGAACCATCACCAAAATACCACTTAGAAGTTCAACATTACTTGCAGCACAAGTCAACCGATCACTCCAAATCATCGGCTTTCACATGCAGAGGGCTTGATGGTGAAACATTTCCATCATCAACATCCATTGCTTCTTCCTCCTGAGCCTTCTTTGCTCCAGCACCACCCTCACCAGCAGCCTTCCTCCCACGCTTTGCAGCTGGCTTTTTGTTCTCTTTTGGATCCTCAACAGATTGCACCTGCTGAGGACTTGACTGTGAGCCATTTCCTTCTTCATTTCCCGATGCTTCTTTCTCCTGAGCCTTCTTTCTTCCTCTGGTCTTCGCTCCAGTACCATCTTGACTGGCAGGCTTCCTCCCATACTTTGCAGCTGGCTTCTCGCTCTCTTTTGGATCCTCATCAGATTGCACCTGTAGAGAACTTGATGGTGAAGATTTTCCTTCTTCATCACCCGGTGCTTCCCCCTTAGTCCCCTTTCTTCCTCGGGTCTTTGCTCCAGCACCGCCCTGAGCAGCAGGTTTCCTCCCATGCTTTGCAACAGGAGCATCAGATTTGCTCTCTTTAGGATCTCCCTTCAAACCATCAGTCAGGGCACCAAAAATTTCCTTTGCCTCCCCATCATCATCAGTCTTTGATGAGGAATTACCAGCATCAACCTTCAGACGTTTGGGACTCCTTGTGGGCAACTTTGTTCGTGAAGTCTGCCCGTTGCCATTCACTCCTGCTTCATCAGACACATGATCAGCAGCTTCATTGTCAAAATCATCTTCACTTAACACCTCATTTGGATCCTCATCCTCTTCATCACTTGACTCCTCAGTTGGATCCACCTTCTCTTCCTTTTCATTCTGAGCTTTTAGTGACTCGATCATATCCTTTATCTCTGTATTCACCTGTTAGGTTAATCCCACAAGATACAAATTTGCCAAGGAGTTAATACTTCAATAAGGTAATGTTTCATTCATTTCTGAGAAGATAAAAGAGGAAAATCAAAAGAACATTCTACCTACAAGCAGTCTATTATTTCAGGATTAATCAAAAGCACATCATACTGTCACTTCCATCTTCTCATCAATCAGAAAGGGGAAAAATGAAAGGAAAAATAATCTTACATTCCCATGAACCAAAAAGAAAAAGGCCCAAGTAACAACAAACCTGAGGATTCTTCAGAAAATCAGAGATATCCATCGGGCAGGCAGGGCATTTCATCACATTCTTTTGGGCTCGGAGTGACCGTCCACCTCTGCTTCTTTCTGTCACAAAACTCTTGCCAACAAAAGCACCTTCTAAGCACGACTTGCAAAAGTGATGAACACAAGGTGTGGTTACTGGTGCAGTCATCACCTCCCGACAAATTTGGCAGCTGAATTCTGCAGACAAAGATAAATATACATTAGCATGAAATGATATAACCTGTTGGCAGAGTTTAGATTAATTTTAAGTCTGTAGAAAAAACCATCAGCCAACCAATCAATATTTTGCTTTCGAAGTATCTCCAACCTCCTTACCAAATCCATAACAGCTGTCCAAGTAGTTTCCAATTTTGATTACACGTGTCAGACCAAAGGAAGATAAAATAATACTGATTTGAGTGTAGTCATGTAGAAGATGGGCTGAGACAGAGAGAGAGAGAGAGAGAGACCTTTCAAGAGCTTCTGTCGTACAGTCATTTTTTGTGCTTTCTTGATTGCTTTCGTTGTCTTCCTTTGAGCTTCAGGACAGAATGCTAGAATAGGTTTTTTGCTGGGAGGTGGTTGCTTCATCCATGTCCAGCGACCATCTTTTTCCTGATAACATTGTACAGTATAGTTTACAAAATCTCCTATAACAATATCAGAGCGCAATGACAAACTCTTAAGTATTCAGTGACTACTCTATCCAGGTGCATTATGTTCCCCAAAAGACTGAAAAGCAGTAAAACAAAATATTCCAAATCCAGTTTTAAAAAATAGAATAACTTACATCAAAGTCCCAAGATGGGCTTTCTTTCCTCACTGTTATATCTTTTGCTGCCTTCAGCTCAGGAATATCAGGTAAAGGTCTAGGTCGATCCCCATGCTCATCACTGCAGTTCAAGTTGGAAAGATCTAGTAAAGAGGTCTACAGAAGAGGGCATGAATAAAAGCAACTAAATCAAACCTCGTCCATGGCGCTGGTTCATTATCACATCTGACAAAAAGATACCGGCAGACTTTGAACCCCTAGATAAACAAAAACAGTATCAGTAAATCTTTTCAGGAAAGTATAGAAACCATGAAGCGATGCCATCATTTGGGATAGCACATATTTACCTGGACTCCAACCTTAAGCCAACATTTTTCTATTCTGTAGCATCCATCATACCGAACACCTTTATCAGCAGGGGCATACGAGGAACGCTTCTCCTTGTGAGACCTAATTATCAATTCGAAGGCAACATATACAAAACAATAATCATGATGCAGAACACCCAGATATTAGAAATCTTGAACACATTATGCTCAAGGGAAATTATTGTAACAAAATTTAAACTGATAGTCTTAACATGGTATATCTAACTGCAAATGTACAAAAGACATAAATAGAACAATAAGTTGTGGATATTAGAGAGGGAGTTTTGAACATTGCAATTACCTTACCACCCGCACAGGATAACCTTTCAGGCAACTGAGTCGGAGAGCCTTGTTATATTTGTCAAATGTCTGGTCAAAAGACTGTTGCTTGTTTGTTCGCTTATTACCGCTCAAATCCCTTCCACCACTGCAATGTATATCCATGTAAACAAGGCAGCAAATATACATAAAGTAAAAAAATCAAAATTTTTTTTGAAGAGAGATGGAATAGAAGGCACAGTTTAAGTGGTCAATCCAATGACAAACCTTCCAGTATATAAGAACCACTCTCCGTGATCCTCATCATCAAGGTAGCCTCCTGAAAGCACAACTGACTGTGCACCATGATCAGACTGCCCAGCTATACCAGCAACATGGGGAAAATGTGCACCCCATTGTCTACATTCAAGCCTATCCTCCCAGCACTCACCAACCAGAACACCTTGATTTCTCTCTGGATCATTTTCAGCAGGAATGGGTCCAAAGTGATCTCCTGGAATCGTGACAAATATCTTGCCACTTGAAGCATTAGCTTTTCCAGTCTTCTGTGCACGTTCTGTAGTGAACGCCTTGTCCGGCCTGTCTTGATTTTGTACATAATGATAAACCCGAGCAGGCCCCCCGTTTGCATTTGCTTTTGACAACTTAGCCGTACGTATGCAAGATACAAGTGAAGAGTTGATTCGGGGGTTACTTGCCATCTTGGGAGGGATTTCACCACGGCATTTTCCACAAATACGCTTCCCTTGTCCAACCCATTTCTGGAAGCACTTCAGGCAGAAATTGTGTCCACATGGTGTCTGGATTTAAGAGCACACAACATGTCATTATTAACATAATCTATCTATATCAGTACAGCAACCTACTAACAATCCTCCAACACCTCAGAAGCAAGGTCACCAACAATGTGAAAGCACGCTAAATTCAATGCCTGAAACACGAAATATCTCAAAAGCCAAAATTTTCCAATCCATTCACCTATTCAAGGAGTTTCCTAGTTTACTCATAACTGTTGGACTGATCACCTAAAACATAGGCTAATACATGAACATGGTAAACTATGTGGACCAACAAAACTATCAATGCATCCAATCAATAAGATTAAATACAAATGATAAATTCATTAGAATATTAGTAAACTAAACAATGTAGATAATCATAAACCCTGTAAAGACATGAATATGCAGTTGATGTAATAGGATTGAAAACTCAGATGCAAACAATTAAAGAAATTAACCAATTTACACACACACAAAGACAAAAAGGGTAAAGCGTCATCAAAGGAAGGTGATGGGACCACAAAACCCGAAATTCAGGATCAGAGTGAACAAAAAGCAAAGAAAACAAGTGGTGCGTTACCAAACCAACCAAACATTAATTTTTTTGGGTGAAACCATAAAGAAATTTTTAAATGGGAGCACCAAAAGCTGAAAAATATCGAAGAACACTGTATTAAATCAACTAATCAATTCTACATCTGGGTTTATTTAAGAACCCAACTAAACCTGTTGAAGAAGTTGAAGAGATTATATGATTACAATTAGTGAATCAGGACTCTCACCCACCATCATAAATAGTTAAAAATCTTATCTTTGAAGCAAAAAATCCAACTTTGTCTGAGAAAAAAGTAATCACAAGCAAGAATATAATTATATAAATAAATTTAAAAATTAAATTAATACCAACTAATACCCGGAAAAATTAAAGATTGATGAACTCTGAAAACAGAATTTCCATGGAAGAAAAACAGAAATGCATTCAAGAAACAGGGGGAGAATGTGAGGGCAAAACGACAACAAATTTCAAAAAAATCAACGCAAAACGGTATTCCCAAAAAAATACAGGCACAGAAGAACCAAACCTGCACTATCACCATCCAAATACGCCAACATCTTAAAGCATTAAAAAAAAAACAAATCACAAAAAAAAAGTTAAAAATTCGAAATAAATTAATCAAAAAAGGAAGAAGACGAACCGTAACAGGCCTATCCGGTAACTGCATACAGAAGACGCAGTTGAAAATCCCACCGAGCACATCCAAGACGTCCTTCGCCCCCTTCTTCTCCTCCTCCACCGTCGCCTTCCCGCTCATCAGCTCCTGCCTCCTCCTCGCCTTCTCCTGCTCCGTCAGGGTCGCGTCGTTCTCGATCTCCCGGATCGCCGCCACCAGACCGCCGTCCACGCCGGCGTTCAAGGCGGGGACGTGCGCCGGAGCGTCGCCGGAGATTGATGTGCAGTCGGGGCACTCCCACAGGAGAGTGGCGGCCAGGGACTCGGGCTTGGCCAAGAGACAGGCAGCGTGCCAGGGGGTCACGCAGGTCTTGCAGGTGAGCTTCTCGGCGTCGGTCGGAGTCACCTTGCAGAGCATGCAGACGCCGTCTCCGTCGCAGGGAAGCTGGCTAACTTGCGCCATTGGGGGGTGCGCACGATAACAGGGCGGAGAAAGAGAGTAAGGACAATGTGGAGTGAAAGGCGTTGAGTGAGTGGTGGAATCGGAAACGACTCAGACTTTATAGGGGTGAGATTTTTGGGCGACGGCGGGTTTATTGAAATTTTTTGGAAAGGTTTTGAAATTTGGGAGGAAATCGGGTGTGCTGCAGTGTACCTGAAGTCCCTGTGTTGACGAAATTTGAGTGGTCCACGTAAGGGGGAGTTAACGGAAAGGGTTTTGGTTGATGGGTTTTGAAATTTTGGTGCCAAATGCCTATCCCGCTTTTGACTCGCTTTTCGAACGTTGGGTGTGCCTCATTTGTCTGATCGTGGCCACATCGGTTTTGCCGTTTCTGGCAGTATGCAATGATAAAATACAATTTTCCTTTTACTCCACAAAATATAGGGTTAGTGTTGTCTTCTTCGATTTATTCAATTAGATCGTCGAAAATTACGAAAAATATATAAAAGATAAAAATAAATGTATAGGTAAATTACCTTTTATAAAAATAAAATAAGAATTACAATTAGATTAGTATAGGGTAGTGCTAGGTTGCTAGATACACATTTATTTTTACTTTTCACACAATCATCTCAATTTTAACTATCGATATTAAATGAATTAAAGAAAATTAATAACTAAAAGTTGCGTGGAAAGTAAAAGCAAATGTGTGAATAACATTATTTTTATCCTTAGTATGTGATATTTTAGTGTTGGAATGACAACTCTACCCATCATGATTTCTAATAACAAAAACTAGACTTTTTTTGTCCACTCGAACGATAGAGAAACCTAGGCCTTTAACTTTTTTTATAGCATTTTAGGTTTTTAGGTCCTTAGCTAATTACCATGACAACAAGTTCAATTTACATATATGAATTTTTGTAGGTATTATTAAGTGAGTTGGTGTGGCATACATATCATTATTGACGTGTTTAAGAAACAAAATGCATACTAAATCAGCACACGAACAATGAAGATGTGTAATTGAGAATAGTTCACATAACAGCGACCTGTATTAGATATTCTAGTAACGTAAGTAGGTTAAATATGATATATCTTTAGTTCAAGAAGAATTGTTTATAGTAGGTAGTGGATACAACTAAGGATGATATTGGTCGATTTCGAATTTCTTTATGTAACAAGGCATGACAAGTCTGTAGTTATTGCGAATGATTAGGGTTGCTGGCGAACTATTTGAATATATGTCTGTTATGGTATATGTCATTATCTCCTGAGAAATCACAAGTTTGCAATTATTGTAAAAAAATAGGGTTGTTTACGAACTCTGATCGAACTAAAGAGTACGTAACTATTATGGCATATCAATATTTTTCAAAAACGATAAGTTTGCAGTTATTAGCAATGATTATGGTTGCCTACGAACTTTAATCGAATTAAGGGTGGTATTATCCATTGTCTCGAATGATTAAGGGTGGTATTATCTATACACTCCTTTTTACCGTTATACACACTTCTCAATTTTCAATGGTCAAATTGAATGATTTGAATATGATCAAATGATTGAAATTAACAGGGAATGTTTGGGAGGTAAAAAAAGTGTGCGAATAACGCCCCCATGATTACTAGTTTCCAGCAAGCTATAGTTGAACTAATTGAATTACTTGTTTTCTAGTATGTAATTATCGTTAATGATTAGTGGTTGCTTACAACGCTTGTCGAAGTAACTGAATACTTGTTTGTTATGGCATATATCATCATATCCCAAAGAACAAAAAATTTGTAATTATCGCTAATGATTAGTGAATGTTTACAACCTCTTGTCAAAAAAACTAAATATCTGATTTCAATGGTATGTGACGTTATCTTTCAATCCAAAATGTATATTCGCTATCCGACTTTGATATCACAAGGAAACAAGTTGTGGTCTTTTCAGTTAAAAAATAAAAATGTAAGAGAAAACACATGATGAATTTTGCAACACATAACAAAACAACCATTACATGATCAGATTTAATCTTTAGGTATGGGTACAAAGTTCTTGAGCAATAAAAGGAAAATAAAGGGAATTATTTTTGAAATGGCACGGTAGTAGTTACGAAGTTTAGACATGGGCATTATTGGAAATCAAATGTGCGTATTATTTTTCATTATCTGCTAGTAAATTATTTCTTGTGGAAAAGCTTAATGCCTCACCAAAAAGGTCTAGATTTTTATATCCAAAAAGTGGCATTGAAATCCCTGAATCTACGCGGCAATTAATGCTGGTCAGTTGGTTGATATTTTACCATTTTTTAAATACTAAAAAGGTATTTTACCATTTTTAAATTGATAGAAAATAAAAAAAAAATTTAATATAATAATGCAAGTCGTATGCCCACACACGGAATTAAGTGGATTTTTTTTTATAAAAAATATTTATATCACTTTGTGTTGTAAAATTTGAAAAACCTTCTCAAGTTGTTATTTTTAAATATGGTGTTGTTTAGAGGTTTGTAAAAAACAATAAAATACTTTTATTTTTATTTTTTGTTTCGTTTTGATGAGAGGGTTTGAATAGTAATTTTTTAGAGTTTTGGTTGACAAACAAAATTTTATTAATAGGTAGTTTATATATTTTGAAAATATACCTTTTGCATCTACATGTATATCCATCATTATTTTTGGCCACAACCTAAAGAAGTACATATTATGTATTTCTAATAAAGAGTTTTTTTCAAGTAAAGAAGTACATATTACATATTTTCAAATAAAAAAAAACTCTTTATTTGAAAATCTACCTATTAATATATTTTATTAATAGGTAGTTTAATTTGTTTCCCAATGCATGACCATACAACATTTGTAAATATTTTCCTTGTCGAAAATAACCGCAAATCGAAGAACTCATGCAACCATGCCATGGATAAATTTTTCATTGTGATTAGAGTACGGGTGGTATAATACACCACGTGTTTTTATATAAGTAGTGAAACTTTTTATTTGTTTAATTATTAATTTTTAACATAGATATCTTATCATTTGTATAATGACTCGTGATGTACCACTCCGTGTTCCGGTCACACTGAAAAATCTCTCAATGCCATGAAGAGAATGGTTTACTTATCAAATCTAGGTACTTTCTTCCTTTTTTGTTTTTCTTTTTTATTTCTAATTTATTATTTATCCAAGTTTCCATTAGTAAACCTTTTTTTTTTTTTTAGGAAAACTAATAAAAATGGCTTTAAAATATTGAATTTTAACGATAAAGACAAAATAAAGGGTAAAATGAATAGTACCATAATTGATTTTTTTTAATGTAAAATTTTGGTTTTTTGTTAAAGTGAACAATACCAGAAATTTTTCGTTAAAGTTTTTTTTTTTTTTTTTTCAACATAGCATTATTGATGTTTAGTTGTACTATTTCTCTCCTATTGTAAGTTTTATAGGCCCGTGAAAGACATGTTTTACATCAAATTAGTATATGATTAGCCATTGCGTAGCTTACCTAAACATCTCATTCTTTAATGTAAATATTTTGCAAATGTTATGTGGTATTTAAAAAAGAAAGTTTCTTATTATTCGGGTTCATAACCAAATTAGAAGTCCAAGGAAGATCGTAGGTTGAGAACAATGCTAAATTTTTCCCCTTGTAAAATAGTGCGATAATACAAGGTGATGAATATCAATTCTAAAAGACAAAAGGATTATTGAAGGAGTGCTACACAAGTATTATGATGATATTTTAGAAACGTTAAAAGTGTTTATGAATTTAAAAATGTATTAGAAGTTTTATTTGGAATGAGCAACTGCTATACATTTCTTTCAAGAAGCCTTCAAGTAAAGAAGTACATATTATATATTTCTAATAAAGAGTTTTTTTTAAGGTATTTTCAAACGCTCTTATTATTAAAAATAGAGTCTTACAAGAGAAAAGTAATCCAAATTTACTTGATACATGCAAGTTGAACTTCTTTTTTATACGAATTAAAACTCACATTGTACATCGAAGAGTGAATCGTGAAGTTTTCCTCTGCATCAAATCTGCAAACAAAGATTAATGGAAACAAAAGGAGCAAAGCAAACATGAGTTGGTGAAGGCAATGCAAAAGTCCAGCAGCAGCATAAAGAATCACATGACAATTCTCATAATTAATAAAGATATAATGGGCTATCCCATCATCAATGTTGGTAATTATTTAAATGTTACGTGATCAGAGATATATAAAAAAAAAATACCACCAATTGTATGATAAAATATCTCGTAAAAAAAAGACATACCACAATCTTTAGCAATATGGTACAATCTCTTCTCCATCATCAATAGTGGGTATTATATAAAAATATACATGTTGGAATTAACTTTCTAAGTCCAACATTAACTTCTTAATCCAAATTTAAATTCATATTTATCTAAAACTCTAAATTACGTGACGAGAAAAACCATAAAAAAAAAATACACAAACGATTATATGATAGAATCTCTCGTAAAAAGACATACCAAAATCCTTCAACAGCATGGAAGATATTTCCACGTTAGAATTCTCAAGATTAATAAACTAATAGTCCTACTCCCTATAAACCTAGGGAATCGGTGGGTTTGATCCACGCACCCCCCACTCCGGCACTCCGCCATCATCAAATGGTGGGGATTATATAAAAATATTCATGTCAGAATATAAAATTGCCATCCCCAACATCTTAATTTCTTAATCCAAAAGCTCTTAAATCACACCACAGCAGCACCAAAGTTTGTCTGGTTCTCTATCATCATGTCTCCTAATCTGCTGGCCTGACCTACTAAAAGCTCTAAACAGACAAAAGCAGCACACAAACATATTTTCTTGCTTTATGCATGCTCAATGGCCAAGTGCAAATCCCAGCCATTGATTTGTTTTTTGGTAAGCAATCCTAGCCATTGATTTGATGCTGAAACCAACAGGAAAATCCATACCTTCAAGCGCGACGCATTTTTGGAGAGCTGATTTGCTTGAGCTTGAGAGAAGCAGCTCGCTGAATTGTTACCGAAGGAGATGAGCCCAAGGGAATCCGAGCATCCGAACGCGTTGTATTTGACCGCGGTGAATACGTAGAAGTTACTGCTGCTGGTTTTACCTTGGTTGATTTTTGGCGCTTATTATTTGGCTCAAAGGAAAGAAGCTCTTTGGGTCCAAATGGGCTCCGTGGTGTGTGGTACTCTCTCTTCTTTTCCAGTATCTCCCACAGCAGCACTTCATCGTTTGCTTTCTCCTTCTCCGTGCTCAAAAACTTCACATCAAGATAAACTGAGAGGCAATGTCACAGTGTTTTGCTTGATCTTGAAAATTAGGGATAAGGGTATTCAAATTGCTAACACAGACGTGTGGATGGCATTGAAATGCTAACAAAGGGCATGCCCAAAACATCCTTCGACTAATTATATGATGTGGCTGTTGATACGTACTTATTACATCAATTATTATGACTAAATGGTGCGCCAGTTCTATAATTATGCAATCAAAAATATACGGTAACGAATATGATCAATCATTCTACCATTCTTCCCAGTTATCCAATCTAAATGACGAAAATGCGTAATTCGTTAAGCAATTAACTGGATTAGCTAACACTTTCTAGAATGGCATTCGTCATGCTTCACGTCTCTTAACTGGAGCTGCAATATTATTCTGGCATAATTTTCCAATGCTATTAAATTGGACGACAAAAATGCCTCATTAAGCAATTAACCAAATTAGATAACGTTTTCTGATATGGCAATGGTCATGGTTCACTTCTCTTAGTAAGAACAGTGTTACAAGAATACATACATCCAGTATTGAATCTACAAACAACCAGTCAAATGGAAAGAAAGAGAAGGGTGATTACCTTCTGTTGGGCAGAAGGCTTCACTTTGGTGGATGCCTTATGAGGCTCAGGCAAAAACTTGAGGCACTCCTTCAACTTGCACACATTGTTCTCTGCTTCCCGGAGCCTACTCAAAGCCTCAACTCTCTTAGCCTCTGCAACCGCGGCCCTACTCCTCGCTGCCTCCATCTCAACCCTCGCCTCTCCCGCTTCCATAGCCATCTCCTTCACCAACCCCACCAACCTTACGCAATTGCCCTCACTCAAATCAGCCTTAACCCCCTCCACGTACTCCACCATCGGATCGCACATCTGCTTACCCAAATCCACCAGAAGATCATCCACATCAGTCTCTACTGACCCCAGCACGGCGCCCACTTCGTCAAACACCGCCCGGAGGAGCTTCAGGATTGCAATCTGGAAGGTCCGGTGGTCAACGCGGTCTACGGAGGATAGATAATCGACGGCTCTGCGGAAGAACTTCTGGATGTAGAGACGGCGGTGAGTGAGGGTTTTGACCATGTGTCTCTGGCGAGCGTTGACTTGAGTCTCGATTTGCTTCAGGATTCCGACCAGTTGAACCAGCTGATCTTTTTGCTTCTCCATCACGAGCCTCCCTGCCACGGCGGCTTTAGCGGCGTAGATTTCTTCCTTCGCTGAACGGCGGTTCCAATTCGACGATCCGAATTCCCCCGAGTCGGATCCAAAATTCTGCAAATAATTTAAGCTTTAGATCTCTCATTCAGAGTCATTAGAAAATGGCGATTCGATTGTTTGGGAATTGAAACCTGATGCAGAGAATCGGTGTCTGTCTGGATGATGATGGTGGAGAACCGGCCCTCCATCGACATCTCCACCGTCTTCAGACCTACAAGCTTCATCAACGGAATTGCCAGCGATGCGAAGACTTCTTCGGCCTCCATCATTACACATAGCAATTTAATTCCATTAAATTCAGAAATAGGTGCGAAAATTTTGAAAACTGGGGAGAGAAATTAGGTAGGTGGATACTTGGAGGAGACCGATTCGGATCTGAGATTTGAGATCGTGGAATGCGATCTTCATCTGTTCGTGATCGCACGTGACTCTTCTGAATTTCGATCGGAGCTGCGGCGTCGCCGTCTCAGATGATCTCCGATTACTAACCATGTTTTGGCGGGAATCTTCGCGCTGAAATGAATTGCTTTTGCCGCTTTTGAATTTAAGCCACTGTTTTGGTGTTTACCAAACGGGCAGTCGTTTGTCTCTTTAGAAGTAAGTAGGCCTGTAATAAAGATCAAGGCCCGATTGACTGACGCGAGTTCAGCCTTATTCTTTGGGCCGTGAGCTGGCCCATCTCAATCTCGGAATCGGGTTTTATTCCGCCCCTTTCAAAATGAATTGGATAATAGATTTTCGGTTCATAATCTATATATATAACCATGTCTAATACTACTTCTAGATTACACAATCACGCTTTGATATAAATGGCTTACAACACCAGTTCTGTCTGTTAAATCAAAAAGCAATCGTATCAATGTAAAAGCAATTGATGAAGTTTTCTTGTCAAACACATATGAAAGAACACATTGATTTATGGATGATGCATAAAAGAGATTGTTACACCAAAACCTTGCCAGGAGAAAGTATGAGTAAATGCGTATGTGTCAATTCTTGAGTCTTCGGAACGTAGTAAGGCTATAGAAATAAACTCATAGAAGGTATGACCATCTCGATGTAGATGCCACATTAAAACGTTGCCATGTAACAAAAATCTAACTTGAAATGTTCATGATCAAAGGAAAAAAGAGTACATTAAGATCAAATGAGCATGCTTTGGGATACTCTTTCTGATTTCGACTCGACTCCTCTTGAAACTACATACGTTGCAAATCTGATAATTTACGCGATTCAATACCTTGAACAAGCTTCCAAAAAGTGGACTTTGGCAGACTTGGTGAAAAGATCTACTAGGTTGTGTTAGGTTAAACGAAGAATCACTTGTAGTTTATTAATCACAAAGATTGAAATTTTACGAAAGTCTTGAGCATAGAGTCTTCTGCCTTTATCTATAATGCTTGGGAAGGGCAACCTCAATTTTGTCGTTGTGGACTGGGGAGATCGACCTGTCCCTTTCACTCGTAATAATAATAAAAAAAGATTATCATTATCATTATGGTAGATTGCAAAGAACAATACTTGGCTGCTAAAAATTCAACCGTTATTCTTGCTTTCACCTAGATTTGAATACGTGTCCAATTTGTGTTTACAATTTCAATTATTTGGACATGTGTCCAAATCTAATTGGATAAAAGTTGGAGTGGTTGTTGAATTTTTAGTAGCATGTCTACAACTCAGTTCATCCGATTATTACAGGGATGAACCTAATCCGGAACATGAACCATAAAAGAAGTGTTGACTTTTATAATTGCTAGCTTTTTTAAATAGTAGATCATAACAGGATCCTAAAATATTGATAAAAATTTGTTCTAGGCTTCTAGCCTACTACATAAAATTCACTCCTTAGTTTGCTCAAACTCTCTGTTTAGTCTCTCCCTGCAGAGCTGGTTTATCAGTTATATTGAAGCGCATAACGTTTGCTCAATAGGGCAGGTGATCACCGCCGCCGGAGGCAGAGCTAGAGGCAGTGGCGTTGTTGCGCTCGGCGTGACAAAGCTGACGAAGCTTCGTGGGAACATACCAAATAGAGAGACGGGGATGGGAATTGAAGATGGCATCAATGTCCCAGCCTTGGCCTGCTGCGATGGCCACAAGAGGCTTGTAACATGCCTGCCGCCAAGCCCCAACATTTTCGCCTCTCTCCTTGAAAGCTCTCCTCAGCGCATTCGATGCCTCCTCATCCAAGCAATGCAGGGCGTAGCAGTGCACGTAGTGCCGCATCTTTGGCTTGTTGATGTAGCTTGCCCCTGCCTTTTTGGCATACCTAAACACTTGGTTTGTCACCTGCATATATAATGTGTAGAGTAAACAAATGCAAAACGAAATTATACATTGTTAAATCCGGTCAGATTATAATTGCGTACATTTTTCTTAACACGTATTTGATTACATCATAATCGAATCATCAGACTCAAATCATTAGTAGAATCAAATTTGGACTAAATATTGAGCTATTTACCCGAAACACATTTTTAATCCATGTAGTTTTCACAAAGACCTGCGTTTAATTTCATCTAATTTAGTCCATGTAGATTGCAAATTGTTCCAACTCGAGGACAGCCCTCAACCTCAACTTCCGCTGATACCTTGTACAAAATCATTATGTGCACGGTACACAAAAGGGTAAAACTAACAGACTTCTTACAAGAATTCAACAAAATTTGACCGGTGCCATTGAATTACAGTAATTTGCGAATTGTAGGGACCAATGTCGATGCTACTTGCAATACATGAACGAAACCAGGCCTACACAGAAACTATAGAACTAAAATTGCTATGAACGCGACAATTTAATATTTATGTTGAGTTCAATTAAAAGATATAGATTTGTGGTGAAATTTAATACGGCCTACTAGCCTTTAAGGCCTTGTTTGACAGATCGGATAAAGGATCGGATAGAATTAGTTATACGGACTCGGGTGTTTGATGTTCACTCGTACTAAATAAGCGCCGGATTAATTTAACCGGTCGGATAGGATAACACGGTATACACCCGCTTAATAAAACCAACCAAAACGCCCGGATTATTTAGTCGGGGAAGAGGAATATGGGAGAGAAAGGGAGGGAGTTTGGGGGGTGTGGCGGAGAGAGCTAGGGAACAATTATTTGGGATTCTTCTGTAGTCTGGGAAGAAGAAGGGAGAGAGAGGGAGGGTGTTTGGGGGGTGCGGAGAGATCTGGGAACAAAAAAATTATTTCACTTTTTAAATTTTTTTTTTTTAAGTTTGATTCCTCCTATCTAGTATAATACTAAACACAGTATAAATAATACAGTCACTAGTCCGATACTGCACCAAACACCCGACTAATTTAGTCAGTACTATCCGGTGGCTATTTATCCTATCCGACAGAAATAGTCAATACAGTACGAGCTGCCAAATAAGGCCTAATTGTACTACAGGAAATGGGCCCACAGATCAATGACTAACACGATGAAGTTACTGTTAGTTTTACAGTAGAAATCAGCGTACGTAAAAGGGAGATGGGTAAAACTTCGTACCTTGGTGGGACATTTTTCACCGCGCTCCTTGGCAATGTTCTGGACCTGGATCAAGAAATCGCGGCATTGCTCGTAGAGATGGAAGAGGTAATCGAGGCCGTTCTTTTTGCCACGCGCCACCTCCCCAGGCTCCGTCACAATGAACGGGTGCTCCCTCTGTCTCTCTCCCAGCATTCCCCCTCCTCCACCGTTCCCATACCCAGTCATGTCGTCCATGTCGTTGTCGTCCTCGTCGTCCACACCCTCGTTATTATGACGCCCTCCAGCGCTACAATTTTTAAATTGCCCCTTCTTCATCCTCCGCTGCTTCTTCCGCCTCTCTCCTGCCGTCGCAACCTCCCACGTCGCCCCTCCTCCGCTCCCCACCATCTCCTTCTCTTGTTGCACCGGCTCCTCCGACAGCCCTGCACATCCCATGCACCACGTATCATATATATCCCAATCCAAATATAACAACTTAGTGCTCTAGTATCAAAGTTTATCATAATTATTTTTACACAATATGACATGTTATGTTACGAAATATAAAACAATGGTTTCGATTTGTTCATGCACTCGATCGAGCATGTTATATTACACCAAAAGTAATGTTTTACAACCTATTTTTCTCCTTAATCAAGAATCATACTTTTCTTTGGGATTTTTTTTTTTAAAATGTTATTATATATATAGTTTCAATTTATCCAATGAACTAAAATTTTAAGCTATTTGTTATATTAACTTTCTGAGATTATTAATTTATCATTTTACCCTAACACCGTTATATTTCTTACCGAAAATAAGCCATGTGCCTCTCATGACTTGTGTTCATGGTTATGAGTTATGACTTTTGACCTCCTTTTTCACAATTTCTTTACTTCTGCATAGTACAAACCTTTAAATTTGGCTAGTTAATAAATATGTTGTGTTCGTTTGAAAAACTTATATTGAACTACCAAAAAAAATACATTAGAATCACTAACATGAGTTGTAGCTAATTGCAAACCTTAAGAATTCACATGGTCAACTATGTCCTTAAAAAAACGCGGTCAATCATGGTCAAGTTTTCTGAGAGACCCAAAGTGTAATTAAGGGTAATTTAGACATCCAAAAATACAAATTTTGCCAAGTCAAATTTAATTATGAATTTTGTTTAATTAGAGTTTAATCATTGGGTTTTTGTTAGAAAAATTTACCATGATAAGTTTTAGTTAAAGAAAATTAAACTCCAAAAGGTGTACTCATATTTTCAGTTCTTTTTATCACCCAAGATCTTATATTGTCACACTATTAATTTACATTTAAAATAAAGTTATATCAAAGTGTAATCAAACCCTAGGTTAACTCACAAACCCTACTACAATTAATCTAAGACACAAAGGTAAAGAATATTCATGTAAATGATTACAAAAAAAAAAAAAAAAGAATATTCATGTAAATAGGTATAGTACCTTCTTGGGAGAGAGCATCAAGGGCATTGGTAGTGGTATCACCAGAGACAGGGTTGCGCCGCCGAGAATCCTCCTCATCAAGGCGGCGACGCTCGGCTCTGACGGCAGCTTTGATACCATACCTCTCCCCAACAAGCAACTCCCAGCGGAATATCTGAGAGAGGCTGCTCATCATGTCATCAAGCTCATCATCTTTCATGTCCAAGAGGGTCTTCACTGTAAACCCAAGCTCCGCTATCTTTGCCGCCGTGTAGTATCTGACCCCATATGCCTGGAACAAATCCTCAAGCCCTCCAAGTCCAAGCTCACCTGGAGGCCGCAAAGTACAACCAGCCGCCGCAGCAGCAGCTGCCGCCGCTGGTGGCACTGCTGCTTCCAGCTGAACCCGGTTCGTCGGCACAACCATGCCTCGTAGGCCCCACTTGAACAAGTTCGCAGAGAAGGCATCCGGATCCATATTTTCCACAACTCCACACAGCACAATGTGAACAGAGACTATTTTCTGGGGGAGCTTGTAGTGTTCTGTTCCCATAAAAGCAAGACGATTTTTGTTCATACTTCCGAAACTACCCTTGTGCTTTGTACGAGTGTTTCCCGAAGTACTTACAAACCGGGGTTCGTATACTTGTATTCAAACTTGACAATTCCAAACCCAACCAAATAATAACTATCATATTGAAGGTGTCGTTTAACTTAGGGTCCATCCGGTTGGTCCCACTACCCAATGAACTTTTAACTTGTTATGTCTGTTAGCTCTAGCCTATGAAGATCTATGCATGTCTGTGATAGATTTGAGTTGAAATTTAAGGTTGGATTTTTGTTTTGGTCGAACTTAAGCTTGGATTCTACATGGTCATGCTAGTAATTTTAGTAGCCGCATTTCGTGGTCGACATGTAAAACAAGTTATTCAAAAGTTCGTACAATTTTTATGAAGTCATTCTACCATAAACCCCAACGAGTAAAGCAAAGCTGAATGAAGTGGAGTTTGTGAGAGAGAATGGACCAAGAAAGGGTTTGCGTTTTCTTATTGAAATTTTTCTTTAAGTGTTTACTAAATACCCTTTTGAGATCAGCTTTTTTTTCTATACCCATTTTTTATAAAAACATATCAGTACCAAATCAATACTTAGACTCTAGTGTAAAAGTTAAATATTTTTAATATATTCCGAGGTAGCCTATACGCCAGTGTTTTTTGTCATTAAATTCCAGATTCAGAGGATAAAAATTATGATACATCTTATAGTAACTTTTGGAAAATATATATATATATATATATTCACCTATAAAGAGGAATGAATCCTTTTGTGAAAGGACTGAGGAGAGCCAAATCTCCTCAAAGTGCTAATAGGAAGTAACTTGTCCAACATTTCTTTGCTTGCTTGTTGTTGTCTAGCTACTTGTCTGCTTTAGTCTCTTACTTACCAACATCCAAATGTCCAAAATCTGTGACATGATTCACACACACAAACATTTTTAAGGAAACTCTTTTAAAAATGAGACATTTTACATATTCATTTTATGTTTTTAACACAATATTTATAATATTAGTATAAGAATTAATGTTAAATTATAAAATAACAAAGAGTCCACAAAAAATTTTACTTTAAAAAAATCTTGTTAGCATTTCTCATCTTGGTAATAAAAGATCTTGACATATATGGATTGAGTGTGGGGAAATTAGTCATGGCAAAAAAAAAACGAAAACCCTAATTTTGGTCAAATGGAATGTTAAGATTAGGATTGGTGTTTGTGTAATACATGGTTATTTTTACCATCGCATCATCATCAGATCCATCACACCCCGTCGGTCGATCTAGGGCAGCGTGACACACACAACCACCATATCTCTGTTGAGAATCTTGGACCTTTCCTTGCTCCAGCAGGCCAAGCATGCATGGAGGTCATAACCGTAATTTCATAACACGTACACATTGTATTATATGGTTCACTGTTTCCATGGCAGAAATGAAATTAATAATTTGGCAGGGCAAGTACAAGAGTTGGGCAGCTACTTCAGAACTGAAAGGCTGCTTTTGTACTTTCAATGCCCCATCAAAGGGGGGTCACGATCAGGTGCAGCTCCGCCTACCTATTCCCCTTCCCCATCTCGACCCGTGGCCTGACGAATACGATGTTGAAACAATTCCGGACGCGTGTCGCGTGGAGAAGAGGGGATGTGATGGGGGTCAGAGAACACTGCCAGCTGATCTACTACCAGAATAGATTTTTCAGTGTGAACGGTACACAGAATGATACATCACGTGATACTATATAAATAATGAAATATATGTGCTGAAATGTTAATAATTTAAAAAATAAAATTTTCACAATTTTTATTAAAATACATTATGTACTATTTGTATTCCTGAAAATTTTCTGTACTACTAATGAATTGATGAATGATGAAGCGTGATGTAACAGAGGAGAGAAATTAGAAATTTACGATCGGCAGTAACAAGATGAATCCGGATGGATTTTTTTTTTTTCGGATATCAGAAATTTGTGAATTATATTAGTTTATCGTATATCGTGCAGTTTAATTATTTTAAACATTTTTATTTAAAATTAAATATAAATAGTATTTGATAAAAAATAATCGCACGATACACGATAAATAGACACGATTTACTGAGCTTCAGGATCCTCACCAAAAGAATCCGAAAAGAATCATGTTGGTAACATGATACTGCCTCCATCAACTTTTGAGAATAATATTAAGAGTTATGCTAGGAAGTCAAAATTTTAAACTAAATTTGTAAATTAAATGATAATCAACACGTAAGTAATAATCTAATCACCTAGAACCACGTTACTTTGTTAGTAAATTTAATTTAAAAAAATTAGTATTTCTAACATTATAATATATATTTTTGGGCAACAGAAGGTAGTTGGATGGGACGGGCCATTGTAGGGTTGACACGTAGTGTACGGTGGTTCTGGGATGACACCGAAAGAAAGCAGTGACTCAGGCGGTCAGGCTCTGGAGGAGGAGCGCTCCTTCTCACATTGAGTCATTAACAGTACTCTTCCTTTTACCTCACCTTACCCACCCATTTTATTCTTTTTAAATTTATTTATGTTTTATATTTTTCCTCATAGTTTTTATTCACCAATTTTTTGAACAACGGATGTCATTTACACAAACTTAGAAAATTTTAATCTAGAAATAGTTTTTCTACTTCAATCCTTTTAGGTTAAATCATTAGGCCAAAATTATTAAAGAACGAATTTATAATAATTTTTTTCTTTAAGCAACTTTTTTTTTAAACTAAAAAATTATGTAGGCTATCATAATCTAATTTTATGAAGATTTTAACAAAAAATATTTAGATTATGATAAATATAGAAAAATCACTAAACCAGCACTAAAAAATACGAAACACATGAAAGAATTTTTTTAATATTTTACCCGATCTAGTTGAATTTGATCATATTAGGTCTAACTGTTGGATTCAATGATTTTATAATATACAATGAAAAAAAATACACATATATAGTGAGTCAGTGCACTAACCTAGTTGGGGAGGGGGGTGTTAAATTTGCCCCAAAAACTCATTTTTGGTTAAAACTCATATTTGGCCCAAGGATTAGAGCAAGTTGGAGTAGGTTTAAAACCTAAAATTTGAGTTTTACTCCAAATGTTACAGTAGGTCTAAAAAGGGGGGGGGGGAGAAGTGGGCTAAGTCTTATAATGGCTAGCAATAATGTGATTCAAATTTACATTTAACAAGAATCGAGCATAAGACTTCTCCCTTACAAATGAAGAGGAATACACTAGACCATAATACTAAGTGTCATTTCACCAGTCTTTTATTTCACATGATTTTAAAGATCCAAGACACTACTCATTAGATATGATTACATCTTCATTTATCGGCAATTTCAAGTATAACACGTTATATGATTTGAAAATTATTCGAGTATAACATTCGATGTTAACGTAATTATTTTTGCACTAAACTCTATATTTGAATCAAAACTTCGATGCAATAGTCTGATAATATTTTTTTTTTCACTTATAAGTGAGAGGTCTTATATTCGATTCTTACTAAACACAAATTTATACCAAATTTTTATGACTAACTTCTTGCGAGACTTAACTCATTTTGCACATCTTGTAAATAATTAATATCACATGTATTTAACAATCTGAAATGCGATGCATGTATGATGTAATCACATTTAAATTTTTTGGAGATTGATTACAGGTCAACTTAATTTGCCCATTTATTCTCAGATTTTTGTATTATTTAAACAATAATTCTTTATGACTTTATTTTAAAAAGAATTTTTTATTTCAGCGATATTTTATTTTAACATAATTTAAACTATAGGAAGGTTCTTAGGTTTTAATGAATGTCATTATTTCAATAATAAAATATTTACATATTAGCATAATTAAATTAAGTTTCTAAAATATATTAATTTAGTGTTGGAAATGTTGCATTTGATATATATATATATATATATATATATATATATATGTATATTTATGGTTATACTTTGTATCATATTTTTATTTTTAGTTTATACCCAATTTTAATTTGCAACCCTTTTTTAAATTTGTACTACATTTCTTTTTAGTTTTAATTTGTACCCATATATTAACTTCTTGTTGTGCCCTTTTCTTTAAATGATTAGTCTAGTTTTTTTTTTTTTTTTTTTTTTTAATTCTTTATTTGTACCCATAATTTATTCATAATGTACCCATTATTCTTTATAAATGTACCCCTTTCTCAATTTGAAATGTACCCTTATTTAAAAATATAAAATAAAACATTTTATTTTGTGATAAACTAGAAAATCTGATAATTAAGACGAATTATCAATTTTTGTAAGATTATGGGGAGAAATTAATACTAAAATTTAATATTTTGTCTTTCAATCAAATTATTTAAATTAATAAAATTTAAGTCTAAGATTTTGGTATAATAAAATTTCAATCAAAATAATGTATCCATATGAATTTTTGGGTATATTACTATATAGCTTATTTACAATTTTTTAAAACCATGGATACATTCATTTGCTATTTATGATTTCATATTATTACATTGTTTTTATTCATTTGTTCAATAAAAAATTTGAAAACATTTTATTATAGCCGTTTCATATTATTACATTGTAATTTAATGAGGGACTTTAAATATAGGATTTATACGCCACATATATATTATAAATCTCATAAATGTCAAACATATAGAAATATACATATTAATATTGATATATGAGGTTTTCATAGTGATGAGACTTTGATAAAAAATTAAATACTATTAAAATTTTAGTTAAAGAGTGATAGTGACTAGGGATCGAATCTAAAGTCTTCATTTTTTAATTATCTCTCTCAAGTAAATTTGGGTTCCAATAGAACCTGCCCCACGACGATAGATGGATGAGCCCTAACCCATTCCATTATTATTCAACTAGAAATAGAGATAAATGGACCCAGTAATCCACTTTAATTTTTGCTCATCTATATTGTTTTCTACAAAATTCTGGGAATTGTATTAAGCTAATGATTTCTCATGCTCGTTTTCTCTTGATGCGTTAATCTTTAATTTATTTAATTCATAAGTTAAGAAAGCATAGAGAAGGGTACGAGGAGAGAAGTTAAATGCACAATATTCCACTTCGATCTTGTAATTTAATTTGTCTCGATTTACTAATTTAGTCTATGTAATTTATTAATTGTTACAATTCCAAGATGCGTACTCAAAGAAATTATAGCACACGAAATTCACGCAGTTTTATATTTTAACACCTCCAAAAAGCTTCTAACAAATTGAGCAGAGTTGAACATTATTCTAAATTTCAAGTTTAAACACAATCATATGTTGTAGAGCATATTTGTATGTATATTATCCATACATTTGCAAACTTAATGAGATTTGTGCAGAAGCATGAGTTTTAATTTGTTCACTTTTCCTCTTGGCATGGTTCATCAATTTGTCATCCTAGACGGGAACCAACGGCAGTTTGCCTCCGTATATCTTGGGAAGCTGGCTCGCATCAATCTCTTCGAGCAGAGTCGATTTCAGCATTTTGTTTTCGACGAATACTATCTGCACAGAGAAGCGAGATAATCTGAATTCCGAAGCATGAAATGCTGTATACAATCATGCTAAATAACATCTTGTGCAGATTGCTAATTTTACCTTCTTCTTAGTTTTGTTGTCGATAAAAGGGTAAACCATTTTCCAAACCCTCATGAATATGAGAGGCGCATGGACGATGTACATCTTCCCTAGCCTTTCGGGATAGTAGTCCTGCAACGATTAGTAGACAGTTATGGATGTTATGGGACAATTTTTATCCTTCTGGTATATTTTTGTTTTCACTTTCGCTGTAGAAGTTATATATATATTAGCCGACTAGCAAGTTTGTTTAATCTTGTACATAGAAAAGTAATGCTAAGCAGCAGAACCGATACCTGCAAAATTGTAAGAGCTCCAATGTAACCTTGAAGGTCGCTGTTCGAATATCCCCCGCCTTCGAGATCACCTATGGCAATGAACTTCTCCTGTCCTGGTGGAATCCTGACACATGAAGTTCAATTCAGCACATAAAACATATTGTCTATGGACTATACATGTTTCGCATGTTGCATATCCTTGAGCTCTTACATTACATAGCTTTGCAATGGCCAAAAGAAAAAGAAATCGCTTAGGAACATGGTTGAGTGACAGAAAAACTTACTTAGCACATATCTTGTCGAGACCATAGAATACAAAACCTGTACATACAAAAATATACAACTTTTAGATTTGGAAGACTCGTCAGATTTCTTCTGAGCCATAGGAAATGTTACTTATTGTATGAAGATTTCGAAAAAAATGTGGAAACGTACGCTTGAATTCCTTGAGGCTGTTTTGAAAGTGTCTATATCCGAGGATAACTGCTATGGGGCATCCATTCTTGTCTGATCCCTGTAAAAACGTATGGTTCTGTGCAATTTGGTTTGGAATCTCGGAAGCAGAAATAGAACCTTTAGGAACAAAATCGCGTCTCCATTTCAATTACTTGAGGACCATTGCAGATGCCTGCTCTATATCCAAATTGCAAGCACGCAGGACCCTTCATATCGTCGGATCATCCACTTCCTGCACACAATTACAGACCGCATTCCCAAAATCAGCTATGCAATCAACTATGCAAACTATAGAATACAAGATCAATGCGCCCGAAGATCAGCACAGGCAAAGAAAGCATGACATGGTTCAAGTAAATCAAGCCATCTTTCCAAGGAAAGGAATAATAATTTCTAATTTACCCGTGCCTTCAATTTTTGGCTTTGTACTCAACCTTATTGTGAGAAGTGATTAACTCACTAGTCAATCACGTTATAAACCAAAAACTATCTATATATTAATTTCATTTTTGAAATTAGAACTACTGTTTTCACGCTTTTTTGCAAGACTTCGTGATTCTTACTAATTAAAAAATATGCAAGTATTGTTTTCACTGGTAAGACAGCACCTTGGACGATGGATCTTTGCCTTCGACGAATTCTCTCACACGACGAATTCTCACCAGTGTCACTACTTCTTCTGCTTCATCTTTCATGGTTTCCTTGCACTCCATCTCAGACACTACCTGCATGCCCTCGAGCATATATAAATAGCTAGCAAAAAGTTCTGCTGAGAAATATTCACGAGTTTTATAGCTCAGAGGAAAATTGGGACTAAACCCAAGGAAATCTGAGAAAAACTCAGAGGAAAGCTGAGTTGAATGATGAAGGAAAAAAAAAAAAAAAAGGAAGGATAAACCGGAAAAAAAAAAAGGAAGCAGGAAAGAGGGGGAGGGGGGAGAGGCTGCTGTGGATGGCGTAGGAAGAATGGGAAATGGCTAGGAGGAGGAAAGGTGAGAATGCCGCTAGCCCAAGCCTTCGCAAGGGCCAGCAATGCGATTGCTACTAGGGTATTCTTTTCTCTGTGCTGGAAAATCACCAGCAAACTTAACTTTCTTTTAACGAACTATTTGTTCAATCGCTATAATTGCTATATGAATGGCAGCAACTATTTTCCTTTTTATTTTGATCATCAGAACAATTTATCTTTTAAAATAGGCTTTATAGTCAAAATAATCCCTGAGATTTGCATAACACATCACTTTGGTCACTAAGATTGAAAATCAATAGAAATGGTCCCTGAGATTGTCCACCATTCATTATTTTGGTCATTCCATTAAAAACTCCGTTAAGTGTCCCGGAGCTCTTGGCCGGAAGTTTGGACAATTTTCAAAGCTTCGTAACTCAATCATTTCTTAACCAAATTCGACCCATAATATATCAAAATGAAGATAGGAAAGTGTAGAACAAGATTATACCTATTTGGAAACCCAATGGTTGCCGGAGATAACCGGAAGATAGCCTAAAAGGTGACTGGTCCGCGAAAAAATTGGAAAACTTGCCGAAAATTGGGTAAATTTTAAATGTTCATAACTTCTTCAATACTCAACGAAATTGAGTGATTTAAAAATGAATATCATACTTCTCAATGAGAAGAAGATAATGGTACCTTTCTCGATGGCTAATTCGCTGTGATTTAGCCGAAAAATGGCCCCGAAATTTGCTAACTCAAGACTAATAAACAATTTTCGAGCCCTTTTTCAGCCAAACCACGGCAAGTTAGCTATCAAGAAAGGTGCCATTCTCTTCTTCTCATTGAGAAGTATGATTTTTGTTTTTGAATCACTCGATGTCGTTGAGTATTGAAGATGTTATGAATGTTTAAATTTTACCTAGTTTCCGGCGAGTTTTCTAGTTTTCCTGCGGACCAGTCACCTTTCAGGCTATTTTTCGGCTATCTCCGGCAACCGCTGGACTTCCAAATAGGTATAATCTTGTTCTACACTTTCCTATTTTCATTTTGATATAATATGGTTCGAATTTGGTTAAGAAACGATTAAGTTACGAAGTTTTGAAAATTGCCCAAACTTTCGGCCAAGAGCTTTGAGACACTTAACGGAGTTCTTAACGGAATGACTAAAATAATGGATGGTGGAAAATCTCAGGAACCATTTTGGCTAAAAAGCCTTTAAAATATAGATTAATTTATAAAAGATTATACATGTGCAAAAATCACCATATTAGAAATCACTAAATAGACGATCCTAATTGTTTTTCTATTAGAAAATGCATATCATATTGATAATCAAACGCACACACGATTTTTGAATTAGTTAATTTTTTTTTGCAGAAATAATTATTGAAGGCTAGCGAAGAAAGTAAAACTTTCCGAGATTGTCATACAACATTGGAGATTGGGGAGTAAAATGGAGAGAACATAGAGGGAGAAGGTACAACATGGAGGTAGCTAAGGCCAACTCCAACCGAATGGTTCAGATGGTTAGAGGGCCAAAAATAGCTCGAAAACCATCTCTAATAGGGGGCTAGGCCAGAGGGCTCGTCGGCCCCATGGAATCTGAAAAGGCCAAAGGGCCAGAAGGCTGGCCCAATCTGGCCAACCTCGGGCTGGGCTAGAAATTCTAGCATTCCTGTTGGATATAACCGACATGAATTCTAGGCCAAATTTCAAATGCAGCGGCTAGCTGACGTCAGCTAGCCGTAATTTTTTTATTTATTTCTTTTACAGTTTTTTTTTTAATTTTTTTTACGCAATTTTTTTTCTGTAACTTCTATTTTTTTTCTATAACTTCCTATAACTTCTATTTTACAAAATTCGTTTTATATTTTTTCTAAATTATATTTTTTTTCCTATAACTTCTATGTTACAAAATTTGAATTTAATTTAAGTTGTTGTTTTTAAATAATAAATTATGTTGTAGTTTTTTTACTGTACTTAATTGTTGGATTTGAATTTGAATTTAAGTTGTAGTTTTTAAATAATAAATTATGTTTGACCCTATGACCCTTTAACCCTCGGTTGGAGATGGTTTTTTGTGACAGAGCTAAAACGAGTCCTATGGCCCTTTGGCCATCGGTTGGAGATGGAGGCAAATATGGCCCTGTATTGTTCATTAAAATATTAAGGTTATGATATGATTTAATTTGGTCTAGGTTTCATTGTCTTGTAGACAAAAGATTGTTTTGATTTAATTTCGAGTATTGTTCCTTTGTAATCCTATAAATACCTCCTTATGAAGAAAAATAAAGTTCTAAAGTTGTTATTTGAGAATTGTGAATTGTAGAGAATTCTAAATTTATCCTAAACCCTTTATTTTCAAATTGGTATCATAATAGAGTTCGATTCTTGGTTGAACTTTGTTGTGAGCGCTTCCTTGTGGGTGCACGAAACTAATTTTCTTCATGCACCCACAGACTATGAGCCTGGGGTTGAAAATTGTCTACGATTGTTAGAGGAAGATAAGTTTCCTTTGCCATCAAGAAGAAAAAAGTAATGTTGTCGCGGCCTGGGGGAAAAGAAAAAAAAAATATTTGGCATGATAGGATCCGTTTCTTCTCATGGAGCCTTATGTGCTTTGTTTTATTTTTCTTCTTAATTTAGTTTAGTTATGAGTTTGAGGAAGAAAAAAAAAAAAAAGAAAAAAAAGAAGAAGAATGAAAATAGAATTGCAGGAAAAAAGAGATTTGGTGGTTGAGGCTTTCGAAAATAGGAGTTAGTTTCAGTTGGTTTCACAATATCAATAAATTTATTTATCGGGCTTTCGAAAAATGACGTTAGTTCCAATTGAGCTTTTGAAAAGATTAGTGTTAGTTTCAGTTGGGCTTTTGAAAAGAGGCGTTAGTTCCAAAGATTATGATTTGTTAGTTAGGCTTTTGAAAAGAGGCGTTTGTTCTAGTTGGTCGTTAAAAAAGATTGGCGCTAGTTCTAGTTGGGCATTCGAAAAGAAGCGTTAGTTCTGACAGATTGTGATTTATTGAGCCTTCGAAAAGATTGTCGTTAGTTTTGTGGCTCACTTAATGCATGGTCCCATGTGATGGGAGGTGTTGAATTTATAAAGTTTCAAATTAGATCTTATTTCCTTCTCGGCAAACTCATGATTTCACATCATGAGTTTTTTTTTTTTCTTTTATTTAGTTTTTGTCGAAAGGTAGATATTATTAAATTCGAATAGAAACATTAATATCTGATGCCAAAGTGTTAAATAACCATTCTGGCTTAAAAGAGTTCCAGGTATGGGAGCCCCCGACACGAGATGCAAATGAAGCCACTAGATGTGCGTTGAAAAATAAAAAGGAAAATATTTCGAGGATATGATTTAGTTAGTAATTTTATATGATTTAATTAGGGTTTGGATATGATTTGATTTAGTGTAAGTTTCCTTGTCTTGTAGACAAATGATTGTTTTGATTTATTTCCTAATATTGCTCATTTTTAATCTTATAAATACTTCCTTATGGAGAAGAATAAAGTATTGAAGTTGTTATTTGAGAATTGTGAGATGGTAAAGAACTTTAAATTTATCATAAACCCTGTATATTCAACTAGTGAAAAATGAAACATGAAAAGTTTATAGCAAGTTTAAAAAAATGTACTCCATGATCATTATGAAGGTAATGACACTTTTCAAGTAACAATTTGCAAATCCATCTTGTTGAAAATAAATAATGAGTTCCATGTTTTAAGGAATGTTTTATTCCATGTTTTAAGGAATGTTTTATTCCTTGTTTTATTCCATGTTTTAAGGAATGTTTTATTCCTTGTTTTAAGGGGAATGTTGTTTGTTTTTTCTTAGTCTTCTTCCTTATATATACCCCCATTGTACATTGCAATTTATGAAATATACATCACAAATTAAAGCTATAATTTCTATATGGTATCAGAGCAGGTTCATTTGTAACCTGTCTCTACAATTCTTGCTGCTGCGATTTTTTCTTTCTTTCAAAGTCTAAGCCATGACTGAAGAAAGTTCTGTCAACCATGATAAGGAAACCCGGCACAATCTCTCTCCAAACTCCTCAGACGTTGAGGTTAACACCAATCAACGTTTATGTTCAGTTCTCTTGAACGAGTTCAATTATCTTCCTTGGTCCCGAGCTGTTTCACTAGCTCTCGGAGGCAAAGGGAAGTTAGGGTTTGTAAATGGAAGTGTGGAAGCTCCAGATCGTTCTTCCTCTACATACAATGCATGGCTCTGCAAAGATCAACTTGTCATGTCCTTGCTGCTCAACACCATGGAGAAACATGTTGCTGAAATTTTTAGCTACTCCAATTCCGCCCATGATCTTTGGAAAGCTTTGCAGGATATGTATGGAAATCAGAACAACTATGCACGGGTCTTCCAATTAAAGAAGGACATTGCCAGTGCTCAACAAGAAGGGAAAGCATTTGTTCAACACCTTGGGAGTCTCAAAGCCATGTGGAATGAGTTGGATGTATATCTCCCTCATACCACAGATCCTACCATTCTCCTAAAACGAGCTGAGGAAGACAAAATTTATCAGCTGTTAGGGAGTCTGAGCTCTGAGTACGAGGACCTAAGGCGTCACATCTTGATGAGTCAAGACCTGCCTACCTTCAACAATGTTTGTGCAACTATCCAACGAGAAGAAGCAAGGAAGAAGGTTATGAATGTTGATCACAATCCTAGATTAACGGAGACTCGGGCATATGCATCAAATTACAAGAACTCAGAAGCCAAGGTATACAAGGGAAGAAACACACATCTAAAATGCAAATATTGCAATGGTGTTGGTCATGAGGAAGACAAGTGTTGGGAACTTCATCCTGAACTCAAGCCTAAGTTCAGCAAAGATGGAAGGATGATACCAAGGTCCTCACAACAATTTCAACCTCATTTCAAGGCAAAACTTGCTAATGCTCAAGCTCCTACTATCTCACAAGGATCCATGGAGTTCACTGCCAATCCATTGTCATTGATCAATGAATTTGCAGCTTACCTACAAAGTAAGGGGCACGGAGGAGGCTCACATGGTCAAGGCAATGAAGAGGGTAGTCACACAGCTATGTTGGGACAATTTGCCGGATTTCTTGCTGGAAATGAGAAAGTTCCAAAGGGAGAAGCATCAGGTATACTTAAAGCCTTTACTACTGCCCTATTAACTAGTACTGAAACTGATTGTTGGATAATTGATTCAGGCGCCACAGATCATATGACAAACAAAGTTACAAATTTACATCATTTTAAAAAATTTTCAAGCCCCTCACATGTGTCTGTTGCAAATGGAAAAAATGTCTTAGTTTTGGGAAAAGGAGAAATAAACTTACTCTCTCAAAAAACACCTTCCACTGCCCTCTATGTACCAACCTTTCCTTTTCAACTTTTGTCAATTGGAAAGATCACCAACACCCTAAACTGCCGTGCTATTTTCTCACCAAATAAAGTGATGTTTCAGGATGTTCTCACCATGAAGATGATTGGTGAAGGGGTCTTCATAAATGGACTTTACTACCTGTGCAAGAATGCATGTTTCCCTCAGGCTCTTCAAGCTCAATCAAAGTCCATAGATGAAAACCAACTTTGGCATAGGAGATTAGCTCACCCCTCTGAACTTGTCTTGTCGAAACTGTTTCCAAATTTTTGTAACCCTTATCCTACTTGTGATACTTGTCAATTTTCTAAGTTTACTAGGCTACCTTTTGGTAATTCAATGTCTAGGACAAGTAAACCTTTTGAAATGGTACACACCGATGTATGGGGACCTGCAACTGAATCAATGGAAGGTTTTAAATATTTTGTTCTATTTGTTGATGATTTCTCTCGAACAAGTTTTCTATATCTTATGAAATCAAAAAGTGAAGTCCCTACCATTTTCAAAGACTTTCACATGCATGTTAAAACGCAATTTCAATCAAACATTAAGGTTTTAAGGTCAGATAATGGCACTGAATTTCTATCCAACAATATGCTTCAATACATAAGTTCTCAGGGTATCATACATCAAACCAGCTGTGTGGGGACTCCCCAACAAAATGGAGTAGCCGAGAGGAAAAATAGAGATCTCTTGGAAAAAACTCGTGCTCTCATGGTTCACATGCACGTTCCAAAGAAATTTTGGTCGTTTGCCATCCTTACTGCCACTTATCTCATCAATCGACTTCCAAGTCGTGTGCTAGGGTTTAAATCTCCATATGAAGTTCTTAAGGGGAGGAAAATAGATTTGACACATCTCAAGGTGTTTGGTTGTGTGTGTTTTGTTCACATCCAAACCTTGAACCGTGACAAACTAGATGCCAGGGCAACCAAGTGTGTGTTTATGGGATACTCGACCACTCAAAAGGGATACAAGTGCTTCAATCCAGTCACTAAGAAGTGCACAGTTTCAAGAGATGTGAAGTTCGAAGAAGACTATCCCTATTTTACAAGTCAGGGGGAGGATTTAGTTGACATGTTCCCACTTCCTCAAAACTTTAATTATCCGATGTTGGAAAATAGATCAGTCAGTGTAAGTCCAGATTGTGAAGAAGTTCAAACTGACCAAATTACTGCCAGTGAGAGTGAAGACGAGCCCTACTCTGATCATTCTCCGCCCTCTACAGAGTCTCAGGTGATTAAAAGAAATCCTCCTCGAATCAGAAAACCTCCAGTTAGGTTGCAGGACTATGTTACATATGCCTCACGACATCCAATCAATGAATGTATCAGCTTTAGTAAGTTCTCAACATCTCATGCTACATTTCTCAGTGAAATTGATAAGCACTATGAACCAAGAAGCTTTCAAGAAGCTCTTCTTCTCCCACAATGGAACCAAGCCATGAAAGAAGAGCTTCGTGCACTGGAAGAGAATTGCACCTGGAGCCTAGTTCAACTACCACCAGGAAAGAAGGCTGTTGGAAGTCGTTGGATTTACAAGACTAAATTCAAAGCTGATGGATCTATCGAGAGACACAAGGCTAGACTTGTTGCTCGAGGTTTCACCCAAACCTTTGGTGTAGATTATAAGGAAACATTTGCACCGGTGGCCAAGATGAACTCAGTCAGGGTTTTACTGTCAGTTGCAATCAATTGTGGGTGGTCACTCTACCAAATGGACGTGAAGAATGCTTTCCTTCACGGCGAGCTGCAGGAAGAAGTGTATATGCAACCTCCTCCAGGCTATGATGGTATTAAAGGCAACATGGTTTGTAAATTGCACAAGGCAATATACGGATTGAAACAATCACCAAGAGCTTGGTATGCCAAGCTCAGTTCTGTTCTGGAAAAGGCTGGATTCATGCGAAGTAATGCTGATTCTTCGCTATTTGTAAGAACTGGCACCAAAGGGAAGTTGGTGGTCCTCATCTACGTTGATGATCTTATCATCACTGGAGATAATACTGTGGAGATTGAGGCACTAAAACTTTCACTACATCAAGTTTTCGCTATCAAGGATTTGGGAAGGTTAAAGTATTTTTTGGGGATCGAAATGGCAACATCTTCAAAAGGACTGTTTCTACATCAACGGAAATATGTATTGGACCTCCTTCAAGAAGCAAAAATGCTTGACTGCAAGCCTGCTATCACTCCTGTTGATTGTAAACTGAAGCTCAGCATAGATGGAGAAGCCATGCATGATGTAAGCTACTATCAACGATTAGTAGGCAAGCTCATATACCTCACTATCACTCGTCCAGATATCACATATGCAGTGAGCTTGGCTAGTCAGTTCATGCACTCTCCCACAGTTGATCACCTTAACCTTGTTAAGAGAATCCTTCGTTATCTTAAGGGTTCAATTGGGCAAGGAATTACAATGCATAACAATCAGTCCACTGTCATTAGTGGCTACACAGATGCAGACTAGGCAGGTAATGCAATTGATAGGAAATCAATCACAGGCTATTGTACATTTGTTGGTGGAAACCTTGTCACATGGAAGAGTAAGAAGCAACAGGTAATTGCTCGTTCCAGCGCAGAGGCTGAGTATCGAGCCATGGCAGCCACTGCTTGTGAACTCATTTGGCTTAAAGGGCTTCTTTCAGACTTAGGGTTTCCTAATTCTACTCCTATGACGCTTATGTGTGATAATCAGGCAGCCATGCACATTGCTGCCAATCCTGTGTTCCATGAAAGAACCAAACATATTGAAGTGGATTGTCATTTCATCCGAGCTCAAGTTCAAACGCAAATCATCCGGACCTTGTTCACACGAAGCCATGATCAACTAGCAGATCTTTTTACAAAGGCACTAGCATCATCTCAGTTTCATCGGTTATTGGGCAAGCTTGGCTCAGTGAACCTCCTCGATCCAGCTTGAGGGGGAGTGTTGAAAATAAATAATGAGTTCCATGTTTTAAGGAATGTTTTATTCCATGTTTTAAGGAATGTTTTATTCCTTGTTTTATTCCATGTTTTAAGGAATGTTTTATTCCTTGTTTTAAGGGGAATGTTGTTTGTTTTTTCTTAGTCTTCTTCCTTATATATACCCCCATTGTACATTGCAATTTATGAAATATACATCACAAATTAAAGCTATAATTTCTATACATCTCCTTTGAAATGGTCATGAAAAGCTTTTATAATGGCCCCTCTGATAATTTGTGATCTTTTGGACAAATGATTTCTTACATTAGTTTATCTAAATTATAAAGCTGAGAATTCAAATTTAATAAGGCGTACTGTTCTAGCAGTATTTAGTTAAACCCTTTAAAGTCGACCCTTTTTTTCAGTTACAAAATTACATCGGTCTCTTTTATTTTCTACTTGCTGGTAAAAAGTAAAAACTTTGAAACGACTTCCAATTTATTTCATTGACCAAAAAGGAATAATTTGGTAAATTTTGGTGAATCACGAATCAGAAAAGAGCAGGTTGGGAGGCTTGGTCTTCTGGTGTCGGTGACTGAGATGGACTTGCCATCGAACCTCCATGGACGCTGAATAAAATACACATCAAACAACCCAGAAGAGATCTTATTGTCCTTGTTTCTTCAACCCCAAATTGTTACTATTTTTTTCTTCATTTTCCCTGTCAATTTCCTCTCTGCTGCTGAAGCCAAAAGCCAGAGTCTTTGGAGTCGGAAAATAAAGCTCAACAATTTTGAACGAATCATCCAACCAATCCACCTTTCGACGTCCCAACCACCACCTTTACCAGATTGCTAAAGAACCCATCTGCCTTCTTGGGGTCATATCCTTCAGGACCCTTCCACGTTTGCTGGGTTGCTGATTTTGCAGCTGAAGAAAGAGAAGGATTGGGGAAAAAAAAATATGAGATTTTGGAAGCTGGGTTTTGCTGGGTTTCTTGTTGCTGCCTTTGTGGTGGGGTTTGGTTCAGGGGAGCATGCCCGCACTGAGAGAATTTCAGGTAGGGGACAGAAAGACTATTTTTTTCGATTTACATTATTTGATTGCTCTTGGGTTTTTGCCATTTTTCGGTTTCGAATTTCATTTTGCTGCCTTTAACAGCTACCTGGGTTTTGATCACTTGAAGTTTTGGTTTTGAATCTTTTGATTGATGGGGTGTTCGTAGGTTTGGTACATTTTATGGATCTGTTATCTAAATTTGATGTTCAATTGGACATATGGAATGTTGGATGTTGATTTAGTTCTTATCATTGTTAATTTCCACGTTGTTCTTAATTTTGGTTTGACAATAATGAGGTTAGTCTCGGAGAAGAGTTTAGTTTTGATCCGCCAATAATCGAAGTTATATACATAGTAAATGCTGGGTTGTTTAGCTGGAATTGTAGCTCCCAGAAGGGCGGCAAATGCATAATAATGCCATTGTGACGATGTTGATGAACTCCAAGGACCAAGAATTACGCCGTTTTGATCCTTTTGGATTTGTTGGATTTGGTCTTTAGAAGTCTGTCTATTGTACGTAGATTCAGAATCTGCTGAGGAATACAAGTGTATGAGAACTTAAGTATGGTTTGTTTGCACCAAATGTAGGTAGTGCTGGTGATGTTTTGGACGATGACCCAGTAGGAAGGTTGAAAGTTTTTGTGTATGAGCTTCCAAGCAAATACAACAAGAAGATTCTTCAGAAGGATCCCAGATGCCTCAACCATATGTTTGCAGCTGAGATCTTTATGCATCGGTTTCTCCTGTCTAGCCCCGTCCGAACCCTTAATCCTGAAGAAGCAGATTGGTTTTATACTCCTGTTTACACCACTTGTGACCTGACCCCCAATGGCCTTCCTTTGCCTTTTAAGTCACCACGGATGATGAGGAGTGCAATACAACTCATTTCTTCGAATTGGCCTTACTGGAACCGGACAGAAGGTGCTGATCACTTTTTTGTAGTGCCTCATGACTTTGGAGCATGTTTTCATTATCAGGTTAGAAGCTTGGTTTGCTTCTTCTTAATTCTCTCATGGAATTCTGACCGTTCGTAATTTGGACCAATTGGAATAATTATGTTAGCTTGTTCCGATATGCCTGTAGAGCTTACTTCTTTCATGATGTAAATTCATGTGTTGTATTTGAGCATGTCAATTATCTGAGTTGGTTCCATGTATAAACTATTGCAGGAAGAGAAGGCGATTGAAAGAGGAATTCTTCGCATGCTCCAACGTGCAACTTTGGTTCAGACTTTTGGGCAAAAGAATCATGTTTGCTTGAAAGAGGGCTCAATAACAGTTCCTCCTTATGCTCCTCCACAGAAGATGCAAACCCACCTAATTCCTGAGAAAACTCCTAGGTCCATCTTTGTTTACTTCCGAGGATTATTTTATGATGTGGGAAATGACCCAGAAGGTGGTTATTATGCAAGGTAATTCTTCCATAACCTATATGTGAATGTTAACAAAAATGGTGTCTAAGTCTCCCATAGTGTTTGAACGCACAAAATGCATCCTTCCATTGGTGGATGAGAGAGGTTGTGCCATTTTATGAGGTTAAACAATGTGACGGCATTTCATTTTCTAAACTAGAAGTTAACTTCTGATAGCTGTTGAAAATAAGAAATGAGAGTTTGGGGTTCTTTGGTTTGCTAGATAACAATAATATGAAAATAGGTCGGGGCAGGAGGTGGTCTAACTTTTTGTACTTTACAGAGGTGCACGAGCAGCGGTGTGGGAGAACTTCAAAGACAATCCGCTTTTTGACATGTCTACCGAGCACCCCACCACATACTATGAGGACATGCAACGAGCAGTCTTTTGTTTATGCCCTCTCGGCTGGGCTCCTTGGAGTCCAAGATTGGTTGAAGCAGTGATTTTTGGCTGCATTCCTGTTATCATAGCAGACGACATTGTTCTACCCTTTGCCGATGCCATCCCTTGGGAAGAGATTGGTGTGTTTGTAGATGAGAATGATGTCCCCAACTTGGACACCATACTCACTTCCATCCCACCTGAACTGATACTGAGAAAGCAGAGATTGCTCGCTAACCCTTCAATGAAGCAAGCCATGTTATTCCCACAACCTGCCGAAGCAGGAGATGCTTTCCATCAAGTTCTCAACGGACTTGCGCGCAAGTTGCCGCACGGCCCTGATGTTTTCTTGAAGCCGGGTGAGAAGATCCTGAACTGGACCGCAGGGCCAGTGGGCGACCTGAAACCATGGTAGCCACTCTGACTTTTTACCTCCTCTTCAGCCAAGCCTCCAAATTTTACTGTAGTAATTTTGTTATAGTTGAGATGCCGATTTTCATGACTGTAAAAATTTGGATTTCGTGAAAAGGTATCAGATTATTGTACACTTTTCTTTTGTAGCGTGACTTGGATTGTTATAATTTCATTGAAAGCATGATGGTGATTGTTCCATCGTTTCATTTGAAGTTTGTGAATCCCACACCAACGAAATACTCGGCTTCATGACTTTGCTGTGCTTACTTATACAGGTTCATTTGAAGTTTGTTTGTTTGTTTTTTTTTTTTTTAATAATAAAAACACTTCTAGAAATAGAACTTATGAACATAAGTACTTTTTAAAAAAGCAAACCAGAACGAGCCCAAAAAATAATAAAGAGGAATGCTAGCCATCTTTTATACTTGCCTTTTCCTACTTAGACCTTCTCACTGAATAGAAGTCATGTTAACTTTGTTTACACCTACGTATATGTATTAAATACCAGATGTCAACCAAATCATTAATATTATCTGTCAAATTTAAATAGGGCATAAGTGAAAAGAGAAGAAACAAAACATAGCTAGCATTCCTGAAAAATAAATTAGAAGAGTCGAGAGGGTGCTACTGGTTGTAACATGTAGTAAGGGAAAGAGATCCTCTTCCGATATTTTCCACTAAGATCATCGGATCAAATGATTCGAATCTTTTACATTTTATCCAACGGCAAAAAAAATATCATAACTTTTAAATGATCAAAACAAGTGAACCGTTGGATGAAATTTGGAAGGTTCAGATCACTTAATCCGATAAAATTGATAGAAGAGATCCTTGTAGTAAGTGTTTGGTATGTGGGGATTACCAAGGCCACGCGACGCCCAACGAGACTCGCACAATTCCAATTCACCTTTTTCGTTCCCACCACGGTCTCTTATCCTCTTCATATCTTCCTCTCATTCCTTCAACTCTACTGTTTCACTCGCTTCCCTGTAGCTCCTACTATCCTACGACATGGCCCTGCAACTGCAGGCACCCACCACAAGAAACCGCCTAGCGCCACCGTCTCCGTTAGCAGCTCCGAAGGGCAATGCCGGCCTCCGACAACCATCCGATAGCTTCGCTCTAAAGTCAACCTTCTTTTCTTCATCACACCACCTCTTATTGCTTTCTCCGAAGCAAAAGCCTCTTGCTTCTTCCTCTGCACCCAAGTTCTCCATGCGCGTCGCCTCCAAAGGAGCCTATATTTGTCGCGATTGCGGGTACCATATTATTACAGTTTTTATTCTTGACATGGCGATATTCTAACTATTCTAATCTATGGGGAGTGAGATTCGAATTTGAGTTTTTTTTGCTGTTCTTTAATCTTGATCGTCATGATGATGCAGGTATATATACAACGACAGAACTCCCTTTGAGAAGTTACCTGACAAGTATTTCTGCCCTGGTAAAAATTAAGCACTTCATTTTTTTACACGACCTACATTTCACCATCAAATTTCAAAGCTTTTCATTTGTACAAATGATTAAACTCATGTAAGTAATCTGTGGTTTGCAGTTTGTGGTGCTCCGAAACGGAGGTTTAGGGCATACCAGCCTCCGGTGACCAAAGACGCCAACAAGAAGGATGTCCGGAAGGAACGAAAAGCGCAGTTGCAGAGAGAAGAAGCAATCGGGAAGGCACTGCCTATAGCTGTCGTTGTCGGAGTTGTGGCACTTGTTGGATTATACTTCTACATCAACGCCGGCTTTCAGGGATAGATCAGAGTATTAGATTCTGTAACCTCAAATGTATTGAACACAATCATTTGTATAATTTCATTCGATGTGTAGAACAAATCTTTCTGTTGAATTTTACTTCCGTCGCGTCAGCAATTGAATTCACAATAAGAACAAAAAGGATCTACGCAAAAAATTGGCGTCTCCGGAAAGTAGGATGAACTCATGGGAATCGATAGTAGCACAGCCGTGAATTCCTTCAAATATCGAATGCAGTAAGAACTCATCAAATAAAAATGCAATCGCACCGCCAACACATACGGATGTATTCCTCAACATGTAAGCAACGTCTGCATGTGCTAGTCGGGTTTTCATACACCGGCACAGTGGCAGATACCAAAATTTCGCCTGAAACCTAAATTACGATATTCAGTAAACGAGAAGAGCGAGAGAAAGATGCAAGCTGAAACGAAATACCATTAACAGAGTTGAGCTACAAAAAATTTGAGCATTTACATAGGATGGTTACAGGTATCAAGTGATTATTCTTGCAAAACAAAAGAACCCTCTATTCTTTTCTCCATAGACTGCTGAATAGGAAAATTTAAAGAAGAGAACATGTCGTTGGTACTAGAGCCCGGGGCAGGCTTGAATTCGTACGGACCTTCCTTTGGACCCCAAACCTGTAACAATACAAAGCACTTTGACTTACTCCCCGGAAAACTACCACATTACAGCATCCAGTAAGGGGATTATAGAGTGACTAAGAGGATAAACTGACCTGATTTCCATCACCATCAAATCCCCTATCCCAGGCATGTATCTCATTATTTTTATGAATTGCAAGTTCCGAAGTACAGTATGCTGCTCCATTCTGTAACAAACGGGGAAAAACGATATATCACTGAATAACAGTCATTTGATTCATAGCAGTTTCAACTATCAAGTAACCAACTGTTATCCATGGACTCGTAACAAGGTCTTAACAAAAGGAAAAAATGACCAAGACTAAAAGAATTACCCATAAATTAGGAAAGCTGTCAGGCGGAGTTGAACCTTCATATAAGCAGCGTTTCCCACGCTCACAACGTTTCAGATGAATTGTTGTCAAATGCTCTGCAATGTCCTGCGGACAGAGAGAAGTTTGAATAAAAACATTGAAAGCATATCCATAAATGTTTTCAAATGGTTAAATATTGGACTATCTAATTCCCGGATGAAGTAGCAACTCCAGAGCTTTCTTTAAGTGCTTACTCACAAGCTTGTGCCTGAAGCCTTACAGGCAAGGTTATAATATCAACGGTCCCTGGTAATGACTCCTAAGTTTTCACTAAAAGATCATCTTAGATTACATTTTTAAATAAGATTAGTTCTCTGAAAGGTTCAATGCTAAAGAAGTTATATCAATGTGAAGTTAGCAAGTTGAAAGTCGTCTATAACCTAAAATTAGTATGTTCTACAAGATAACTATAAACTGCATTTGTAAGCCACAATAATGTGTTTGATACCAGAAAATCTAAAAGCAAGCATTGACAAGCAAAGATTATGATTTTGATGCGAACAGACTAACCCCGATAACTTCTTCAGGAAGTGGTCGCTGGTCTTTTGAGCGATCGCAGAAATTCTTGTACTCCTCTGCATCTCTGATTGCATATGAGCTTAGCTGCTCATTAATAGAAATTTCAATATATTAGAACCTCAAAGAATCCCGAGATACATCTCGCACACTCTAGTTTCATGCTAGTGCATTGAGTAAAAGAGAGCTAGTAACAATTTACTTAGTAAATACTCTCTGAAAAGAGAAGTTCACATACAGATTATCATTACATTAACACGCTCTTCAAACTAAACTGCAAAACCGATTATACACCCACCTCGACATCACATTTCAATTCTTTCGGGCAAGGCTTCACCATATAGAATCTCTGCAACCAGGAAACTCTAACAATTACTCAAAAGAACAAAACAATGGGCAAGTAAGTTTGCCAAGAATTGACATTTGAAGGCATGAACATACTTGTCGAAACGGCTTCTGAGGAGTCCTCCAAAAAGCCTACCAAAACCCCACAAATTCAAGCTTAAATTCAACCCAAAAAAAACCAAACTTTACAGAAAAAAATTTAATGAATTTTGCATGGAACAATAAGCTTACTTGTTCAAAGTACAAAACATTAGAACCATCCACCATTTCAGCTGCTGGGCAAGTTACCATTCTGCAAGAATATCAAGAAATCATGTAAAATTCAACCACAAAACCCTTCAAACAAAAAAACCCAATTGAATTGAACACGAAAGGAACGAAGAATTGTGGTCCAATTGGGTTTTGGGGACCCACCTGATGTTGAAGTAGTGGTCAGGATCTCTGGCCGCTTGGTCTTTGGAGAACTTCTCGCCGGAGAGAGAACGGGAAACGAGGCGGGCGTGGTCCCACCGGGTGGTGGACTTGGTGAGCCGCTTCAGCAGCAGAGCTCCGCCTATCATCACCAGCGTTTTCACCAGCAGCCCGCGAGCCACGCTCCATCCTCCCGCGGAATCGGAGCTCCCGCTACCGGGCTCCGACCCAATTACCATTTCCTTTATTACAATCTCAATCACGCGGTGTGTTTACTGCTACTGCAACTAGTACCATTTCGATTGAATTCAGCCACACCCCACAAATCTAGGGATAATCCTAAAAACACCTTTTTGTTTTTGCTACTTCTGCATTTCTCTGTATTTGAAATTGAAATGTGAAAATTATAGAACTGGAAATTGATCAAATGGGTTGGGTCGGGTCGGGTCGAATCGCTTTCGGTTCGGTTCATCCAGACCGTTTATCTGGATGTAGTAAAGCTAACATCGGCCGTCGGCTTTGTTTCAGGAGCTTACCAATGATTGCCACGTTGCCGTCACCATTCCGTCCAAAGAAATTATTAAGTGACGTAGAAGTTTCATCTTGCAAAATAAATTTGCTCACCCTTCTTAAGTGGTTGTAATGAAAATCATTTATTTATTATTATTAAAGTTTCGAGATTTGTATAGTGAATAAATATAAATATTAAAATTTAAACTCATTCAACGATAATAAATAAAATTCGATAAAAAAAAAAATGATAATAAATAAGAAGATGATCATTACCACTAGTTAAGAGCATTTCAACATATATTCTCTTACCAGATAGTTTAGTACGTCATATTTTTGGACTCTCAATCTCAACTATTGTGAGAGAGCTACCCTACTAAAATATCCTTCCAATTTGACACTACTAAACATTAACAGTCTAATTGAATAAATAGTTATCGTGGTAATAGAGTACTTGGAAAATGGCCCATGTGGTAAAAAAGAAGTTGAATTTAAACCTTTGTGGTAAAATCTGTTAGGAATCAAGCCCAAAATCAAAATTTTCTGTAGTTTCTCCATTAGGATTTTAAGTCTCTACATTTAGGCTTTATACATTTACTTACATTTCGCTACATCTGAGTCATTATGTACCGTTATGTTTTGTTCCCGTTCATCAGTTGTTGCTTTTGTGCATCTTCACCGTGTCCTTAGCCCGCTGCTCGACTAGCGGTCTTTTAGAACCTTAGTATTTCTTTGTCGATAATGCACCAGCATCAATAAAATACTATAGGGAGCAAAAAATCAAACTTGAAACCTCAAATGCATAGTTAAATACTCTTAACTAACTAAGCTACAAGCACTTGTTGCTAGTACATTTTCTTACCTACAATGATATTTATATTATGGAGGGTATATCGACAGGCAATTCCTATTCGTTACAAGAACTTGTTTAAACTGGTTTTATTTGAAAATTTCGAAGGCTACAACTCAACTCCAGAAGCAAAGAACCAAAAGAATAATTCAGTTTTCTAATAACTGCACCATTTGATTACACAATTTATTTCCTTTCATTCATTCTGAAAACGCATGCCAAAGTGTATCGACCATATTATCAATGTGTTACATTGTAAAATGAGAATCATACCTCTTGGGTTTATTGAATCCGCCGGTGTTTAACTTAAGACTCGGCATTGCAACTTCTAATTGGCATTTTTCATCGCTAACTGATTACACAAATCAACACACTACATAGAAATTTAACTTGAAAAGGTGATGGCAGAGCTACTGGTTCCCGGTTAAAGGGCCACCCTGGCTTTTCTTTATATCATCCCACCCTCTAACCCATGGCTGGCCAGGTGTTGCTCGTGTCTCGGGAGAGGCATAGCTGTTCAGGTTGTTCATGATCTTGTTGCGCACTGCAGTAAAAACCTACAAAAACAGATCATTTGAATGAAAACGGTGTCTATGGAGAATATAGCAACAAATGGAATTTGAACATTCAGATATCACTTTCTCACAGGATTAGTTTGGAGTGCTTCAGGGGGTTGCTCCTGGCCACTTAACCACTTCCACAGATCTGGGTTTTCCTGTAGAAGGGAAAATGATATCAGTATGGCAAATGAAAAATCAAGCAAAAGTTTCTCCCTTGTCATTCGACTTTGCAATTTGCGTAGTATCAATTCTAGAAAAACCGTACATCTTGCCTCCATCCATGCTTACATCAAGTGCATGAATAGGGAACTGACCATGCTCTAAGTGCTAAGTTCTGAGGTTAACAGGAAACATAGCATTTACTTACACACTCTAAATCTTTGTTATTTCAACTGTTGGTTGATGAAAATCCAGGGATTTAAAACATTTTATGTTTCTTGATATTTGATTTCAAGTGCTTGAAAACTCAACCGAAAATGCAAAGCCTCTTTTATTCACAAGTGGAACAACTATTTATTGCCAACATACATCACAAAACTGAGTGAGAAACAGTGAACAAGAAAGCTCTAAATAACTGAAGAAGCTAGCGCCATCACAAATAGTGTGCTGGTCACCCTACTCTTGAAAGCACCACATCCCTATATGTCAGTTAAACGCTCAGATGGATAACAAATATAATTCCGACATCAAATAGGGATGACCTTATATACACTGCTAACTTATGCTGTGAACAACCATGAACAAACACATCTGAGCTGGTGTTGCCTATGCAACACTTTCAGTTAGTCTACGATGACAATTAACATCAACTCACATTAGGGCTGTTACTATACAAGATTTGAGTCTTAGCAGAATGCCTGTTTAAACTATTTCGCATATATCAGAAACTTATTGGTTAAATTCCAATGAAAAAACAACAAATTCGGCAGTGTTTTCTTTACTAATCACAGCATAAACTATCAAGCATTCGAAAGGGCACCGAAAGCAGAAGATTTTAATGATCAAAGTGGTGATAAGAAATTTACCAGGTCAAGGACATCCACAAGAGATTTAATTCCCTGTTCATCCATGGAATGTATATGCTCCTCCACCCACTTCCCCAGAACCAAATCCAGCTCCAAAAACCCTCTCTGCTTGCTCCTGTATATCAATCTGTTCCACAACCCAAACCAATTCTTGTCTCAGAAGCAACAAAACCAATTATTTTTGGTTATGTATAGAGGTAACTACGCGACAAAAAACTGAAAACGAAACGGTTATAGAAGAATTAGTGACCTGTTGAACAACCGCCTTTTGCTCTCTTGGTTGGAGAGGTCGATATCCAGATTGCTGCCATTGTTAGCGGAATAACAACGCTGAAACAAACCGTATCCGAATTGAGGCCTGGAAAATGAAATCACACCCCAACAAAAATCAGGGCCAATTCACTCCACACAAAGCCACCGCCTTTACGAATAGCCATTGCAAATGAGGGAGAAGGGAATACCTGAGATGGGTTTCGGCGGGAGAGATGGAAGCGGTGGATTTGAGAGCTCGGTGGAGGCTGATCAAGCTTCTTCTCAAGCTTCCCATGTTTTCCCTTCTTTTTTCGACTGCGTTCGCAGAAAACAACGGAAGGGAAGAGAGAGGAGTCGAGAAATGATACAATTTGTGGGGTTTAAATTAGATCAACAATGAAAAGGGCCTGCCCGCCCCGAGGCATCGTGGCCTTTTTACGTCCATATGCTTGTGAGTTGTGGCGTCAATTCAGAAAAGGCAAGGTACCTAAAAGGAGATGTTTGGCTTTGATATTTTACTTTCTAAATTATTATGACTAATTTATTGTATAATTTAGGTTAAAATTTTCGTTTTTAGATTTAGCAGCATTTGTTTAGACCTTTTTTTTTTTTTTTTAGTAATTCTAAATTAAAACTTTTGAACATTTGATTGAAATTTTTTAATAACATTGCTTTTAACTAAAACTATTTACTGCCACTTAGTACTACAGTTTAGTGATATTTCTTTTCATTTGTATGTGAGAGGTCTCAGGTTCAAATTTCGCCATAGACGAACTTGAACCACATTATTGCTACGCTCATAGTAAAGATAAGGCTACATCTTTATAAACTCCTAATTAATTTTCAATTTAAAGCATTTCTAAAATAAAATTTGAATAAGTTTGTATTCATTAGTTTTTTATAATAAAAAATTCAATTATTTATTAAAATTTTTTTTAGTCATTCATATAATTTTTCAATTTTTTTAATTTTAAATGTGTTTGTACCATACTTGATCAATCCCGAAACTACTAAGCACCGGTCAACTTCATACCTTCAAGGATCCATTGAGAGGTTCATGGTGAGACACCCTTGCCGAAGCATAAGAGTTTCCTTCTGACCAGGAAGCCAATCACGGCACGACACATGTCAAGGTTAGAATAAAACTCATAGAGTCACACATTGACCGCGGACAAAAGTTAGAGACTCTCCTCAACTATAAAAGAAGATCATTCTCCTACAATGAATCCCTAATGTCATTATTATACTTAAACTAGTCATTAAAACTCACTAATGATGATTATGCTTGAACATATTTATTTGTGTAAACCCTTCACTATTAATAAGAACTCCTCTACTCCGTAGATGTAGCCAAACTTAGGGTGAATCATGTACATCTTGTGTTTCCTTCCCTATCTCTATCTCTTTACATATTTATCCTCACTAGTGATCGAAGCAACCAAGTGAAGGTCACAAACTTGACACTTTACATTGTTCCAAAGTCTTCACTGATTTTGTACATCAACAAAATGTAACTATTCTTAAAATATACCAATTTGTTATATGGAAATGTATCATTTTTTTAATATAAGATGTAACTTCTTTGTTTTTTTATATATAAAACCCATTCAATTTTTTTTCTAATCCATTTTAAACTTATATGTGTACATTTTATTTTGTTGATTTGAGAATGTATTCGTGTCAAGTTTAATAAAAGAAATTTACTAATACTATTAAGCCTATTTTTTTTTATTTGCAGCTTTGAAGAATGTACCCATGTTTTAGTACGATAAATTTTTTATAATTTTGATGATTGTACCTATGCTTATATTTATAAACACAACGTATTGGAGAATATAATTTATATTTTATTATTTTTAGTCCCACAAATTATGGGTTTTATTTAAAGTGTCACATCCCGGCCCGGGACAGATCACTTCCCGGGCCCGCTTCCACTACCGTAGCACGATATTGTCCGCTTTGGGCTTACCATTCCCTCACGGTTTTGTTTTTGGGAACTCACGAGCAACTTCCCAGAGGGTCACCCATCCTGGGAGTGCTCTAGCCCTCTTCTCGCTTAACTTCGGAGTTCCTACGGAACCCGAAGCCAGTGAGCTCCCAAAAGGCCTCATGCTAGGTAGGATGGGAATATACATTTAAGGATCAGTCCCCTGGGCGATGTGGGATGTCACAATCCACCCCCCTTAGGGGCCCGACGTCCTCGTCGGCACATTTCCGACCAGGGATAGGCTATGATACCAAATTGTCACATCCCGGCCCGGGACAGATCACTTCCCGGGCCCGCTTCCACTACCGTAGCACGATATTGTCCGCTTGGACTTACCATTCCCTCACGGTTTTGTTTTTGGGAACTCACGAGCAACTTCCCAGAGGGTCACCCATCCTGGGAGTGCTCTAGCCCTCTTCTCGCTTAACTTCGGAGTTCCTACGGAACCCGAAGCCAGTGAGCTCCCAAAAGGCCTCGTGCTAGGTAGAGATGGAATATACATATAAGGATCAGTCCCCTGGGCGATGTGGGATGTCACATAAAGTCTCAAACAAACAACTAAAAACTTCAAATTTTAATTTAAAAATATAGTAACCTACATAAAAATACATTATTTTATTAATGTCAAGAACTTTGATAAAAAAAGAAAACTAATAAGATTTTAGTAAAAAAACATTGATCGCTAGAGACTGCATTCAAAGCCTTGCTTTTTAATTTTAATGAAAAGGACATCAGTTATGTGCCTAGTATGCTCTAACATATTATGTGCCAACCTTTTTATCACAGCATTTCAAAAACATTCATCGGTTGAACATGCGACACATCATGAAAGATTAGGGGAGAGAAGTGCATGTGGAAAACATAGAAACAAAGTTTTATATGAAAAGAAAGTCATCAAAATCGTCACAGAAGAATTTTTCAGTGTTAAGCTCAGAGTAGAAATAAAATTATTGCCAACATATTTTTTTTCTTAAAAAAAACATTAAAAATAGTTATTAAAAATAGAAAATTCCCGGTCCAATAGATAGCCTTTCAGAATAAAAGGAAAGGAGAATTTAAAAACACTATTCCAATCAAGAAAAAAAAAATATAAAGGTACTAAGACTTTAAAGTCACAAAAAGTATATATTTAGTACCTAGCTATGACAAAGTCATATAGGGTAAGTCATTGGCTTCGCGAACCAATCGTCATACCATTGTCCCATGGTTATCAACCCCATAATTGTTGGTGAGGTTGATACCCAGCCAATTGCTGAGAATTATAGTATGGAAGATAAAAGTGTTGATCATTCTGTCGTGGGAGGATTGCTGGTTGATCCGCTTCAAAACAACCGTCATAACCTGTTCCAAATATGAATAATCACTATCATAAGTTAAAACATAAATTGGTAGGTAACTCAAAAAATGAGTGAAATAGGAGATTCAAAATTTAAATTTAAATGCAGATGTCCAACTTCCGTGCCCATGGGATTTGTGTTATATCCACCCTGGTTAGAAACTAAGCAAGGTTGATGAGTAGGGATTTGATGAGGATATTGATGATTAGAATTTTGAGGAGTACTATGATCATATGAGTTTTGAAGAGGAGTGTGATCATACGAGGTTTGAGGAGGATGATCATATAAGTTTTGAGGAGGATGAGGATACTCGTCGGGGTTTTGAGGAAAAAGATCTACTCTATCATAATCATGTCCATTGTCTTGTTGTTCCTGAACTTGATTAACATCATGACTTTGGTTTGAAGCTTTCAATTTCTTAGCCTTGTTAAGCTTCATATGTAATATACCCTACACAAAACCCAGTCATCAAGCTGCAAGAGAGAAAATATTAAGTCAAAACTAAGTGTTGGGAGGAACACAAAATTTTTCCAAGCAAAGAAGTTAAACTCAAATTTATTGTGATTGCCGTTTTTTGACACTCCAAAGGGTCACCATGCACTCCTTTCTAAGTAAAATTTCTCTTGTATTTCGAGTGCATGACGAATGTAGAGTGACAATATTAGCTCTTTTACTCTTGTCAAAGAAATAGTAGTTAAAATATCTAAATATATTCAAACCCTCATGTTATTTCTGTCTGCCTTACTGGGAGGAGCTACAACGTTAAATTCATGCATCAGCCAGTCAGACTTTTTACCATTGGGAGACTTCCCCTCGTAGAAAACTAGTGATGTCGAAAAACCAACTTCAACATTTTTTAACATTACATCTTTTTTTAACCCCAGTAACTTTCCAGTATCCATTCCATGCTGCTCGATCTGGACGTGTCCCTTTTGGATACTTTTTATCCCTTGGTGTGAAAAAGTACCACATGTTTTCTTCTTTCCCCATCACGCTTGTGTGTCGCTGCGCTTGATCAACAAAATTGTACAGGCTTACAAATTGTAAAAAAACAATAAAATTAACTCTGAGGAATTACAACCTAATATCAAACAAGAAATCATGAGAAAAAGTCACCGTGTCTATCAAATCCAACAAGTGCAAAATCATTGATGTTAGTTAAACTTTATATATATATTGGACCGGTCTAACACTAGTACAAAAACATGTTTGTGCGACGGAGTAAATTTCGTCGCACAAAGTATGTTTTTACGCAACGCAAAACAGGAGGCATCGCACAAACGACTTTTGCGCAACGAAACTTTGCGCGACGAAGATTGGCGTCACGCAAAACAGCTTTTCGCAACGTAGGAGTGTAGCTGTAAAAACTTTTTGTGGTCCACCTATGTTCATAAGAAGCATAAAATATAGGAATGAATTTCTATGTATTAACATCAACGGGATTTACAGCTTTATATAAAGGCTAACATGACTTGTTTCCTATTCTATTCCCTAAATAATGCTAACTGATAACCTAATAGGTAAGTAAATATCAATCTACAATATTTGACAAATCAATCTAAGATTCCTTTCTTAACAATAGGAATTGTTCATTGTATTTAAATTTCGTTTATAACCGTCGAAAAGTTTTGTCCCGTTACTTGATCTCTGAATGTTTGTTTTTTGTGATTTTTGGCGTATGCGATCTTGAAGCATATACAAACAAGTTACACGGTTGGATCGTTGAAATTAGTTTCGTACAAAGCGTATCCCATCAAAACAATAGATTCACTAACACTTGGAGTTTATTTATACTTTCATTAAGTATAACATAAGATTTTGTCGTATCCACTTGTGTAAATATTTTAAATTGACGATTGAATTAGTTTATTGTATTCATATAGGATCAAAGAGTGTAGTTGTAAAAAATAATCAAAATCGGAGTTAAAACTACCATTAAATCATGATTTTTCGTTTATAATCGTCTAAAAGTTTTGTCCTTTTACTTTATCTCTGAATGTTTGTTTTTTGTGATTTTTGGCATATGCGATCTCGATGCACAAACAATTTGATGGTTGAATCATTGAAATTAGTTTTGTACAATGCATATTCCATCAAAACGATAGATTCACTAACACTTAGAGTTTATTTATACTTTCATTAAGTATAACATAAGATTTTGTGGTATCCACTTGTGTAAATATTTTAAATTGATGATCGAGTTATTTCATTGTATTCATATAGGATCAAAGAGTGTAGCTGTAAAAAAATCATCAAAATCTGAGTTAAAACTACCGTTAAATCGTGATTTTTTGTTTATAACCGTCGAAAAGTTTTGTCACGTTATTTGATATCTGAATGTTTGTTTTTTGCTATTTTTGGCATATGTGATCTCGAAGCATATACAAACAAGTTTGACGGTTGGATCGTTGAAATTAGTTTCGTACAATGCGTATCCCATCAAGTTCAAAGGTCTATATATATTTATTAAGTAAATTTTTAGTAAAATTTATAATACTTTTTTTTAAAAAAAAAACCTTGTGCGATGCCACAATGTGGTCATTGCGCAAAAGCACTTTGCGCGAAGTGGAAATGTATATCTGTGTCGCGCCATTTGTGATAATTTTGGCAGTGCAATAGTTAAAAATAGGTGTTTTTTTTTTAAAAAATTTCCCAAGTTTTTTTTTTAAATAGGCACTTTGCACAAAAGCCTTCCTCTCTCTAATCTCGCTTACTCGGTCTCTCTCTTCCCGTTGCAGCCGACTTTCCTCCTCAGACTCTCAGTCCCTCAACTCTCTAACTCTCAATCGTCCTCCTCCTCAAAGTGCTCACCAGCCATCACCGTTGTCGACCAACACAACGGCATCACCCATAATCCTTCTCGACGACATCCCAAAGAACCCAGGCCATTACCCCATTATCCCCGCCGTCGATTCTCTCCTATTCGACAACACCTCCGCCGTCGTGACCACCATCACCCCATCACTATCGTCGAGGACACTGCTACCAGCCAACATCCCTCTAAAATTTAGGTAATTTTGAATTAGGGTTTTGTTATTAATATGAATTTCTGGTGTAGGGATTTTAGGGTTTTTAAATTAGAATTTGTAGATTAATGATTGTTCTGTTGCCACCATTTAGGGTTTTCTCAAAATTTACAATTAGATTGTTGTGTTTCATGTTCTATTTTATATACTGTTTCTCCAATGTTTTCTTTCTTCCCATGTATTAATATTGGATTCCTTCATTTTGATTATTAGGCAAAGATTCATGATATTGAATTCGCCCATCCAATTCACTCAAGATCACCTTTTTAGAGGTTGGTAGTGACAGTCACTGATTTACTCTATGGCTCTATTACTAGAGCATGTCTGTGCACATGCATGAATTAACAATATTACTGCATTAATTTGATGAATGTTGTGCCTTTTTCTTGTTCTCTCCCTTGCTCTCTCTCGTTAATTTTGTTAGTTTGTAGCCACTATGTTTAATTGTTTATTGAGGTGGTATCTGGCCAAACCGAATTTTTTATGGACATAAGGGTAGTGTTATTTTTGCATAGGCATTCTGATAATTTTTTTTGGTGTTATTTATGTGAGGAGATGGTTGGTGGTGTGGAACTTTTACAGTTATATAGAAATACTTTAACTGTTTATCTCCTTTTAGATTGGTTTTCGACTGGAATTTGTCATCCAAATCTTCTTATTGCATGTATGGTTTCAGTTGATGGCTTTAGTTTTAGAATTGGATCTCTGCTACTTCTTAGGTTATGATTATTATTCTCCATTGTTTGTTAGAGGGATGCTTCGGTTTTGATGCTCTTGGGAATCATTGGCAGTGGCGAAGTCAAGAATTTTCGGGGGGAAGGGCATGACTTCAAAGGGTAAAAGTTCCTTAAAAATTTAGACAACCAAATAGTGAACAATATTAATATCTGTTATAATCCGTACCTATCGAATGACCAAAATGCCCCTAGTGATGGTGTCTTGAATAAACATAGGTTGAGTTGTGATTTTTGGGAAGAGCAAAATGATAAAATGTTGTCATATTTGATATCCATTGACTCTCTACCACACATTTCAAGAATGATTAGGAGAAAGCTGCTTTGCCTATTGTTTTTTAGTTCCAGTTTATCAGGAGAAGCACTTGTTATAGATGGTCATTTATTGATTTGAATTCCTTGTATAGTTAGTTGTACAAAACAAGCAACAACAGAACCAATCGGGTTTTCCGGTGAGGGGAGGGGCTGAACCGCGCTCCAGGCATGTTTTTCCAGTGAGGGAAGGGGCGGTCGCCACTCCTTGCCCTCACGTGACTTCGCCACTGCTCATTGGAAACGTAGTTGAAACTTAAAGGTATTGTTAACCATCCGAACCGAAAAAGAATGACTACCGGTGAAAGATCATATGTATATTATTTTTAAATTACGACACAAAATTATTGATGAGCAAATGACCTAATTCATATATGCATAATTTAGCAAGTGGTCTTTTACCATAGTGGTAGAAAGATGTTGGGCTTTGCATGATGGCGTGGGTTCAAACTCCGTCGGTGGCTAATCTAACATCTAATCTAACAAAATCTATAATTAGATAGAAATCTTAGAGCATGATGAGAATGATGTGCAAGTTGCACTCCAAGGAATAAAGTATAATTAAACTGTTTTATCTGATAATATATTATTTTTTTGTTTTTTCTTTAATTTACTTATTTTAGTTATTATCTATACTATAAATTAGAAAATCCTCATTGTCAAATTTTTGCCTTTTTTTTTTCAATTTTACCTTCACTTTTGATACACACTCTTGACAAAAAGGAGGGGAAAATAGTAATTTTGTACCTTTTGACAAAATAACGATCATATCCCTATTTTTTTTCTATTTTACCCTCACTTTTGATACACAATATACTACATATTAAGAAAACCCTCATTGTCAACTTTTTGCCACTTTTTTTTTTTCAATTTTGCCCTCACTTTTGATACACACTCTTGACAAAAAGGAGGGAAAAATAGTAATTTTGTACTTTTTGACAAAATGACAATCATATCTCTATTTTTCCTATTTTATCCTTACTTTTGATACATAATATTTACATAAAGAAAGCAAAATAGTATTTATGTAATATTAAGAAAAATATGCCCTTATTAAGAGATCACATTATCATTGTCTCATACTATTTTTAAAAATTTTAAAACTAATCATACTCTTTAATCAAAAACAAAAAAGAAAATGAAATTGTTCACACACAAAGTGTGTGCTCATCTTCTAGTGGTTTTTTTTATGAAAACATATTTTAGAAAATAAAAAACTTATTAACCATCTACAGTCCGGCTATGTGAGTTAGTGGTTTTTTTTTTTTTAGATCCCAATGGAAGAATTTCAACCACTTGGCTTCTGATATCGGTTATGGAGGTATCCTCAAACAGAAAACTTCTTCCGGATCTCCTGAACAAATTGTTCGTTTCCATTCAGGAATTTGGAATCCGACTCAAAGCAACTATAGTACTATTAAAAAAGAGATTTTATCTATTGTATTATGCATTAGCAAATTCCAAGATGACTTATTAAACCAAAAATTTTTAGTTCGTGTTGATTACAAATCTGCAAAACATGTTTTACAAAAAGACGTTCAAAATATTGCATCAAAACAGATTTTCGCACGCTGGCAAGCCATATTAAGTATTTTTGATTTTGAAATTGAATACATTAAAGACAGCCAGAATTGCATACCAGATTTTCTGACCAGAGAATTTTTGCAGGGGAAGAATGGGTACTAATCCTACTCAACAACGAAGGCTCCCAGCCACCCTTACCCAAACCTCAGCACCAATAAAACAAGAGTCCATTCCTGACTCTTCATCAGCCCTCACCAGCACCAACAGATTCACTCCTTTAGGATCAACAATAGGAAATATCCGTCCAAACTACCAAATGGCCTTAGCCACCCCTTATGATCCCTACTCTTCAGTACGATCTCCAGCACCTTCACAACCCAAAACACCTAGCTATGCTAAAACATCCCCATATGTCCAAAATCCCAATTCAGAAAAGCTTTTTAGCATCCCTCTTCACATCGACAAAAACCAACCCCCAGAGTGCATTGCCAAATTACGCATTCCACCAAATTTTCATTTCCTACCAACTGAATTCTATAAAAGCCTAAAATATTACCAGGTCATCCTTTCAGAAACAGAAAGCATTGCTATTAAGCCAATTTACAACACCACTCATCAAAACAAAATATTGTATCATTCACTCCATATTGAAAAATTTCTTACCGAACTCGAATGGGGAATTCCCCTTTATCACACAAAACCCCTTCATACTCAGCATGTTCTCATCCCAAACAACCATTACAATTACTATGATTATATCCAAGTATGGACCAACATTTTCCTCCACCAGACAGAAGATTTTAGTCATTCATGGTTCATAACCTTTGATAAGAATTTCAGATTGCGGTTTCTGGCATGGTTTCTAGATTGGTGGGCTTCCCATGGCCCAAGCTCTTCTATCATTCCAGATGACCTTCGTTATGTGCTCACAAACAATTTCCAACCCAGTTTTGACAGAAGTCGTTTCGACAACAGAGTTACTATTTTTTCACTACTCATGGCTAAGTATAAGATCCCATGGATTCTCAAATGGAACTTTGAAGTAGACACTGGTGGTATTTACAGAACCCGATGGGTAAAATGGTGGGATAAATTCAACCACGAAAAAATTATTGATCTTGTAAAAGTGGAATTTCCCCAAGCATCTTCTCAGGCACTGCCAATCAAAGTTTCAGCTTCGTCCTCACAAGCTTTGCCAATTCATCAGCAATTTCCTGAGCTGCTAAAAACCCAAGAGCCAATTCAATCCTTATCAGACATTAGTCCGTCATCTTCTTTCAAAGAAAAACCTTCTAAGTCCTCCAGCTCGAAGAAAAAAGAGAAATCTGATAAGTCCTCCCAGCTTCCTGACTTGGCTCAACAGCTCATGGCTGAAGCAGCGATGCTATAAAAATGAAAAGGTTCAGATTCGGACTCTGACACATTTGATGCCTCATCTCAACTTCACTCCAAATGGGCAGATCAAGCAGATCTTCAAGATGCCCATGATCCATTTGATTATTAACCTACATTATTTGCCCATGTGATTGTACCAGCCAACATCATCTTCAGCAGTAGCTCCTCAGAAAAGTCACTATTCTTCAACAGTGAAAGACAAGAAGTCACTATTCATCAATAGTGAAAGACAATAAAAGTCACTATTCATCCAACTTTTGTGAAAGAATCAACGTGATTACACAGTCACCTTTCATCTTTTTACCAGTTTTCTTCAGATGGAAGCGGGATTCTCGGATCTATATTGCAAGTATCATTCATTCTCCTCGCTCTATAAAAGAGGTTTTCATCTTCAGAAGACACAGAGTTTTTTAAAACACAAGAATTCAGTTCAACAATATATATTTCTGCTCGTCCACAAAGGACAGAGATTTTAAACACTTGAAATACATATATATTATCCAGGATGCCTGCAAGCTCCAGTCTTTTGTTGTTCATTATCTGCCATTAGGCAAAAAATCAGTTTGTAATCTGCATTGCAGTAAGTTTAATAAACTTATTTTTAAAATCTATCTGCATCACTAATTTTAATACATTTTCAATATGAATATAACACCTATGTTTAATTTAATTGTTTGCATTCATGTTATAATTGATCATACATGGATATTCCGCTTCAATCAACCTCAATTTTTTGTCATTCATTATCTCGAATTACTTCAATGTTTATATGTATTTTACTTCCGTACTCTGAATTCTATGGAAGGCTTTGCCTCCTACAATATGGAAGGTTATGCCTCCTATCACTAGTTCCACCCTATTTTGTATTTGCCAAAAACCTGATTTCATATCGAATTTAGAAAAAACAATTGCTTGAGAAAGTCTTCTTATCAAATCTCTTTTGTTAGGAATTGGATAACGGATCCATTCTAAAACATCATTTAAAGGTTTGTAGTTAACAACTAATCGGGGAACACCGCGTTCTAATTCTGCATTTTTCTGGACATAAACAGCAGGGCAAGACCATGGAGATTTACTTTTACGAATAATTACTTTTTCCAAAAGTTGATTGATTTCTGTTTTACAAAATTCTAAAATTTCTTGATTCATCTGAATGGGCCTGGCTTTTGTGGGGATTTTTGACTCAACAAAATCTTTAATATAGGGAAGTTTAACAATATGCTGTTTTCGGTGCCAAAAAGTATTGGGGAGGTCAGAACAAATTTCTTTAGTAAGTTTGTCAGAAAATTGGCTAATAGACTCGACCAATGATTTTTTTGCGAGCTGTTCTTCAACTCGTTTGTGTTTAATTTCATCTTGCAAAAATTCAATTTGTTGAGATTTTGCAGTAATCTGGTTGAGGGTTTTTGAAACATTATCTTTTTGAAGTTGTTTTAACTTTTTAAGATCGGTTTCCATGCAAAATTCAAAAGTAATTTTTTGGCCAAAAACCTCTGTCGAAATATAGTTGTGATGAACTTTAAAAGGATAACTTAATGCAATGAAAGAGAGTCCTAAAATAACTGGATCATAAATATTTTTAATTAAAACGAATGTAGTTTTAAAACAAACATTTTGTTGACAAAAATGGGCTTTGGGGATCTCATATTTCAATTTCATTGGGGATTGGTTTGCAGCGCTAAGTATCTCAGTTGACTTATGATAATACTTTGTAGGTATTAATCCTTCTTGAATGCAATTTAAATCTGCGCTTGAATCAATTAAAGCGATGGTTTCGAAAGAAAAATCTTCGATTATTATCTTAATTTTTGAATACCATTTACGAATTCTGTCTAAAAGACTTAAAACAAGATTTTTTGAAGAAGAAGACTTGTTTGACTGTGCGTCAGAATCAGAATGTGAAGAAGAACTGTCTTGTTCAAGTGTTTGGGTGTGAACTCGACTGAGTTGTGAGCGAATTTCGATATTTTCGGATTTTAAAAACTTAATTTCCGATTTAATTTGATTAACTTCTTTTTGCAAATCTTTGATGGTGATTTGCTTTTTGGGTTTATTAAAACGTTCTATAGTGGTACTGAGAGAAATCTTTTGAGAAGAAGTTTGGCTAATGCCAGGTTCATGAAGAGAAATTAAATTTTTGAGTTTTTTCAAATAAAAAGATTTCAAATCAGGGTCATCGATTTTGCTAATTAATTCTATTAAAAACTCTTCTTGTTTATTAAGTACTGAAATTTTATTACAACAAGTGTCTATGCATCCAAACTTAATGTTTGGCGAAGAAACGTCGCTAGAACTATTAGAATCTGAGGCGGAAAAATCCAAAGTTTTATCAGATTGACTAGAGTCGATGTTCCTAATTTCTAAGGCCTGGATAAGTTGAACTTTCTCTTTGTCAGAGATTTTTAGCTGGTTAATAACCTTCTTAACTTTACATTCATTTGCAAAATGACCAAATTTGCCACATTTGTAACATTTCCCTTTTTATTCTGAAAATCCTTTTTAGATTTTCGAAAAGGTTTTTTGTTTGAAGATGGTTTTTCATAAAATTTATTTGTTTGGAAAGGTTTGTTGGAAGATCTTTTGTTTTTATAAAATCTGGATTGATGTTTAGCAAACCTGCTTGTTTGTTGGGCTTTTTTCTTTTTACTTGAAGGAGCTATTGGAGGTAAACCATATTGTTCACAAAACGTTCCAAGTTCATATTTAGCAATAGATTTATCTTTATTAACTTGTTTTGAAATCTTCATGTCGATACACATTTTCAATACTTCCTTTTATATAACATTGAATATGTTACCATAAGTAAGGGTATGATAAGGTATGACACCTTCTTCGTTTACTAAAACATTCCGAATTTTGTAAGCAAAAATGTTTGGTAAACCATTGATAAATTTTTATTTCCAAAAAGGTTGATTACTATCTTCTCGAAGCATAACTCTGGATATAAAATCATCTTTATACCATCTGAAATCACTTAAGGTTGGACACCTTAAATTACTCATTTGGTCGTGAATACGCGTAGTAACGTTGCTAGGTATTCCTATAAAGTGTTCTATAATCGTTTAAAGTAAAGTATTTATTCCGTCGGGTATTCCCTGTCCTATCGTTTCATCAAAGATGGGAAGTCCTTCCTCATCTTTTTTTATTGCAAAGCGTATTTCATCTCTGGATTGAGAAGTTAAGTGCTTCTCCCACCAAGAATGAAGCATTCCGGTGAAACCAGTGACTAATAGGTCAACGATTTGTGTTTGTGTAAAATTGTGATTGGAAATGTAGCTATTGGCAACCATGGACATGTGTTGAAGTTTGTTCAAAAGTTCTTGTTCTGACAATCCATCTATATTCCATTCATAGAGTTTGTCAGCAGAGATTGAAAATTGATTTTGAATATTTCTTTCTTCAAATTGAAGATCAGGAGGTGTTGGTTTGGGATACCAGTTTTTTGTAAAAGATGTGGGATTTACAGGATGAGTACGAATACGTTTCAAATCAAAAGTTGGTTGAATATTAATTTTTTGAAAAACATTTTCAATTTTTTGAATAGCAGAACTAGTTTCTGTTTCTTGAGAAGAATCTGGATCAGAAGTATTTTCTCCTTCAACAGAAACATCATTATTTTGCAAAACATTGACAACTTTTTCTTTTTTAAGCTCAGTAAGCATATGATCAATTTTTTGTAAAGTAGTCATAGACTTTAAAGCATTAGAGCTTGAAGAAGTATCAGTAAAATGGACTAATGGTTTTTCTTTCTGAGAAGTTTTTGGAAGAGACAATTTGTCGATTTTAGTTTCTATTTTGTCTAACTGTTTTCCAATAGTGTGAAGACTTTGGTTTGTAAAATTATTCTGTTCAATGACAGGTTTAAAACCAGAATCTTATTTTGGAATTTTAAAAGGAGTTGCGGGAATGTTGGTATTTCCAGTGGAAATCAAAATAGTTTCTTTGGGAGGATGACTAGAAGAAATCAGAGTTTTGTCTTTCTTAACCCAATTTTCTTTGGTAACAACCGTAACTTTATTTTTTGTTTCATAATATTTTTCAATAAAATCAAAGAAAGATATTTCAAATTGGTATTATTCTACAAAAGCTTTCCATTCGGCATATATGGCTAGCTTTTCTTCATCACAATACTTTTTTCTAAAAATATTTCTTCTGGGAATATTTTCCTCAGAAGCGATGTCAGCTTTAAGCTTCCTTCATCGGATTTTATTTGGTTTGTTTAAAATAAGTAATTGGTGATTCACCGATGCTGTTTCAAAATTAGAAGCAGATGGAGAAGTGGGTTCTTCTTGGTTTGGAGGATGGTAAATAGGATGTGCAATTTGTGAAGAAGTATTAACAGACTTTAATTTAAGCAAATAATTAATTAAATCTTGTTGTGCAGTTTCCTGCTCTTTTAATTTTTTATTTACTAAAGATTTGATCAAATCTTGATCTCAACCCAGTCTATCGGTTGACGTGGATCCAAAAAATACTGTCTGCTAGGAGCAAAAGATTTGTGTGAATGTACTGATTCATGAGATTGCCTTGATGGTCGATCAAAATTAATTTTTACAGTGCCAACAAAATATTGTTCGATGTTGTCTAGATTAACTAGACTATTTTGGACAGAAACCGGCTTACTTTCGTTGATTAAACACCAGTCTGAAGGGAGACTGATGTCTGACCACCTAATGGTTCTTGGTACTCTTATGTTTGCATTTTCTTGGGTTGTTTGGATCAAAAGGGTATGGTCGCGAAGGCTTTTGTTTAAAGCTTGGAAATTCATGTTTGTGCCAGTGGCTTTGTAATAAATTCTGAAAATAAGTACTAAATGTTGTGTTCCTTCCAGGACGTGATACCTAGAGGTTTTGATATTAAGAGTAAGAGCTTTTAAAACATGTGGATCGGAAAGACTTATTGTGAGATCGTGAAAACAATCAAAATGGATAGGTTCGTTGTAAAGACTGGATTCGATCATTCCTAGTATACTATCGTTGAAATCAGTAAATCTAGCGTCGCGTAGACATAAAAGGATAGAAGTGTTAAGACCTTTTCGGGTTAATGGCTTAACTGCAATTTGAACTAAACCAATATGAAGATAGTTATGACCATTTTTGCGATGCGCTTTGATTTGTTCTGGAGAAAATAATTGACAAGTCTCATGTTCTTTGCTAAAAGCATAAGCATTCTCAACTGTTTTGACGTGATGTTTTGATTTAAAAGAGGTCAAAAACCATTTTTTCTTGTAAATATTTTGGGTTGAAACCTTTGGAATATTCCATTCAGAAAAATCAATACTTTCATCTGTTTGAAAATCAAGTTTTTGTTTTTCATTGACAATGTCAGATATAGTTCCTAAGTTGGATCTAGAGCTAGTGCTGGCCATTGAACTAGATCTAAATAATCTACTCATGATGCACACAAAACAAATATGCTATATGCAAGACTTAAAAGATTCACCTTCCTCGTATGTCTAGACTCTTCCCCCGCTCATGCCTCTCCTGGGACTTAATGTTTAGACCACGTCTTACTGTTTGGCTGGAAAAAAGAAGAACTGAGGACCGACGATTAAGAAATACAAATAGAATATAAGAATGTATGAATCAGAAATAGATCAAATAAATGCTAATGCAATTGCCAACCACTTGGTTCTGATACCAAATGGGGTGGAACTAGTGGTAGGAGGCATAGCCTTCCATATTGTAGGAGGCAAAGCCTTCCATAGAATTCAGAGTGCGGAAGTAAAATACATATAAATATTGAAGTAATTCGAGATAATGAATGACAAAAAATTGAGGTTGATTGAAGCGGAATATCCATGTATGATCAATTATAACATGAATGAAAACAATTAAACTAAACATAGGTGTTATATTCATATTGAAAATGTATTAAAATTAGTGATGCAGATAGATTTTAAAAATAAGTTATATATATATATATATATAGAGAGAGAGAGAGAGATAGATATAGCACACTTATAAATAATACCTCATTGATAAGAGACTTCTAACTCAACTAGTTATTCAATTTTTACTTCTTCAATATCGCTTATATAAAAAAAAGATATACCCACAAAGTTCAATATTGTGGTAAGCTTCACTCATGCCCCATCAAAATTAAATTCTCTTGGAAGCAAGGATTTAGGCATTTACTAGTAGAATATAATTGAAGTAAGAAAAATAGTAGAGCAGGATTTAGACATTTACTAGTAGAGTATCAAAATTATTTCCCAACATGATACCAAAAAATTCTTCAAATGCACATAGAAAAATCACTTGCATTGATAGGTAAAACCCAAACAAAATAAACAGTGGCATAACAATCACTAAGTGAATACTTCCCAACTTAATCCCTAACCCCAATAACTAAACACGATTGGGAACAAAATGGTGCTTTTAAAAATCCCATCTTTCCGATGACACAGAAGCACGTCGCATAACCTTTGTTGACATCAAATACGTTCTAGCATCCAACCTATCCGTCTACACTCTACAGTAAGTTGCTGGCTCTCTTCTTCAACATAATTCATAAGGTATTCACTCACGGCATATTGCAGTTCGGAAGATGTCGATTACATTAGAATCTTCACTTGTATAAGGGCTGTAACGGATGTGAAGTCCGTAATGAAGCAATTGAACTGTTGCACAAACTTTGTTAGTCTTTAGACAGACTACCTTAGAAGCTTATCTCACGTCTTTCAGCGAAAAACTTCCCCGTTACTGCCAGGTCTGGAAGCAAGGCAAGCCAAACTGCAGTGTCAGCCCCTGCTTCAACTGAAATATTCCCAGCATAACCTGTCATAGCAGTCTTCACCCAACCTGGGCAGTAACAGTTGATATAAATTTTCTGGCCTTCTGGTCTGTCTGATAGCATCTTTGCCATCAGCCTGGTGTAAGTGTTGACTGCAAGTTTTGATACCGAGTAGTCAGTGAACGTTTTAGGCCACCCACCGGATTCCCAAGTGCCATCTTGTACTTGTTGTAGAAAACTGGAAACTGTTTGATCAATCAGTTCCTCAGTGATTGTGTCCAAATTGCTAAATTTCTCTCTCAAACACACATCTTCAATTTTCTGTCAAGAAAAAAAAAAAATGATTAGATAGATATAAAACAAAGCTGTGCAAGTGCATATGGTCGGGGAAAGATGAACAAGTTTCATTAAACTTCTGATAATTTTTCAATAAATATGTAGCATCAAATGATATCACAATGGAGATTCACATCACGCTACTGATATCCCTTAGAGAGAAATCAGAGTTGATTAGAAAACCCGACGGCAGCTGGAAATCTAGCAAGCCTCTCAGAGACGCTTCATCTAGCAGCTAGACACTTACTTTCCTGACCTGTTCCGACACCAAATCCACCTCATATCATCCACCCATGGTTTCTCAACAGTGTTCCTCAATCCAGCAGCATAACCTGGGCGAACTATAAGGCCTCCTAGGAATTTGATGCCATTGGGACAAACATAAAGGCAGGTTCTCAAACTTCTGGTCAAAAGGGTAACACTCTGCTAGCACCCAGATGAGCACAAACCCTCTTCTTAACTTCTATAACCTAAATCGGTTATTTTGAAATCCATCAAGTTTTGACCTTTTAGAAAACACTACTTATTTCTTTTCAAGCATGCAACCAAAGATCTCACTGCCCCACGAAAAGTAGCGATCTAGCCCATCCCTGAGCACAACATCCTCCAATTTCCCTACCCGCAACATTGACATACATAAAAAGGATGAATTTTTTATGAATACAAAAGAAAAGATGTAAGAAACCAAGTTACTTACACTCCGCTTGCCATTTATTCTACCCAATCTTGAGCTCACATTAACAATACGAGCTCCAGCAACTGAAGGTTTCATCAAGGGGATCATTGCTTGAATCATATTTTTGGTGCCATAATAATTTGTAGTAATAACCTGAGATGCATACTCAACAGTATTATCAAAACCCTGATTGAAATTAACAGCTGCATTATTTATCTGCAAGATTGAAGGGGGAGAAAAATAATTGCATAAAATTAGAACCCGTATGGAAAATGGCAAAGTACAGCTGGGAATGGAATGAAACAGTTTATCTTCAAAGCCCAAAATCTGATCAACTCACCAGAATATCCAACCCACCATAGTTTTGTTTCAACCAGTCACAAAACTCGGTGATGGACGCCGTGTCTAACACATCGAGCTGATGACAAAACACATTGAAACCACCTTCTTGGAAGACCTTAGCCGCTTCAAGCCCCACACTGTGGTCTCTGGATGTGAGTACAACAGTCACCCCTTGTGCCGCAAGCTGCTTCGAAATCTCAAACCCAATCCCCCTGTTACCCCCAGTCACCACCGCAACGGTCTCCGCTGACCACCACCTACACAGTCACACACATGTATGCCCAAATACACAAATCACAATTGGGTTGATCGTTTTGTTGTTCTGAATTCATGAACATGAAGAAATTGCAAAACTAACAAAGATCACAACAGCTAGAGACTAAATTAAGATCATGCATTCCACCATGCACAAAATCACAAATGTGTCTTTTTTTTTTTTTTTTTTTTTTGTGTGTGTTCGATTCACAAACATGAAGAAATTGCAAAACTTGCAAAAATCATAACATCCAATGCACAAATGACAAATCACAACTGGGTTTTTTGTTCAGTTCTGTTTTCAATTACGAACACAAAAAAATTGCAAATATAACAAAGATAACAACAGCTAGAGTCATCATTTTTTACTCTATCAGAAATGGAAATGTGAGGAAAATTGAACGAGCAAAGTAAGAGCAAACCAACCTCTGGTGATCGGAATAAGGAATGGTTCTGAGGAGGGAGATTTCTTGGAGTCTCTTTTCTTTTCTTTCTTTGGCTCTTTCAGATTTTTCCATGTCTGCTCTGCGCTCTGCGTCTTGAGAGAGAGAGAGAGATAGAGAGAGATGGAGAGAGATAGAGAGTGAGAGAGCGTTTGTTTTGGTTAGTTTAGCGTCGTTGGAACAGTTTTATCACAGCCGCCGCGGCTCTAGGAGCGACAGGGCTCCGTCATTTGCCACGTTGTTGGTTTTGGTCAAGTGCGTGGCCCGATGTTTCATCGTCAAAACTCCTGCCATAATTTCGGATCTTTTCTCTCCTCCTAACCATTGCTTCCCATGCAATGGACTTCCAGAACTTGCGCTGTGGTGGCCCGACCCAAAGGCTTGCAGCCGGATTGGGTTGCGTTGGGCTGACTTGATTTTAATACAATACAATACAATACAATACTTCCTTCGTTTCTTTTTCCTTTAACGTAACATTATTTTACGGTTAGTAAAAAAAAAAAAAAATAATAATAATAATTTAAAGGTATGTTTAGATAAATTCATCTAACTTAAAAATCATTTAATCATTCAAATGTGGCGAATAAATTGACGGTTCTAATAACATCTAGCATCCTCATGATAAATGATTAATATGTTTGTTTATTCATATGGATGACTGAGCAGCTTAGAATGAAATTTTCTAAAAATAATTTTTAGATGATGATAAAGAGAATGTCAGTTTCGATTATGACGGTTATACAATGGTAAATTAAAAAGGGGAGATAATGTGGGGTGCTTAAGAGACGTCCGATTTAATTATGAAATTGGTTTATAATTACTTTGTACAAAAATTTACAATTAAAAAGTGTATTCAGTTGATACGTTGTTATTATTCAATCAGTATGTCATCAGTATTCGGTTAATATCTCGTCAGTGTTGGATATCTCGACAGTATTATCATATGTCATCACTACTTGCTCAATATGTTGTTAGTTTTAGCGGTTGAGTTGTTTTATGGAAGTAGCATTTTGAGATTCAAAATCCTCTTTTTTGTCAAGGGAGGGGCCACGGGCCCATCCTGATTACAATGTAAGAAATTTACTTGTGGCCCAAAGCCTACAGTGTTGCGTAACATGAGAAAGAAGATGGATTGTCCACATGAAAAAGTTGACTCCAACCACATTGTCGTCTTCAGATTCTAATAGTTTTGTTGTTTTGTATTTATAGTTTAATGAAACGGTGAGTTTGCAGATGAGGGTTTTAAAACAATTTTTAATATTATTTCTAAAGCAACCTAATCATATATTATTCGTAGACTTCCTTTTTGCCCTCTTCTATAGTTACCCTCCTCTCTCTGCCTCCTATTGAGTTGTATTGTGCAATTCTTTTGATTCTCTCTATTGAATTTAATGGGTCTTTCAGTTTTATGAAAATTACTTCAATTACTCATGTTATAAGTTCAAAAAAAAAAAAAATCCATACGTTTATGAAAGACCCTCTGTCACATAAAATTCTGACTCTGTCACTGTTCTTTGTCACCCATCCCACCATCCCTTCCTCCATCGCCTCCTCCATTCGACATTGCATTTGCAAAATCATAGTCAAGCTTACTAGCACAATAATTTCCCAACTTTTATATCCATGAGTTGTCATCGCTTCCGATTGATCCCATTTCCAAACTCCATATGAGCGACTAAGAGGCTGTTTGAAAACATTTTTGCTTCTAGTTTTTAATTCTGAATTTTTTTTCATTTTCTCGAAAACTGAAAATCGTTTGGTAGCTATTTTCAGTATAAACCAAAACTTAAACATTGAAAGTCAAATTTTAAAAACTCAAAAAACTAACTTTCATTTTTTGGTTTTTGATTTTCAGTTTTCAAACTGAAGGTGTTACCAAACGAGTTTTCAATTGAAAACCAAATAATTACCAAACAACCCTAAACTGAAACAGACCTCTTCAAAATTTTAAACTATCATGCCTACAATCCCTTCTAGATTAGATCGACTTTTCTAACATTTTCCCACAAACAACGCGCCGCGCCAAGAAATTATAAACATGTGGTAATTGACTAGTTTTGTAATCAAAACTCAAAAGATAACCGCAGCTAGCTAGCGCTATGAACAATTTGAAGACCTATTAATTCTAAGAACCAATTACATGATCAATTCATAGATGTAGATTTCGTACTTATGAATCCTCAGAAATAATGTGTTTGGGTCAATTTTCTGTATATTGATTGTCTTCCGTAAGGAGTTTTTTATATCCCTTTAGAGAACTAATATCTAAAGACCATTTAATAACAGCTGCTAATATTCACTTAGCAACATTTACTGTGAGTAGCAACTAATGTTGACAATATATATATATATATATATATATATCAAAGCCCGCCCAGAGGGTGTGCAACAGGTGCCACCGCACAGGGCCCCCGGTTCAGAAGGGCTCCCAAATTTTCATTACATGTATACATATGCATATAAAATAGAGTAGATGCAAAAGACAATGTCATATGTGGTTCTAGTGCTAGCGGTTTAGCCTTTTTTTCCTTATATCCGTTGTGCTGGGTTTGAATCCCTGTGATATTGTTTTGCTATTTTAAGTTTTTGAAATTTGTAAACTTAAAAAGGAGATAACAAGAACATTGTTTTGCTATTTTAAGGAGATAACAAAAACACATCCAACGCGTATCGAACTCAGGACCTTTGAAGGTAAGGAAAAACACCTCGGCGATCAAACAACTTATTTTTGTTATAGTAAATTGTAATATTTTAGTTTTATAGATGAACAAAATTGAAAAAAAAAAAAATACTAAAAAAATATTACATTAAAAAGAATGAAGGGCCTCCATTTAAGTTTTGCACAGGATCCCTAAATACTCAGGTATCTCCATGTTGTTGACAGATAGCAACTATTGTTGAAATCTGCTATATACATATATTGTTTGAATCTTTAACAGCAGCTCTTTTTGACTTCAAAATCTTACTAGCAAAATGGAAAAACTTGGACAAAAAGAAAAAATTGACTTTGACAAATCTTTCTTGTTCACCAAACCATCGTAATCAATCGAATATTGAATAATACGCAGTCGATCCCTCCGTACGTAACTCCGGCAATCATTCACCCCTCATTATAGCGGCTTCGAGTATCACTTGCAATCTTTTTACTCCGATAGGTTTGAATGTTTGATCCAAATTGAATAAACCTAAGATGAAACTAAATGCAGTCATATTTTCTTAGTTCCCTTAATTAGCATCGTCATGGCTGAGGGCTGACTGCTAATCTAACGCTTATACCATTATTTGGCTTGTGCAGGAAGAAATTAACCCATCTGTCTTTCCTGAAGTGGCAGCGGCGATAAGCTTCCATGGAATAGTCTAAGATTGCCCGTAAGTTCTATTCCTCGTGGGATGACCAAGGACAAGTAAACCGTACACAGTGATAAAACATGTACAATTCCAGATTCCAGGCAATTTCTCACGTTTTATTTTCTTCATTTGTGTTTGACACACTTACAAATAAGTATATATATAGGATAGGATGGATAGGTAATGGATTCATATCTTACACGGTGCTCATCTTCACCTCATACTCTTTCGGTGGTTGAGAGCTTCCTCTTCCAGCAGACATCCATTTCGGAGTACTCTCTCTACTTTTAACCTTTTTATTTTCATTATTCTTTCAATTTTTATGGGGTTTGTAGATTCAATCAAGGTGGAAAACAGTTTATAGCAATTACATTGTCTTGGTTTTTTATATTTTGAAGGGTTTTTCTTATGTCTTTTCTTATATCCACAATGTTACTCCAGACAAACAAAAACTGACCTAATAGAAGTAAGGTCTGTAATTATATCTGAAACCCGCCTATACTAGAACGTATGTAAATGAGGGAATAATTTTCCTCACCACTTTATAATTGTTGGATGAGTTTAAATTTTGAGATCTGTGTAGTGGATAAACACAAATATCAAAATTTAAATTCATTCAATAGTAATAATTAAGTAGGGTAATGAGCATTACCATCTCAAACTTGAGGGTAGTGAGGAAAAATGCACCCATGTAAATGACGAGATCAGTTTTGTGTGTTTATAGTCCCTGTAACTATTTGAAAATCTTTTCCCCCATTACAGAAAGCCCTTCAAACTTGCTTTTTAGCTAACTTTTTTGTTTCTTGCGCGTTTCGAATTTGTGATGAACGTGAACATTTATGTCGTCATATCATGTTATTTTATTATCTTACGCTTGAATATTATTTTGTAATTTCTGATAGTTTATATATTTATTGATTGATTGACATAAAAAAATAAGAGATGAATAATACTTTCTTCATTCTTAATTAAGTGAGAAGTTCTCAAATCTCGCTAACGGGGTATTATTTTACATACAAATGTCATAATTTGAGTCATATATCATTGTTTAAAGATATTTCTAGAAAAAATTTATTTGAGTTAGAGTTTCTTTGGTTATCTATATGAATCAAAGAAATTGACAGTTTACCTCAAGAATGCTACTTTGTTATTATAACCATCAATTTTTTTTCAACATATATGGATGACAATGGTATCCAAATTGAAGAATTTTTTACAGATGGTCTTAAATTCTAATAAAAACAATAAACGGTTTCGTTTCTACAGTTATACAATGAAATGATATCACATTAGTGAAGGAAGACTTTTCTCTTAAAAGTATTATCCATAAGAGATTTCATGAGCATTTTGCGCGAGTATTTTTCTAAGAGATTACCATTTCATTATTAGCAGGAAAATGGCACGTTGTTTTCAAGGTTGGGTATTTTTGTTAGCCGTGCTAGTATTGGCATTAAGCACTCCATGTTCACATGCACATCTGAAACACAAGAAATTTAAGACCAAGACTGGCGTCTACCTCTCCCCTAAGTTTGTGTTGGAACCAGGATTAAGTTCCAGCAAATACTTTTACAACGTTCACTTCCCAAAAGGTCACATTGCCCTAAAGAGTTTCAATGCTGAAATAATTGATGAAGAAGGGAATTCCAGTCCTCTTCATGAAGTCTACGTCCATCACTGGCTTGTTGAAAGATATTATGCTCGGAAAGGTTACGTGGAGCCAGATCAGCAGCTTCCCCAGCAGCTCTCGGAATCGGATGTTATATGGCTGAGGAACAGTGGGATGTGCCAGAATGGTGCTCTTGGACAATATTTTGGACTCGGATCCGAAACACGAAAAACAGCCACACACGTTCCAGGTCATTATGGAATCGAAGTTGGGGATGGTAAAGGGGTTCCTGAAGGGTTTGAGGAGAGATGGATGCTCAACGTGCATGCAATTGATACTAGAGGTGTGGAATATGACCTAGGGTGCACGGAGTGCAGGTGTGATATGTATAACGTGTCCAGGGATCCAAGTGGCCAGCCTCTGCCGGCTGGGTACGCCGGGGGTTTGACATGTTGCCCTGATGGTGCAAAGTGCAGACTGAAACAAGGGTTTGGTGGTGAAAAGAAAAACCACTACTTGAGATATACTGTGAAGTGGGTTGACTGGTCCGAGTCTGTTGTGCCTGTCAAGATTTATATCCTTGATGCCACTGATAGAATGAATCATTCAGCACCTACTGGAGCTAAACACAATTGCCTGGTAATTAATTAATTTATGAACTTAATTTTGTACTGTATGACATTAACATTCTCTTATCAAACACTGTCTGTCTCGATACAACGTAAAACTTCGTTATTTTGATTGCTAATTTGTTGCTAACACGCATGGGTGGTTCATCGTTACAGTTTGACAACATAAATCTTTTGATTCTTTATGTATCTTTCTTTTGTGTAGGTCGAATATGATGTTGAAAAATCTTGCAATGCCACTAATGGGTGCTTAGACAACAAATGGGCAAAGATTACAATGCCAACCGGTGGTTATGTCATCTATGGTGTAGCCCATCAGCACATTGGGGGGCTTGGTTCAACACTGCATGGAGAGGTGCTTTTTTTCTTCCACTCCAAGTAATTTAATTGGTTGTTAATCAAATTAGTAATTATACACTGTCGTAGTGTCATTAACCAACTGATTAACTAATGTTCTTGCTAATTAATTGTAATCGTTTTAATTTAGGATGGAAGGGTTTTGTGTTCGTCAACACCAATTTATGGAAAAGGCAAAAAAGCGGGAAATGAGGCTGGTTATGTCATTGGAATGACCACTTGTTACCCTCGGCCGGGCTCAGTCAAGATAAAAGATGGAGAGACACTGACTGTAGTTTCTAACTACGAGAGCACTCAGATGCATAGCGGAGTTATGGGTCTCTTCTACATTTTGGTTGCAGAAACACTTTGAGTAACATAAGCTACTATTATCACATAAAATAAACATTTGTAAGATCATATTCATCTGTTTGGTGAACGTGTGATGAAGTTATAAAGCTCCTATCAACTTAATAAATTTGAAGATTTGCATAAATATTCAGGTGCTTGTTCACGATATGATCGTCACTATATGCAAAGTTGAAAGCAAGATATCAGTTTAGCACCATCTCGTTTGAATAAAAATTTGATGTCGTTACCGACATATTCATCCTGTTTTCACTCGGTTTTTATATTGTAGTGAAGCAAAACGTTTTCAATTCTGTTCATATATTTTTTGTAATCATATGATATTCTGTTTGTAGATTAGGTGATTGGGTATTTCTTTTTGGAAAATACCTAAAAATAGGATATTTTTTTAATTTTGTGATAGAAATAAGACATTTCAAATATGCACATGCCATGCACAACAATCAGACAGAAATAAGATTTTTCCCACACCTTAAAATGACTAAATTGTCCTCCCATATAAATAGGTTATCCAGAAATTTTAGCTCTCATTTCTCATTTTGTAGAGAGAGAAACAGAGGAGGGAGAGAGAAAATCCCTCTCCCCAAATTCTAGTTCAAAGAACCCTAACCCACCTATCTTCATCCAAGAGCTCTCTCTAATCCACTCAACTTCTTCATCCAAGCTCTCTTTCTCCTCTCTCTATATTTCGAGTATGCACAAGAGCTCTCTTTCTCACCCACCCATCTTCTTCGATTTTTACCTTTTCATTCATAGGTTTTGTGAACTGGGTTTGCTTAATTTTGCTTTTTGATTGATGAATTTTTGGAGTTGAAGTGATTGGTTTGGTGTTTCTTGGAGGAGACCCAAATCCTTCAATTTTGATTTTTGATTTTCTTATCATTTCTCTGATTTATATGTAGGTTTTCATTTATTCTGTCTACTCCCTCCCTTAGCTCCCTCTCTCAATCCAAATTTACAAGCACTAAAATTAGGTTTAGCTTTTGCCGCAATTAAATGAAAAAACGTATTAAAGGTCAGTTGCCTTTTGGAGAAGAGATAAATTTGGTGGAAAAGAGGGAAATCAGAGTGGAAAGAAGGAAGAAAGAAGGATATGGACAAAATTGTTTCGCGTGCTCGTTCGCTTTCTTCGTATTAAGCTCGCTCATACACTGTATGTACACGACATGCACAAGTTATGCGCACAGATCTAAGCTCAACCTAAAAACTCATAGCTCACAGCTCTCTCTTCGAAAAATGACACAATTAGATAAATGACCCTAAACTTTATATGAAGAATCGAAAATTCATTAATTTGAATATGGTATCAAATTTAATTGGGTCCAAATATTTCAAGGATTTGAAAAAATTGCAGTTTGAATGGGCATGAAAGAACCCAACTGAATCAAAGGAAATTGTTTCACAAACTCGTCCGCTTTTTTTTGTATTTGTAGGGCTTGCCTCTGAATCAAAGGAAAAAAAAATAGTAAACTACGTGTGAAGAGTATCAAAGATATAAATATGCACCATCTACACATAATACACTATATACATACCATTCCCACAAATTATGAAATTTAAACAAGCATCAATAATATTTTTACAATATAATAATTACCTAAACCCTAATATTGTTCTTCACATACTTCTAGCAAAAAAATAATGTACCCAGGTAATTATTAATATATTTTAAAAATGAATATTGATATCTTATAAAACTAAAATAAATAGATGTAATTAGCATGGTTATATTGAGCAAAAAAGAAAAAAAAAAGTGTGACGGGGCGGTGCACGCTCACCCATACACGCATAAGCCGTGATACATATGTTTGATTGTTTCAAACAGGTTGGAAGTCTCCAACTTCTCATCTCAGACAACTCTTTTTTTTTTCTGGTACGCTTCTTCAGCCTTTCATTTTTATGACTGAATTATATTTGTTCATTTCCATATTAACCATATGAAAATTTCGCCTGGAAAGTACATAGTATGTTCAGAAATGCGCACTTTCAATACGGAAATGATTTCCGCATACTTCCTTATAAAATTAGGAGAGAGATGGAGAAAAAAGGAGAGTGCGATATCATTTACCTTATGCCCTCCCTTTTCTCCTCCTCAGTCCGTCCCTTTTGTGAGTAGTGATGGAGACAGTTGAAAGAATATGTAGAAGGAGAAAATTAGAGTGTGAAAATCGCTTCACATGTGATTACCCTAATCCATAATTCTTGCAAAAACGCATAAAGGAAATTAATTTTGAAGTGTTGTTATTGATACTTCAAAAATGTCTTCCTTTCGCTTTACCCCTATCCTTTTATAAGGGATGGTGATGGGTTTTTTGGAGTGTCAACAACATCGATTGTTATGAGGAATGTCCACTTGTTATCCTCAACCCGGCTCAGTCAAAATAAACGATGGGGAGACTCTGACTCTAGTATCTAATTACAGCAGCTCCCAGACACACACAGGAGTTATGGATCTCTTCTACATTTTGGTTGCAGACTACCTCCCAAAGTCCTCTGTGCTTAGCTTTGACTCTAACTTATCATCTCAAACTCCTCTTTTTACTCTAGGGGAGATGATCTCTTTCACCAAAACCATCAAATCAAGTGATATGGACCCTTAAAATTTGATCCAATGACTAAAATATGAGTCCCTTTAAAAGTTATAATAATTTTAGCCGTTGGATCAAATTTCAAAGTTTTAGATCACTTGATTTGGTGGCTTTGGTGGAAGAGGTCTGCCTTACTCTGATACGCTCTTCGCTTCCTCTTTATGTTTGATTTATATTTAGGGGTAGGCATAACAACCATCAGACCGGAAAACCGAATGAAACCGTGATAAAAAAAAACCTTAAAAACCGCGTTGACCAAACAAGTTAAAACTGGAACAAAAACCGAACCGAACCGTTTCAAATAGTTCCCGTTTGGAAATATTAAGAACCGAAGGAACCGGACCGAACTGTTTTTAATATAAATTATTTTTTTATTATTATTTTTATATAAATAAGACATTTTTCTTACTTCTCTCCCCTCCTTTGTTGTTTTATCACTTTTCTCCCCTTACATTATTTTTCTCTATTATTTTCTAGTATATTATGCATTATGTACATTTTAGTTTTAGTTTAAGATCTACACTTTGGTTTTGATATGAGCCTTTCTATCTATTGATTTACCACTCAAATTTACTTGAATTTGTGGTTGAAATACGTGTTTGGTACTAGAAGAAGAAAATTAGAAAAAAAAACATATATTTAATTTTGGTTAGAATCATAAACCGGCATAAACCGAACTGTACGGTTTTGGTAATAAATTTAAGCGGAATTGCACCAAACCAAACAGTTGAAAATTTTCCATTTTGAGGGTGGAACCGGACTGTGCCCACCTCTACTTATATTTATTCATTTCTATATTAACCCATATGAAAATTCGCATGGAAAGTACATAATTTGTTTAGAAATGTGCAAATTTGATAAAAAAAAAAAATTGATTTTCACGCTCACTTTTATTCAGTTTTAGCATTTGATTGATCAAATAAAAAAAAAAATCAAGAGAGAAATAAAAAGAGTGCAAAGTCATTTACCTTATGCACTTCCCCTTTTCTCCCATGCAGTCCTTCCTTTTGCGAATAATGATAGAAACATCTGGAAGAATGAAAATTTAGAGCGTGAAAATCGCTTCACTTGTGATTATCCGTACTATAATTATTGCAAAACAATATAAAAGAACTGAGGAGCTGTTACAAAATATTGGCACTCCAAAGACATTATCTTTAACTCCTCGAAGTGCAGTTTTTCCCCTATGTTTTTATAAGAGATGCGTGTATGATGACGTTTTTGGAATACCAATAACATCGCTCTGTTATGATTCAGAGCTTTGAGTCTTGAGATTATTTGTGAGTGTGAGTATTCTAATTGTTTAACCAGAGATTATCTTAATTTTGGCTGAAAAATTGGCAAGTTGTTTCCAAGGTTGCGTGTTTTTGTTGGCTATGGTAGTATTTGCATTAAGCACACCATGCTTGCATGCTCTTCGGATTGTCAAAACTAAGAACTAGTGTTTTTGTCTCCCATAAGTTTGTGTTGGGACCAGGATCAGTTGCAGACAAGTATTACTACAATATCGACTTCCTAAGGAGTCATATTGCAATCAAGAGCTTCAATGGTGAAGTAATTGATGAGGAAAGGAATCCGATTCCCCTTCACGAAACTTATCTCCATCATTGGGTTGTCGGAGGTATTATGGTCGAATAGGTTTTGTCGAGTCGAAGGAGATTAGTTTTGAGGAGTTTCAAAGGTCAGATTTTTGCTTCGTGAGAAACTGTTGGAACCAGTCACTAACCCTAGCAACCCTAGCATGTCATCTAATATCACAAGTCTCCAAGTAATCTTGGATGCACAAGTCAACCGCCAGCTTTCCAGTTTTCCAGCTCCTTGACTCAAGGCCTTTAACTTGCTGATTACTTCTTAGTTTTGAATTTGATGTAAATCACCTTAAATTATGGAAAAGCTTGTGTCCTAGGTTTGCCCGGTCTCTAAGGTTTCATGTAAAGATGGTTGCTTATAACCATTTGTTTCTGTCGCCTATATGTACTGCCTTGTACATTCAGAATTATTCATGAAATAGAAATACTTTGAAACTAAAAAATCCACATGGTATTAGAGCGGTGTCATCCTTGACCTGTTTCTGCCCGTATTGTTTATGCTGTTGTTCTTTTAAGCTTCTGTAATGGCTGAGGAAAGCTCAGTCAATCTTGAGGGAGAAAGCTCTCAGGTAGCTCCCTCGAATTTTTTAGACACTGAAGTCAATACCAACCAACGTCTATGCTCGGTGATGTTGAATGAGTTCAACTACCTTCCTTGGTCTAGGGCAGTTTTACTTGCTTTAGGAGGATAGGGAAAGTTAGGGTTCATCAATGGAAGTGTTGAAACTCCAGATCCTTCAGGCCTATGAAGCATGGCTGTGCAAGGATCAACTTGTCATGTCCTTGTTGGTCAACACCGTGGAGAAACATGTTGTTGAGATATTCAGTTACTATGAATCCTCACAAGATTTGTGGGAATCCGTGAAGGATATGTATGGAAACCAGAATAACTACACTAGGGTATTCCAGTTGAAAAGAGATATTTCTTGCCTTCAACAAGAAAATAAGTCTTTTGTTCACCTCAGCGGTATGATATGTTGTAGTAGTATTCACTCAAGTTATGATAACGCATCAATATTCTGGTGTTTGCAGTTTTGTATGAACATAGTTCCTTTTTTTTTTTTTTGGTATGATTGAGGCTATATCTTTCTATTGTGCAGGTTGAATATGATGTTGAAGATTCTTGCAGTGCGACTAATGATGGGTGTATTGACAGTGTTAGAACCATACTCTACATCTTCCACAATTGCACAGAGAGATAGGTAAAGAACATGAGAACAACAATACAATTTCATTAACTGCCATTCCAATTGCTACAACCTGTTATTTATCTTCTAACTACTAACTAACTACAAACAACCATGTACACATGTCATCATCTTTTTAAGCCACTTGGCAGTATCCTATCAATACGCCCCTTAAAACTAAACTTACAAAGTAAGATTACAATTGAACTATGACCGTCATAGATTTTCAATCTCAGGAAACTTCATCTTCAGTTCATGATATAGTTCCTAGGTTGCATCAACCTTGGAATGGTCTTGCCATTGAACTTACTTCTTTAGCAACAGATTGATTCTTTAGAGTAGCAGAGTAGCTCACCGCCTAAAAATTGACTCCACATTACACCCTCCCAAAAAATGAGCAATGGTATTGACCAAATCATTTGCCACTGAAACACTACACCTATTTTCCAAGTTTAGCATGTATTTTGCACCAATGAAAGCTACATCCAACTTCCTCTGCTCAACATCATCTTTACTAAGATGGTAAAGAATAACAACATCTCTCATTGTCATAAATCTTCCACTAGTTATAAACCAGAAATGAAAGTTGTATTATAGATCCAACACCTTTCAGTAATATATGAGAAACACATGTAGCTATAGGAGCATGATACAAGACACCTTGCAGTTCGTCAGAACCCAAGTTGACAGTAACTAGATATTCACTGTCAAATTTCCCATCAATGGTTCCCATGATTGAAGAGCCAAGCTGCACTTCTGCACTTTCTTGACCTGGAAACTCGTTTCTACTCGCACCTTCCTCTACAATGGCTAACCCATTGAAAAGGTCCTTGCTTACAGGTTCAAGCACTGGGATGCTAAAAACTACTTCATGGAGATAATAAGCCTGCTCAAAGTGATACAGCAAAGACAAGTAGTACTTCCGTAAGACAAACGAAACATTGGCAATTGTTGTTAGGAAATTGATGGCCACAATCACTTCCTTCCAATTATGATCTCTAATCACCTTGTCAAGCCCACCACGAGATGTGACTTCAACAAAAAAGAGATGTAGATCCAGAGATTTTCCTCCGACAGTAGGAATCCTGAATTTTGAGCCACCACCCTTATTGTGAATGCCCTTGCAGTAGTCACGATAAAAAACAACACAACAAACAACACAGCAACCATTTCCAAACCTGGAGAGAATGAACTTTCTTTCATGTTTTCTATTCTTGTCCATACAAGTTTCTAAATGATGCAATCCCAAATTACTAGCATCCTCCTTATAAATGATCATGGAATAATCAAAACTCACCTCACATTTGATCACCTTGGAACAATCAAAACCCAGAACACAATCTTTATTCTTGGACTTCGAGTTGAAGAGCTTCTAACTAATTGTTCCACCCTTGTCATGAATTCCTCTGCAGTATTATCCCATGGAACAATTGATAACAACACAGAAACCTGAGTCCTCACAGCTTGCCAATAAATCCATTGACTCAAAACTAGAGAGAAATTTGGCACCACTTTTATCACGAATGCTCATATGGTAGCCAAGTTTAATATCAAGAATGTAACCTGAGTTCGACATTTTGTCGAACAGGCAGAGTGCACGAGAACCAGACAATTCAGTTTTCTTAAAACCAACATTGGAAACATGAATTTCCAAAATAAAAACTTGGGATTTGCCATTCTAACAATTAGATTCTAAATACAATTTACACCTTTGATACCGCACTCATAGAGTATTAAAAATAATCACCTTTTAAATTACTTACAGGGGTGAAACAGTGAGAGTCACCTTATGGGGAGAGACTGCCACAACTTTTGATGACATCAAAATACAAACATTGTTGCCACCTGTATTTATTGCTTTGACAAGCCTCAAAGTAAAACTACACCAAGGTGATAACCCGAAATGCCTTATCTAGCTCTAAAAGTTTCAATTTCTTTATTCTTATCTTTCATGTCTAGGAAACCCTGTTCTCGGAAGCACGGGAGTAACTGTTTATGTGTTCAATCCAGACATTCCCCAACTCTCTGAATATAAACACAAGTAAACCAACAACCCTTCTTTAATACTTTTCTCATTTATGTTTCTTCGTTTTATTTTTCTCACCAAAACATTTACAAAATAGGTTTGAGCATTTGAGATCACCTGTTCGGATGCTGCCTACCTCAGCCGATATGTATGTAGGTCGTCCTACCGTTGGTGGTGCTGAGTCAAAAACGATCGACGATTTGCTTTTGCTTAATCCTGCATTACACAGGGTTGGTCTTTCGTCACCAACCTATTAACAAAAATCACTACTTTTTAAAAACATGAAGTTCGTGATGCATCTTGCTTAACTGCCTCTTGCTTTGTTTTCTCTATAAATTTATTCTTCATGTTTCTGAGGTGATGGCTTAACATCTTTCACCATTTGAAAACCCTTTGATTCAATAACAGAATGAAAGTTCAACATGCGAAGCAGCTATTGTTGGAGTCGATTTGGCTAGGGGTTGGTGGTACAAGTCTTGCCCATCCTGCCACAAAATTGTAAAGAAAATGTTTGAATCGTTTGAATGCAATGAACATGGTCTGATAACAAACTACCCGAACCTTGGTAATATTCTTTTCCATCTATTTTACATTTTTCCGTTATATTCAGTTGTTAAGTCATTTTTACATTTCCTATCGTTCTAAAATTCATAACTAATAACATTTTCATACCTACGTTATCTCAACAATGTCTTTCTGTGTATCTTTATACTTCAAGGTTCAATCTACAATCTTTTGAATTCACGCTTAGCTATACACGCAAACAAAAAGGTTTCTTGGACCAACATATACTTTTACATTCCCTCTTATGCCTCACTTCATCTTTCATTCATAATCTCAATGCATACATACAAATAATTTTGGAGTTTGTCTGCATCTCTATTACAATTTAACAAATGTTGCTGTTATCAAAGATTGTGATAATCTACAACTGCACAGTTTTCCCTAATTTTAACAAACGAACTTTAAAATTTCTAAAACAAGCATAATGATGATACATGAATCATACTTCATATATGAAAAAAATTTATACCTAAAAAATTTGTCTATCTTTATGTCGATATTCTTCATGCATGCCCAATATTACCATGGTTCTACTACATTTTATAAATTGCTCACAAGATTGGTATTAATAGTAATGATTGCCTAACAACAAGATATTCTCCTCTTGCACAGGTTCAAGATCGACCTTATCTTAGAAGATAGCACGAATCAACACAACTTCCTCATGATAGGAAGATATGCGAAAAAGATGCTTCGTGTCTCTTGCCATACTTTGGTGATAAAGGACCGCTATGACGATCCTTTCATCCTACCACCAATTCTTAAAACTTTGGTCGGCGAGACAAAACAATTCCAACTCTCTTTTGGAAATCAAAACACAGATTTCGGGAAAATAGACTTCATCGTTAATGGACTACTCCAAGACCAAGACCTCTCCAACCCAATGATTGCCTCAATCAAGCCACAAACACCGACTACCACCGCAGGAAAACAAGTTGTGAGCCAAACAACCTCCTCTCCGTTGACGCCTTCCCAGCTACTACAGCAACGACCCCAACCAATTGAACCGATTGTTCACTGATGAAGCCAACAAATCTGACAGGTAAAGATTACTCTTGGTTGTATGTTTTGTTGCTAATAAAAAACTATCAACCAATCTCTTTGCACCACTGTTTCACCCAGTTTTCCATAACTATCACATTTCTATCTAACCTCATAAATTTTCCCTTCATTCACAGCAACAAACATCGCAACGAGCAAACAGATACAACCAATTTTGCTACAATTGCTGGTCAATTCCACAATCTGGTTGTCCCCAAAATTGAACCCACCGACAAAGTGCTGATTGCCATGCTCAAGACAAAATCTCAAGCAAAAAAATCAAAAGAAAGGTAAACTACAATTTGTTTTCCACCCACACACCTAAATAGTTTCCTGGTAACAACGTTTCTTAAAATATTATTTCTATTTTTTTTCCTGTAGTGTGGAAGATGCTCGCTCTCAGAAGAAATGAACCGTAATCTCCGTCATTGAGTGCTACAAAATGTTCTGCATGTTTTTTGGTTTGAAAATCTGTGGTTGAAAAACTTCGTTGCTAGAACAAAAACACAACACTTTTTATGTTTTCTATTAAGCGCTCAAACAAATGCCTCACCTGCAGGACATGTATTTTGCCGCTTTTACTACAGGGAGAAAATATGTGTGAACTGCATGTTGCTTATTTTTTTCATATGGCTTATACAAACATCCCTTCTATTTGTTGCCTTAAACGTTCTGCCTTCACAAATTTCCTGCTTAAACAGGTACAAAACACTTTCTATCATTTGTGTTCCTTTGTAACATATATTTCCCTATCTTCACTACAAGGGCAAAATATGTGTAAACTGCATTTTGCTTCTGTTTCTACTGTTTATAACATAAACAAAGCATTTTTTGTGACCACATCTTTAAAATAAAAAAAAACGTTCAATTCCTTTTCATATCAGCTTGCTTAAATCTATATAAAAAAACAAGTTACTTATCTTATCAACCTTATTCACTTATACATCCCTCTGTTCATTCATTATTATGTTGAATTTATTCAGATAAATGTTTCTTATTCATCCAGTTACGATTAGTACACTGATTTCCCGCAGCATAGCGCAGACTTATTTTCTAGTTATTTCTAAAGCAACCTAATCATATATTATTCGTAGACTTCCTTTTTGCCCTCTTCTATAGTTACCCTCCTCTCTGCCTTTTATTGAGTTGTATTGTGCAATTCTTTTGATTCTCTCTATTGAATTTAAGGGGTCTTTCAGTTTTAATGAAAATTACTTCAATTACTCATGTTATATTTCAAAAAAAAAAAAAATCCATACGTTTATTGAAAGGCCATCTGTCACATAAAATTCTGACTCTGTCACTGTGTCTTTGTCACCCACCCATCCCACATCCCGTCCTCCATCGCTCCTCCATTCGACATTGCATTTGCAAAATCATAGTCAAGCTTACTAGCACAATAATTTCCCAACTTTTATATCCATGAGTTGTCATCGTTTCCGATTGATCCCATTGTCCAAACTCCATATGAGCGACTAAGAAGCTGTTTGAAAACATTTTTGCTTCTAGTCTTTAATTCTGAATTTTTTTTCATTTCTCGAAAACTAAAGGTTTGTTTGATAGCTATTTTCAGTATAACCAAAACTTAAACATTGAAAGTCAAATTTAAAAACTCAAAAAACTAACTTTCATTTTTTGGTTTTTGAGTTTCAGTTTTCAAACTGAAGGTGTTACCAAACGAGTTTTCAATTGAAAACCAAATAATTACCAAACAACCCTAAACTGAAACAGACCTCTTTAAAATTTAAACTATCATGCCTACAATCCATTCTAGATTAGATCGACTTTTCTAACATTTTCCCACAAACACGCGCCGCGCCAAGAAATTATAAACATGTGGTAATTGACTAGTTTGTAATCAAATCTCAAAAGATAACCGCAGCTAGCTAGCGCTATGACAATTTGAGGACCTATTATTCTAAGAACTAATTACATGATCAATTCATAGATGTAGATTTCGTACTTATGAATCCTCAGAAATAATGTGTTTGTGTGTCAATTTTCTGTATATTGATTGTCTTCCGTAAGGAGTTTTTTATATCCCTTTACAGAACTAATATCTAAAGACCATTTAATTGCAGCTCCTAATATTCACTTAGCAATAGTTACTGTGAGTAGCAACTAATGTTGACAATATATTTATATATATATATATCAAAGCCGCCCGCCTTGAGGGTGTGTAACATGTGGCCACCGCATAACGCCCCGATTCAGAAGGGGCTCCCAAATTTTCATTACATGTATACATATGCATATAAAATAGAGTAGATGCAAGACAATGTCATATGTGGTTCTAGTGTTAGCAGTTTTAGCTTTTTTATTACCTTTTATCCGTTGTGCCGGGTTTGAATCCCTGTGATATTGTTTTGCGATTTTAAGTTTTTGAAATTTGTAAACTTAAAAAGGAGATAACAAGAAACATTGTTTTGCTATTTTAAGAGGATAACAAAAACACATCCACGTTATCGAACTCAGGACCTTGAAGGTAAGGAAAAACACCTGGGCGATCAAACAACTTATTTTGGTTGTAGTAACTTGTAATATTTTAGTTTTATAGATGAAAAAATTGAAAAAAAAGATAAATACTAAAAAAATATTACATTACAAAGATGAAGGGCTCCATTAAGTTTTTGCAACAGGATACCTAAATACTCATGTATCGTCCATGTGTTGACAGATAGAGCAGCACCTCTTGGTTGAAAGTCTGCTATAGACATATATTGTTTGAATCTTTAACAGCAGCTCTTTTTGACTTCAAAATCTTACTAGCAAAATGGAAAAACTTGGACAAAAAGAAAAAATTGACTTTGACAAATCTTTCTTGTTCACCAAACCATCTTAATCAATCGAATATTGAATAATACGCAGTCGATCCCTCCGTACGTACTCCGGCAATCATTCACCCCTCATTATAAGCGGCTTCGAGTATCACTTGCATCTTTTTACTCCGATAGGTTGAATGTTTTGATCCAAATTGAATAAACCTAAGATGAAACTAAATGCAGTCATATTTTCTTAGTTCCCTTAATTAGCAATCGTCATGGCTGAGGGCTGACTGCTAATCTAACGCTTATACCATTATTTGGCTTGTGCAGGAAGAAATTAACCCATCTGTCTTTCCTGAAGTGGCAGCGGCGATAAGCTTCCATGGAATAGTCTAAGATTGCCCGTAAGTTCTATTCCTCGTGGGATGACCAAGGACAAGTAAACCGTACACAGTGATAAAACATGTACAATTCCAGATTCCAGGCATTTCTCACGTTTTATTTCTTCATTTGTGTTTGACACACTTACAAATAAGTATATATATAGGATAGGATGGATAGGTATGGATTCATATCTTACACGGTGCTCATCTTCACCTCATACTCTTTCGGTGGTTGAGAGCTTCCTCTTCCAGCAGACATCCATTTCGGAGTACTCTCTCTACTTTTAAACCTTTTTATTTTCATTATTCTTTCAATTTTTATGGGGTTTGTAGATTCAATCAAGGTGGAAAACAGTTTATAGCAATTACATTGTCTTGGTTTTTTATATTTGAAGGGTTTTTCTTATGTCTTTTCTTATATCCACAATGTTACTCCAGACAAACAAAAACTGACCTAATAGAAGTAAGGTCTGTAATTATATCTGAAACCCGCCTATACTAGAACGTATGTAAATGAGGGAATAATTTTCCTCACCACTTTATAATTGTTGGATGAGTTTAAATTTTGAGATCTGTGTAGTGGATAAACACAAATATCAAAATTTAAATTCATTCAATAGTAATAATTAAGTAGGGTAATGAGCATTACCATCACTTGAGGGTAGTGAGGAAAAATGCACCCATGTAAATGACGAGATCAGTTTTGTGTTTATAGTCCCTGTAACTATTTGAAAATCTTTTCCCCCATTACAGAAAGCCCTTCAAACTTGCTTTTTAGCTAACTTTTTTGTTTCTTGCGCGTTTCGAATTTGTGATGAACGTGAACATTTATGTCGTCATATCATGTATTTTATTATCTTACGCTTGAATATTATTTTGTAATTTCTGATAGTTTATATATTTATTGATTGATTGACATAAAAAATAAGAGATGAATAATACTTTCTTCATTCTTAATTAATGAGAAGTTCTCAAATCTCGCTAACGGGGTATTATTTTACATACAAATGTCATAATTTGAGTCATATATCATTGTTTAAAGATATTTCTAGAAAAAATTTATTTGAGTTAGAGTTTCTTTGGTTATCTATATGAATCAAAGAAATTGACAGTTTACCTCAAGAATGCTACTTTGTTATTATAACCATCAATTTTTTTTCAACATATATGGATGACAATGGTATCCAAATTGAAGAATTTTTTACAGATGGTCTTAAATTCTAATAAAACAATAAACGGTTCGTTTCTACAGTTATACAATGAATGATATCACATTAGTGAAGGAAGACTTTCTCTTAAAAGTATTATCCATAAGAGATTTCATGAGCATTTTGCGCGAGTATTTTCTAAGAGATTACCATTTCATTATTAGCAGGAAAATGGCACGTTGTTTTCAAGGTTTGGTATTTTTGTTAGCCGTGCTAGTATTGGCATTAAGCACTCCATGTTCACATGCCACATCTGAAACACAAGAAATTTAAGACCAAGACTGCGTCTACCTCTCCCTAAGTTTGTGTTGGAACCAGGATTAAGTTCCAGCAAATACTTTACAACGTTCACTTCCCAAAAGGTCACATTGCCCTAAAGAGTTTCAATGCTAAATAATTGATGAAGAGGGAATTCCAGTCCTCTTCAGAAGTCTACGTCCATCACTGGCTTGTTGAAGATATTATCTCGGAAAGGGTACGTGGAGCCAGATCAGCAGCTTCCCCAGCAGCTCTCGGAATCGGATGTTATATGGCTGAGGAACAGTGGGATGTGCCAGAATGGTGCTCTTGGACAATATTTTGGACTCGGATCCGAACACGAAAAACAGCCACACACGTTCCAGGTCATTATGGAATCGAAGTTGGGGATGGTAAGGGGTTCCCTGAAGGGTTTGAGGAGAGATGGATGCTTCAACGTGCATGCAATTGATACTAGAGGTGTGGAATATGACCTAGGGTGCACGAGTGCAGGTGTGATATGTATAACGTGTCCAGGGATCCAAGTGGCCAGCCTCTGCCGGCTGGGTACGCCGGGGGTTTGACATGGTTGCCCTGATGGGGCAAAGTGCAGACTGAAACAAGGGTTTGGTGGTGAAAAGAAAAACCACTACTTGAGAGATACTGTGAAGTGGGTTGACTGGTCCGAGTCTGTTGTGTGCCTGTCAGATTTATATCCTTGATGCCACTGATAGAATGAATCATTGCATGCACCTACTGGAGCTAAACACAATTGCCTGGGAATAATTAATTTATGAACTTAATTTTGTACTGTATGACATTAACATTCTCTTATCAAACACTGTCTGTCTCGATACAACGGAAAACGTCGTATTTTGATTGCTAATTTGTTGCTAACACGCATGGGTGGTTCATCGTTACAGTTTGACAACATAAATCTTTTGATTCTTTATGTATCTTTTCTTTGTGTAGTGTCGAATATGATGTTGAAAAATCTTGCAATGCCACTAATGGGTGCTTAGACAACAATGGGCAAAGATTACAATGCCAACCGGTGGTTTGTCATCTATGGTGTAGCCCATCAGCACATTGGGGGGCTTGGTTCAACACTGCATGAGAGGTGCTTTTTTTCTTCCACTCCAAGTAATTTAATTGGTTGTTAATCAAAATTAGTATTATACACTGTCGTAGTGTCATTAACCAACTGATTAACTAATGTTCTTGCTAATTAATTGTAATCGTTTTAATTAGGATGGAAGGGTTTTGTGTTCGTCAACACCAATTTATGGAAAAGGCAAAAAAGCGGGAAATGAGGCTGGTTATGTCATTGGAATGACCACTTGTTACCCTCGCCGGGCTCAGTCAAGATAAAAGATGGAGAGACACTGACTGTAGTTTCTAACTACGAGAGCACTCAGATGCATAGCGGAGTTATGGGTCTCTTCTACATTTTGGTTGCAGAAACACTTTGAGTAACATAAGCTACTATTATCACATAAAATAAACATTTGTAAGATCATATTCATCTGTTTGGTGAACGTGTGATGAAGTTATAAAGCTCCTATCAACTTAATAAATTTGAAGATTTGCATAAATATTCAGGTGCTTGTTCACGATATGATCGTCACTATATGCAAAGTTGAAAGCAAGATATCAGTTTAGCACCATCTCGTTTGAATAAAAATTTGATGTCGTTACCGACATATTCATCCTGTTTTCACTCGGTTTTTATATTGTAGTGAAGCAAACGTTTTCAATTCTGTTCATATATTTTTTGTAATCATATGATATTCTGTTTGTAGATTAGGTGATTGGGTATTTCTTTTTGGAAAATACCTAAAAATAGGATATTTTTTTAATTTTGTGATAGAAATAAGACATTTCAAATATGCACATGCCATGCACAACAATCAGACAGAAATAAGATTTTTCCCACACCTTAAAATGACTAAATTGTCCTCCCATATAAATAGGTTATCCAGAAATTTTAGCTCTCATTTCTCATTTTGTAGAGAGAGAAACAGAGGAGGGAGAGAGAAAATCCCTCTCCCCAAATTCTAGTTCAAAGAACCCTAACCCACCTATCTTCATCCAAGAGCTCTCTCTAATCCACTCAACTTCTTCATCCAAGCTCTCTTTCTCCTCTCTCTATATTTCGAGTATGCACAAGAGCTCTCTTTCTCACCCACCCATCTTCTTCGATTTTTACCTTTTCATCATAGGTTTTGTGAACTGGGTTTGCTTAATTTTGCTTTTTGATTGATGAATTTTGGAGTTGAAGTGATTGGTTTGGTGTTTCTTGGAGGAGACCCAAATCCTTCAATTTGATTTTTGATTTTCTTATCATTTCTCTGATTTATATGTAGGTTTTCATTTATTCTGTCTACTCCCTCCCTTAGCTCCCTCTCTCAATCCAAATTTACAAGCACTAAAATTAGGTTTAGCTTTTGCCGCAATTAAATGAAAAAACGTATTAAAGGTCAGTTGCCTTTTGGAGAAGAGATAAATTTGGTGGAAAAGAGGGAAATCAGAGTGGAAGAGGAAGAAAGAAGGATATGGACAAAATTGTTTCGCGTGCTCGTTCGCTTTCTTCGTATTAAGCTCGCTCATACACTGTATGTACACGACATGCACAAGTTATGCGCACAGATCTAAGCTCAACCTAAAAACTCATAGCTCACAGCTCTCTCTTCGAAAAATGACACAATTAGATAAATGACCCTAAACTTTATATGAAGAATCGAAAATTCATTAATTTGAATATGGTATCAAATTTAATTGGGTCCAAATATTTCAAGGATTTGAAAAAATTGCAGTTTGAATGGGCATGAAAGAACCCAACTGAATCAAAGGAAATTGTTTCACAAACTCGTCCGCTTTTTTTGTATTTGTAGGGCTTGCCTCTGAATCAAAGGAAAAAATAGTAAACTACGTGTGAAGAGTATCAAAGATATAAATATGCACCATCTACACATAATACACTATATACATACCATTCCCACAAATTATGAAATTTAAACAAGCATCAATAATATTTTTACAATATAATAATTACCTAAACCCTAATATTGTTCTTCACTCTAGCAAAAAAATAATGTACCCAGGTAATTATTAATATATTTTAAAAATGAATATTGATATCTTATAAAACTAAAATAAATAGATGTAATTAGCATGGTTATATTGAGCAAAAAAGAAAAAAAAAGTGTGACGGGGCGGTGCACGCTCACCCATACACGCATAAGCCGTGATACATATGTTTGATTGTTTCAAACAGGTTGGAAGTCTCCAACTTCTCATCTCAGACAACTCTTTTTTTTTTCTGGTACGCTTCTTCAGCCTTTCATTTTTATGACTGAATTATATTTGTTCATTTCCATATTAACCATATGAAAATTTCGCCTGGAAAGTACATAGTATGTTCAGAAATGCGCACTTTCAATACGGAAATGATTTCCGCATACTTCCTTATAAAATTAGGAGAGAGATGGAGAAAAAAGGAGAGTGCGATATCATTTACCTTATGCCCTCCCTTTTCTCCTCCTCAGTCCGTCCCTTTTGTGAGTAGTGATGGAGACAGTTGAAAGAATATGTAGAAGGAGAAAATTAGAGTGTGAAAATCGCTTCACATGTGATTACCCTAATCCATAATTCTTGCAAAAACGCATAAAGGAAATTAATTTTGAAGTGTTGTTATTGATACTTCAAAAATGTCTTCCTTTCGCTTTACCCCTATCCTTTTATAAGGGATGGTGATGGGTTTTTTGGAGTGTCAACAACATCGATTGTTATGAGGAATGTCCACTTGTTATCCTCAACCCGGCTCAGTCAAAATAAACGATGGGGAGACTCTGACTCTAGTATCTAATTACAGCAGCTCCCAGACACACACAGGAGTTATGGATCTCTTCTACATTTTGGTTGCAGACTACCTCCCAAAGTCCTCTGTGCTTAGCTTTGACTCTAACTTATCATCTCAAACTCCTCTTTTTACTCTAGGGGAGATGATCTCTTTCACCAAAACCATCAAATCAAGTGATATGGACCCTTAAAATTTGATCCAATGACTAAAATATGAGTCCCTTTAAAAGTTATAATAATTTTAGCCGTTGGATCAAATTTCAAAGTTTTAGATCACTTGATTTGGTGGCTTTGGTGGAAGAGGTCTGCCTTACTCTGATACGCTCTTCGCTTCCTCTTTATGTTTGATTTATATTTAGGGGTAGGCATAACAACCATCAGACCGGAAAACCGAATGAAACCGTGATAAAAAAAAAACCTTAAAAACCGCGTTGACCAAACAAGTTAAAACTGGAACAAAAACCGAACCGAACCGTTTCAAATAGTTCCCGTTTGGAAATATTAAGAACCGAAGGAACCGGACCGAACTGTTTTTAATATAAATTATTTTTTTATTATTATTTTTATATAAATAAGACATTTTTCTTACTTCTCTCCCCTCCTTTGTTGTTTTATCACTTTTCTCCCCTTACATTATTTTTCTCTATTATTTTCTAGTATATTATGCATTATGTACATTTTAGTTTTAGTTTAAGATCTACACTTTGGTTTTGATATGAGCCTTTCTATCTATTGATTTACCACTCAAATTTACTTGAATTTGTGGTTGAAATACGTGTTTGGTACTAGAAGAAGAAAATTAGAAAAAAAAACATATATTTAATTTTGGTTAGAATCATAAACCGGCATAAACCGAACTGTACGGTTTTGGTAATAAATTTAAGCGGAATTGCACCAAACCAAACAGTTGAAAATTTTCCATTTTGAGGGTGGAACCGGACTGTGCCCACCTCTACTTATATTTATTCATTTCTATATTAACCCATATGAAAATTCGCATGGAAAGTACATAATTTGTTTAGAAATGTGCAAATTTGATAAAAAAAAAAAATTGATTTTCACGCTCACTTTTATTCAGTTTTAGCATTTGATTGATCAAATAAAAAAAAAAATCAAGAGAGAAATAAAAAGAGTGCAAAGTCATTTACCTTATGCACTTCCCCTTTTCTCCCATGCAGTCCTTCCTTTTGCGAATAATGATAGAAACATCTGGAAGAATGAAAATTTAGAGCGTGAAAATCGCTTCACTTGTGATTATCCGTACTATAATTATTGCAAAACAATATAAAAGAACTGAGGAGCTGTTACAAAATATTGGCACTCCAAAGACATTATCTTTAACTCCTCGAAGTGCAGTTTTTCCCCTATGTTTTTATAAGAGATGCGTGTATGATGACGTTTTTGGAATACCAATAACATCGCTCTGTTATGATTCAGAGCTTTGAGTCTTGAGATTATTTGTGAGTGTGAGTATTCTAATTGTTTAACCAGAGATTATCTTAATTTTGGCTGAAAAATTGGCAAGTTGTTTCCAAGGTTGCGTGTTTTTGTTGGCTATGGTAGTATTTGCATTAAGCACACCATGCTTGCATGCTCTTCGGATTGTCAAAACTAAGAACTAGTGTTTTTGTCTCCCATAAGTTTGTGTTGGGACCAGGATCAGTTGCAGACAAGTATTACTACAATATCGACTTCCTAAGGAGTCATATTGCAATCAAGAGCTTCAATGGTGAAGTAATTGATGAGGAAAGGAATCCGATTCCCCTTCACGAAACTTATCTCCATCATTGGGTTGTCGGAGGTATTATGGTCGAATAGGTTTTGTCGAGTCGAAGGAGATTAGTTTTGAGGAGTTTCAAAGGTCAGATTTTTGCTTCGTGAGAAACTGTTGGAACCAGTCACTAACCCTAGCAACCCTAGCATGTCATCTAATATCACAAGTCTCCAAGTAATCTTGGATGCACAAGTCAACCGCCAGCTTTCCAGTTTTCCAGCTCCTTGACTCAAGGCCTTTAACTTGCTGATTACTTCTTAGTTTTGAATTTGATGTAAATCACCTTAAATTATGGAAAAGCTTGTGTCCTAGGTTTGCCCGGTCTCTAAGGTTTCATGTAAAGATGGTTGCTTATAACCATTTGTTTCTGTCGCCTATATGTACTGCCTTGTACATTCAGAATTATTCATGAAATAGAAATACTTTGAAACTAAAAAATCCACATGGTATTAGAGCGGTGTCATCCTTGACCTGTTTCTGCCCGTATTGTTTATGCTGTTGTTCTTTTAAGCTTCTGTAATGGCTGAGGAAAGCTCAGTCAATCTTGAGGGAGAAAGCTCTCAGGTAGCTCCCTCGAATTTTTTAGACACTGAAGTCAATACCAACCAACGTCTATGCTCGGTGATGTTGAATGAGTTCAACTACCTTCCTTGGTCTAGGGCAGTTTTACTTGCTTTAGGAGGATAGGGAAAGTTAGGGTTCATCAATGGAAGTGTTGAAACTCCAGATCCTTCAGGCCTATGAAGCATGGCTGTGCAAGGATCAACTTGTCATGTCCTTGTTGGTCAACACCGTGGAGAAACATGTTGTTGAGATATTCAGTTACTATGAATCCTCACAAGATTTGTGGGAGTCCGTGAAGGATATGTATGGAAACCAGAATAACTACACTAGGGTATTCCAGTTGAAAAGAGATATTTCTTGCCTTCAACAAGAAAATAAGTCTTTTGTTCACCTCAGCGGTATGATATGTTGTAGTAGTATTCACTCAAGTTATGATAACGCATCAATATTCTGGTGTTTGCAGTTTTGTATGAACATAGTTCCTTTTTTTTTTTTTGGTATGATTGAGGCTATATCTTTCTATTGTGCAGGTTGAATATGATGTTGAAGATTCTTGCAGTGCGACTAATGATGGGTGTATTGACAGTGTTAGAACCATACTCTACATCTTCCACAATTGCACAGAGAGATAGGTAAAGAACATGAGAACAACAATACAATTTCATTAACTGCCATTCCAATTGCTACAACCTGTTATTTATCTTCTAACTACTAACTAACTACAAACAACCATGTACACATGTCATCATCTTTTTAAGCCACTTGGCAGTATCCTATCAATACGCCCCCTTAAAACTAAACTTACAAAGTAAGATTACAATTGAACTATGACCGTCATAGATTTTCAATCTCAGGAAACTTCATCTTCAGTTCATGATATAGTTCCTAGGTTGCATCAACCTTGGAATGGTCTTGCCATTGAACTTACTTCTTTAGCAACAGATTGATTCTTTAGAGTAGCAGAGTAGCTCACCGCCTAAAAATTGACTCCACATTACACCCTCCCAAAAAATGAGCAATGGTATTGACCAAATCATTTGCCACTGAAACACTACACCTATTTTCCAAGTTTAGCATGTATTTTGCACCAATGAAAGCTACATCCAACTTCCTCTGCTCAACATCATCTTTACTAAGATGGTAAAGAATAACAACATCTCTCATTGTCATAAATCTTCCACTAGTTATAAACCAGAAATGAAAGTTGTATTATAGATCCAACACCTTTCAGTAATATATGAGAAACACATGTAGCTATAGGAGCATGATACAAGACACCTTGCAGTTCGTCAGAACCCAAGTTGACAGTAACTAGATATTCACTGTCAAATTTCCCATCAATGGTTCCCATGATTGAAGAGCCAAGCTGCACTTCTGCACTTTCTTGACCTGGAAACTCGTTTCTACTCGCACCTTCCTCTACAATGGCTAACCCATTGAAAAGGTCCTTGCTTACAGGTTCAAGCACTGGGATGCTAAAAACTACTTCATGGAGATAATAAGCCTGCTCAAAGTGATACAGCAAAGACAAGTAGTACTTCCGTAAGACAAACGAAACATTGGCAATTGTTGTTAGGAAATTGATGGCCACAATCACTTCCTTCCAATTATGATCTCTAATCACCTTGTCAAGCCCACCACGAGATGTGACTTCAACAAAAAAGAGATGTAGATCCAGAGATTTTCCTCCGACAGTAGGAATCCTGAATTTTGAGCCACCACCCTTATTGTGAATGCCCTTGCAGTAGTCACGATAAAAAACAACACAACAAACAACACAGCAACCATTTCCAAACCTGGAGAGAATGAACTTTCTTTCATGTTTTCTATTCTTGTCCATACAAGTTTCTAAATGATGCAATCCCAAATTACTAGCATCCTCCTTATAAATGATCATGGAATAATCAAAACTCACCTCACATTTGATCACCTTGGAACAATCAAAACCCAGAACACAATCTTTATTCTTGGACTTCGAGTTGAAGAGCTTCTAACTAATTGTTCCACCCTTGTCATGAATTCCTCTGCAGTATTATCCCATGGAACAATTGATAACAACACAGAAACCTGAGTCCTCACAGCTTGCCAATAAATCCATTGACTCAAAACTAGAGAGAAATTTGGCACCACTTTTATCACGAATGCTCATATGGTAGCCAAGTTTAATATCAAGAATGTAACCTGAGTTCGACATTTTGTCGAACAGGCAGAGTGCACGAGAACCAGACAATTCAGTTTTCTTAAAACCAACATTGGAAACATGAATTTCCAAAATAAAAACTTGGGATTTGCCATTCTAACAATTAGATTCTAAATACAATTTACACCTTTGATACCGCACTCATAGAGTATTAAAAATAATCACCTTTTAAATTACTTACAGGGGTGAAACAGTGAGAGTCACCTTATGGGGAGAGACTGCCACAACTTTTGATGACATCAAAATACAAACATTGTTGCCACCTGTATTTATTGCTTTGACAAGCCTCAAAGTAAAACTACACCAAGGTGATAACCCGAAATGCCTTATCTAGCTCTAAAAGTTTCAATTTCTTTATTCTTATCTTTCATGTCTAGGAAACCCTGTTCTCGGAAGCACGGGAGTAACTGTTTATGTGTTCAATCCAGACATTCCCCAACTCTCTGAATATAAACACAAGTAAACCAACAACCCTTCTTTAATACTTTTCTCATTTATGTTTCTTCGTTTTATTTTTCTCACCAAAACATTTACAAAATAGGTTTGAGCATTTGAGATCACCTGTTCGGATGCTGCCTACCTCAGCCGATATGTATGTAGGTCGTCCTACCGTTGGTGGTGCTGAGTCAAAAACGATCGACGATTTGCTTTTGCTTAATCCTGCATTACACAGGGTTGGTCTTTCGTCACCAACCTATTAACAAAAATCACTACTTTTTAAAAACATGAAGTTCGTGATGCATCTTGCTTAACTGCCTCTTGCTTTGTTTCTCTATAAATTTATTCTTCATGTTTCTGAGGTGATGGCTTAACATCTTTCACCATTTGAAAACCCTTTGATTCAATAACAGAATGAAAGTTCAACATGCGAAGCAGCTATTGTTGGAGTCGATTTGGCTAGGGGTTGGTGGTACAAGTCTTGCCCATCCTGCCACAAAATTGTAAAGAAAATGTTTGAATCGTTTGAATGCAATGAACATGGTCTGATAAACAAACTACCCGAACCTTGGTAATATTCTTTTCCATCTATTTTACATTTTTCCGTTATATTCAGTTGTTAAGTCATTTTTACATTTCCTATCGTTCTAAAATTCATAACTAATAACATTTTCATACCTACGTTATCTCAACAATGTCTTTCTGTGTATCTTTATACTTCAAGGTTCAATCTACAATCTTTTGAATTCACGCTTAGCTATACACGCAAACAAAAAGGTTTCTTGGACCAACATATACTTTTACATTCCCTCTTATGCCTCACTTCATCTTTCATTCATAATCTCAATGCATACATACAAATAATTTTGGAGTTTGTCTGCATCTCTATTACAATTTAACAAATGTTGCTGTTATCAAAGATTGTGATAATCTACAACTGCACAGTTTTCCCTAATTTTAACAAACGAACTTTAAAATTTCTAAAACAAGCATAATGATGATACATGAATCATACTTCATATATGAAAAAAATTTATACCTAAAAAATTTGTCTATCTTTATGTCGATATTCTTCATGCATGCCCAATATTACCATGGTTCTACTACATTTTATAAATTGCTCACAAGATTGGTATTAATAGTAATGATTGCCTAACAACAAGATATTCTCCTCTTGCACAGGTTCAAGATCGACCTTATCTTAGAAGATAGCACGAATCAACACAACTTCCTCATGATAGGAAGATATGCGAAAAAGATGCTTCGTGTCTCTTGCCATACTTTGGTGATAAAGGACCGCTATGACGATCCTTTCATCCTACCACCAATTCTTAAAACTTTGGTCGGCGAGACAAAACAATTCCAACTCTCTTTTGGAAATCAAAACACAGATTTCGGGAAAATAGACTTCATCGTTAATGGACTACTCCAAGACCAAGACCTCTCCAACCCAATGATTGCCTCAATCAAGCCACAAACACCGACTACCACCGCAGGAAAACAAGTTGTGAGCCAAACAACCTCCTCTCCGTTGACGCCTTCCCAGCTACTACAGCAACGACCCCAACCAATTGAACCGATTGTTCACTGATGAAGCCAACAAATCTGACAGGTAAAGATTACTCTTGGTTGTATGTTTTGTTGCTAATAAAAAACTATCAACCAATCTCTTTGCACCACTGTTTCACCCAGTTTTCCATAACTATCACATTTCTATCTAACCTCATAAATTTTCCCTTCATTCACAGCAACAAACATCGCAACGAGCAAACAGATACAACCAATTTTGCTACAATTGCTGGTCAATTCCACAATCTGGTTGTCCCCAAAATTGAACCCACCGACAAAGTGCTGATTGCCATGCTCAAGACAAAATCTCAAGCAAAAAAATCAAAAGAAAGGTAAACTACAATTTGTTTTCCACCCACACACCTAAATAGTTTCCTTGGTAACAACGTTTCTTAAAATATTATTTCTATTTTTTTTCCTGTAGTGTGGAAGATGCTCGCTCTCAGAAGAAATGAACCGTAATCTCCGTCATTGAGTGCTACAAAATGTTCTGCATGTTTTTTGGTTTGAAAATCTGTGGTTGAAAAACTTCGTTGCTAGAACAAAAACACAACACTTTTTATGTTTTCTATTAAGCGCTCAAACAAATGCCTCACCTGCAGGACATGTATTTTGCCGCTTTTACTACAGGGAGAAAATATGTGTGAACTGCATGTTGCTTATGTTTTTCATATGGCTTATACAAACATCCCTTCTATTTGTTGCCTTAAACGTTCTGCCTTCACAAATTTCCTGCTTAAACAGGTACAAAACACTTTCTATCATTTGTGTTCCTTTGTAACATATATTTCCCTATCTTCACTACAAGGGCAAAATATGTGTAAACTGCATTTTGCTTCTGTTTCTACTGTTTATAACATAAACAAAGCATTTTTTGTGACCACATCTTTAAAATAAAAAAAACGTTCAATTCCTTTTCATATCAGCTTGCTTAAATCTATATAAAAAAACAAGTTACTTATCTTATCAACCTTATTCACTTATACATCCCTCTGTTCATTCATTATTATGTTGAATTTATTCAGATAAATGTTTCTTATTCATCCAGTTACGATTAGTACACTGATTTCCCGCAGCATAGCGCAGACTTATTTTCTAGTTATTTCTAAAGCAACCTAATCATATATTATTCGTAGACTTCCTTTTTGCCCTCTTCTATAGTTACCCTCCTCTCTGCCTTTTATTGAGTTGTATTGTGCAATTCTTTTGATTCTCTCTATTGAATTTAAGGGGTCTTTCAGTTTTATGAAAATTACTTCAATTACTCATGTTATAAGTTCAAAAAAAAAAAAAATCCATACGTTTATGAAAGGCCATCTGTCACATAAAATTCTGACTCTGTCACTGTTCTTTGTCACCCATCCCACCATCCCGTCCTCCATCGCCTCCTCCATTCGACATTGCATTTGCAAAATCATAGTCAAGCTTACTAGCACAATAATTTCCCAACTTTTATATCCATGAGTTGTCATCGTTTCCGATTGATCCCATTTCCAAACTCCATATGAGCGACTAAGAAGCTGTTTGAAAACATTTTTGCTTCTAGTCTTTAATTCTGAATTTTTTTTCATTTTCTCGAAAACTAAAGGTTGTTTGATAGCTATTTTCAGTATAAACCAAAACTTAAACATTGAAAGTCAAATTTTAAAAACTCAAAAAACTAACTTTCATTTTTTGGTTTTTGATTTTCAGTTTTCAAACTGAAGGTGTTACCAAACGAGTTTTCAATTGAAAACCAAATAATTACCAAACAACCCTAAACTGAAACAGACCTCTTTAAAATTTTAAACTATCATGCCTACAATCCATTCTAGATTAGATCGACTTTTCTAACATTTTCCCACAAACAACGCGCCGCGCCAAGAAATTATAAACATGTGGTAATTGACTAGTTTTGTAATCAAATCTCAAAAGATAACCGCAGCTAGCTAGCGCTATGAACAATTTGAGGACCTATTAATTCTAAGAACTAATTACATGATCAATTCATAGATGTAGATTTCGTACTTATGAATCCTCAGAAATAATGTGTTTGTGTGTCAATTTTCTGTATATTGATTGTCTTCCGTAAGGAGTTTTTTATATCCCTTTACAGAACTAATATCTAAAGACCATTTAATTGCAGCTCCTAATATTCACTTAGCAATATTTACTGTGAGTAGCAACTAATGTTGACAATATATTTATATATATATATCAAAGCCCGCCTTGAGGGTGTGTAACAGGTGCCACCGCATAACGCCTCCGATTCAGAAGGGCTCCCAATTTTTCATTACATGTATACATATGCATATAAAATAGAGTAGATGCAAAAGACAATGTCATATGTGGTTCTAGTGTTAGCAGTTTAGCTTTTTTACCTTTTATCCGTTGTGCAGGGTTTGAATCCCTGTGATATTGTTTTGCTATTTTAAGTTTTTGAAATTTGTAAAATTAAAAAGGAGATAACAAAAACATTGTTTTGCTATTTTAAGGAGATAACAAAAACACATCCAACGTGTATCGAACTCAGGACCTTTGAAGGTAAGGAAAAACACCTGGGCGATCAAACAACTTATTTTTGTTGTAGTAACTTGTAATATTTTAGTTTTATAGATGAAAAAATTGAAAAAAAAAGATAATACTAAAAAAATATTACATTAAAAAGAATGAAGGGCCTCCATCTAAGTTTTGCACAGGATCCCTAAATACTCAGGACCGGCCTTGATATATATATATATATATATATATATATATATCTCTCTCTCTCTCTCTCTCTCTCTCTCTCTCTCTCTCTTTCTCTCTAGGTTGTTGACAGATAGCAACTATTGTTGAAATCTGCTATATACATGCATTGTTTGAATCTTTAACAGCAGCTCTTTTTGATTTTAAAATCTTACTAGCAAAATGGAAAAACTTGGACAAAAAGAAAAAATTGACTTTGACAAATCTTTCTTGTTCACCAAACCATCGTAATCAATCGAATATTGAATAATACGCAGTCGATCCCTCCGTACGTAACTCCGGCAATCATTCACCCCTCATTATAGCGGCTTCGAGTATCACTTGCAATCTTTTTACTCCGATAGGTTTGAATGTTTGATCCAAATTGAATAAACCTAAGATGAAACTAAATGCAGTCATATTTTCTTAGTTCCCTTAATTAGCATCGTCATGGCTGAGGGCTGACTGCTAATCTAACGCTTATACCATTATTTGGCTTGTGCAGGAAGAAATTAACCCATCTGTCTTTCCTGAAGTGGCAGCGGCGATAAGCTTCCATGGAATAGTCTAAGATTGCCCGTAAGTTCTATTCCTCGTGGGATGACCAAGGACAAGTAAACCGTACACAGTGATAAAACATGTACAATTCCAGATTCCAGGCAATTTCTCACGTTTTATTTTCTTCATTTGTGTTTGACACACTTACAAATAAGTATATATATATAGGATAGGATGGATAGGTAATGGATTCATATCTTACACGGTGCTCATCTTCACCTCATACTCTTTCGGTGGTTGAGAGCTTCCTCTTCCAGCAGACATCCATTTCGGAGTACTCTCTCTACTTTTAACCTTTTTATTTTCATCGTTCTTTCAATTTTTATGGGGTTTGTAGATTCAATCAAGGTGGAAAACATTTTATAACAATTACATTGTCTTGGTTTTTTATATTTTGAAGGGTTTTTCTTATGTCTTTTCTTATATCCACAATGTTACTCCAGACAAACAAAAACTGACCTAATAGAAGTAAGGTCTGTAATTATATCTGAAACCCGCCTATACTAGCTAGAACGTATGTAAATGAGGGAATAATTTTCCTCACCACTTTATAATTGTTGGATGAGTTTAAATTTTGAGATCTGTGTAGTGGATAAACACAAATATCAAAATTTAAATTCATTCAATAGTAATAATTAAGTAGGGTAATGAGCATTACCATCACTTGAGGGTAGTGAGGAAAAATGCACCCATGTAAATGACGAGATCAGTTTTGTGTGTTTATAGTCCCTGTAACTATTTGAAAATCTTTTCCCCCATTACAGAAAGCCCTTCAAACTTGCTTTTTAGCTAACTTTTTTGTTTCTTGCGCGTTTCAAATTTGTGATGAACGTCGACATTTATGTCGTCATATCATGTTATTTTATTATCTTACGCTTGAATATTATTTTGTAATTTCTGATAGTTTATATATTTATTGATTGATTGACATAAAAAAATAAGAGATGAATAATACTTTCTTCATTCTTAATTAAGTGAGAGTGCTCAAATCTCGCTAACGGGGTATTATTTTACATACAAATGTCATAATTTGAGTCATTTATCATTGTTTACAGATATTTCTAGAAAAAATTTATTTGAGTTAGAGTTTCTTTGGTTATCTATATGAATCAAAGAAATTGACAGTTTACCTCAAGAATGCTACTTTGTTATTATAACCATCAATTTTTTTCAACATATATGGATGACAATGGTATCCAAATTGAAGAATTTTTTACAGATGGTCTTAAATTCTAATAAAAACAATAAACGGTTTCGTTTCTACAGTTATACAATGAAATGATATCACGTTAGTGAAGGAAGACTTTTCTCTTAAAAGTATTATCCATAAGAGATTTCATGAGCATTTTGCGCGAGTATTTTTCTAAGAGATTACCATTTCATTATTAGCAGGAAAATGGCACGTTGTTTTCAAGGTTGGGTATTTTTGTTAGCCGTGCTAGTATTGGCATTAAGCACTCCATGTTCACATGCACATCTGAAACACAAGAAATTTAAGACCAAGACTGGCGTCTACCTCTCCCCTAAGTTTGTGTTGGAACCAGGATTAAGTTCCAGCAAATACTTTTACAACGTTCACTTCCCAAAAGGTCACATTGCCCTAAAGAGTTTCAATGCTGAAATAATTGATGAAGAAGGGAATTCCAGTCCTCTTCATGAAGTCTACGTCCATCACTGGCTTGTTGAAAGATATTATGCTCGGAAAGGTTACGTGGAGCCAGATCAGCAGCTTCCCCAGCAGCTCTCGGAATCGGATGTTATATGGCTGAGGAACAGTGGGATGTGCCAGAATGGTGCTCTTGGACAATATTTTGGACTCGGATCCGAAACACGAAAAACAGCCACACACGTTCCAGGTCATTATGGAATCGAAGTTGGGGATGGTAAAGGGGTTCCTGAAGGGTTTGAGGAGAGATGGATGCTCAACGTGCATGCAATTGATACTAGAGGTGTGGAATATGACCTAGGGTGCACGGAGTGCAGGTGTGATATGTATAACGTGTCCAGGGATCCAAGTGGCCAGCCTCTGCCGGCTGGGTACGCCGGGGGTTTGACATGTTGCCCTGATGGTGCAAAGTGCAGACTGAAACAAGGGTTTGGTGGTGAAAAGAAAAACCACTACTTGAGATATACTGTGAAGTGGGTTGATTGGTCCGAGTCTGTTGTGCCTGTCAAGATTTATATCCTTGATGCCACTGATAGAATGAATCATTCAGCACCTACTGGAGCTAAACACAATTGCCTGGTAATTAATTAATTTATGAACTTAATTTTGTACTGTATGACATTAACATTCTCTTATCAAACACTGTCTGTCTCGATACAACGTAAAACTTCGTTATTTTGATTGCTAATTTGTTGCTAACACGCATGGGTGGTTCATCGTTACAGTTTGACAACATAAATCTTTTGATTCTTTATGTATCTTTCTTTTGTGCAGGTCGAATATGATGTTGAAAAATCTTGCAATGCCACTAATGGGTGCTTAGACAACAAATGGGCAAAGATTACAATGCCAACCGGTGGTTATGTCATCTATGGTGTAGCCCATCAGCACATTGGGGGGCTTGGTTCAACACTGCATGGAGAGGTGCTTTTTTTCTTCCACTCCAAGTAATTTAATTGGTTGTTAATCAAATTAGTAATTATACACTGTCGTAGTGTCATTAACCAACTGATTAACTAATGTTCTTGCTAATTAATTGTAATCGTTTTAATTTAGGATGGAAGGGTTTTGTGTTCGTCAACACCAATTTATGGAAAAGGAAAAAAAGCGGGAAATGAGGCTGGTTATGTCATTGGAATGACCACTTGTTACCCTCGGCCGGGCTCAGTTAAGATAAAAGATGGAGAGACACTGACTGTAGTTTCTAACTACGAGAGCACTCAGATGCATAGCGGAGTTATGGGTCTCTTCTACATTTTGGTTGCAGAAACACTTTGAGTAACATAAGCTACTATTATCACATAAAATAAACATTTGTAAGATCATATTCATCTGTTTGGTGAACGTGTGATGAAGTTATAAAGCTCCTATCAACTTAATAAATTTGAAGATTTGCATAAATATTCAGGTGGTTGTTAACGATATGATCGTCACTATATGTAAAGTTGAAAGCAAGATATCAGTTTAGCACCATCTCGTTTGAATAAAAATTTGATGTCGTTACCGACATATTCATCCTGTTTTCACTCGGTTTTTATATTGTAGTGAAGCAAAACGCTTTCAATTCTGTTCATATATTTTTTGTAATCATATGATATTCTCTTTGTAGATTAGGTGATTGGGTATTTCTTTTTGGAAAATACCTAAAAATAGGATAATTTTTTAATTTTGTGATAGAAATAAGACATTTCAAATATGTGCATGCCATGCACAACAATTAGACAGAAATAAGATTTTTCCCACACCTTAAAATGACTAAATTGTCCTCCCATATAAATAGGTTATCCAGAAATTTCAACTCTTATTTCTCATTTTGTAGAGAGAGAAACAGAGGAGGGAGAGAGAAAATCCCTCTCCCCAAATTCTAGTTCAAAGAACCCTAACCCACCTATCTTCATCCAAGAGCTCTCTCTAATCCACTCAACTTCTTCATCCAAGCTCTCTTTCTCCTCTCTCTATATTTCGAATATGCACAAGAGCTCTCTTTCTCACCCACCCATCTTCTTCAATTTTTTCCTTTTCATTCATAGGTTTTGTGAACTGGGTTTGCTTAACTTTGCTTTTTGATTGATGAATTTTTGGAGTTGAAGTGATTGGTTTGGTGTTTCTTGGAGGAGACCCAAATCCTTCAATTTTGATTTTTGATTTTTTTATCATTTCTCTGATTTATATGTGGGTTTTCATTTATTCTGTCTACTCCCTCCCCCAGCTCCCTCTCTCAATCCAAATTTACAAGCACTAAAATTAGGTTTAGCTTTTGCCGCAATTAAATGAAAAAACGTATTAAAGGTCAGTTGCCTTTTGGAGAAGAGATAAATTTGGTGGAAAAGAGGGAAATCAGAGTGGAAAGAAGGAAGAAAGAAGGATATGCACGAAATTTTGTAGTTTATGATAATTACATATATTTTAAGTATAAACAGACACCTATTTACGTAAAATTTAATAGATTTACTTAAATCTGCCAAGTTCGTCTAAGCGCTTGCTTAGACCCCACCTAGCTACATAAGCACTAGACCCCAACCCATCATCCAACCAACGCATGACGTCTTTTACAATCTTTTCTAATGGAGAAGGTCCGAAAGTGTTCATTTACTAGAGTCTAAATTTTGTAATATGAAATTATTTTGTTGTGCGATGCAGGGATCTTGTTTTGCTACTAGGTTCGGCTTGTCTTGGATTTCTCCTATTTAATCAAGGTTTCCTACGTGGACATTTTAAAGTACCAAGGAATTCAATGATTTTTATTCTATTTATTGATGCATAGACTTGATTGTTAAAATACCATACAAAAACACAGTTAATCAACTATTTAGCACTATAAAATTACTACTAGATTTCAATGATTTTTATGATATTTGTCAATCAAAACAACAAATAGCTGTAAATTCGTTTCATATAAATGATTTTTTAAATATTGTTATAAAAATATAAATAAAGAGATGGTCAAATTTTCGTAGTTAATTTTTAAAAAAATTTTAACGAAAATCTTACGTACGGTTCATTTCAACGAAAAATCATATTTTTACATTAAAAAGTTAATTATGGTATTATTCACTTTACCCTTTCTTTTATCCTTATCTTAAAATTAAAAATTTTCAAACTGTAGATAGCACGAAACGTCATCGCTTCCGTCATACTCCTGGAGTTTCCAATCACCTCCAAGCTCTCTCTCTCTCTCTCTAGTCTATATAGAGTTTGACGGGGCGGTGCACGCTCACCCATACACGCATAAGCCGTGATACATATGTTTGATTGTTTCAAACAGGTTGGAAGTCTCCAACTTCTCATCTCAGACAACTCTTTTTTTTCTGGTACGCTTCTTCAGCCTTTTATTTTTATGACTGAATTATAATTGTTCATTTCCATATTAACCATATGAAAATTTCGCCTGGAAAGTACATAATATGTTCAGAAATGCGCACTTTCAATACGGAAATGATTTCCGCATACTTCCTTATAAAATTAGGAGAGAGATGGAGAAAAAGGGAGAGTGCGAAATCATTTACCTTATGCCCTCTCTTTTCTCCTCCTCAGTCCGTCCTTTTTGTGAGTAGTGATGGAAACAGTTGAAAGAATATGTAGAAGGAGAAAATTAGAGTGTGAAAATCGCTTCACATGTGATTACCCGTATCCATAATTCTTGCAAAAAAGCATAAAGGAAATTAATTTTGAAGTGTTGATATTGATACTTCAAAAATGTCTTCCTTTCGCTTTACCCCTATCCTTTTATAAGGGATGGTGATGGGTTTTTTGGGGTGTCAACAACATCGATTGTTATGATTTAAAATTTGAGTCTTGGGCTTGTGCGTGTGTGTGTTCTGATTGTATAACCAGAGATTATCTTAATTTTGGCAGAAAAAAAATGGCAAGTTGTTTTCAAGGTTGCGTGTTTTTGTTGGCTATGGTAGCATTGGCATTAAGCACACCATGCTCACATGCTCTTCGAATTGTCAAACCTAAGACAAGAACTAGTGTTTTTGTCTCCCCTAAGTTTGTGCTGGAACCAGGATCAGTTGCAGACAAGTATTACTACGATGTCAACTTCCCGAGAGGTCATATTGCAATCAAGAGCTTCAATGGTGAAGTAATTGATGAGGAAGGTAATCCGATTCCCCTTCACGAAACTTATCTCCATCATTGGGTTGTCGGGAGGTATTATGGCCGGACAGGTTTTGTGGAGCCGGAGGAGGCTCGTTTTGACGACTTTCAAAGGTCGGATTTCGCTTTTGTGAGAAACAGTGGAGTGTGCCAGGGGTATACTAATGGACAGTACTTTGGAATTGGGTCCGAAACACGGAGAACAGATACACATGTTCCGGATCCATTTGGAATTGAAGTTGGGAATCCGGCAGTGATTCCCGCTGGCTATGAGGAGAGATGGCTGCTCAATGTGCATGCCATTGATACACGGGGAGTGGAGAATGGGTTGGGATGCACCGAGTGCAGGTGTGATCTTTATAATGTGTCAACCGATTCTCGAGGCCAGCCTTTGAGGCCGGGGTACAAAGGAGGTTTGCGTTGTTGTTATGATGGTACACAGTGCAGAGTAAAACAAGGCTTTAATGGTGTCAAGAGAAACCTCTACTTGAGATATACTGTGAAGTGGGTTGATTGGTCTGATTCTATCATTCCTGTCAAGATTTATATCTTCGATGTTACTGATAAAATGAATCGTTCAGCTGGACTTGCCATCGAACATGAGTGCCGGGTTAGTGAGTTTCACCTCATCGTATGATATGCTGTAATTGTATTTGCTCGAGTGATGATAATGCATCAATATTCTGGTGTTTGCAGTTTTGTATGAACTTATTCCTATTTTATGATTGAGGCTATATCCTTCTATTGTGCAGGTTGAATATGATGTCGAAGAGTCTTGCAGTGCGACTAGTGATGGGTGTGTTGACAGCCAATCAACAGTGGTTACCATGCCGACTGGTGGTTATGTCGTCTATGGTGTAGCTCATCAGCACACAGGCGGGATCAGATCAACTCTATATGGAGAGGTGATTTCTTCTTCTACTCTTAGCAATTTGGCTTATGGTGGCCTTAAATTAATTTCTTTCGGTGTGGTAGAACTCAAAAACCTTTTATAATTCCTGTAAGTAGTATGTACTGGCTTGGATACATCACCGTTTAGATTATCTGCATTTCCAAGTCTGCGACCATATTGTATGTAGGATTTAGGTCAAGAGTTTCTTAGTATGTCAGGCTAAATTCCACTCTTCCTTGTCTCTTTCTTGTTTGAGTTATGTACTGAAAGTATGTGCCTCTACGTAATGTACTTGTTTGTGATTACATTAGGATGGACGGGTTCTGTGTTCGTCAATACCAATTTATGGAAAAGGGAAGGAAGCTGGAGATGAGGCTGGTTATATTGTAGGAATGTCCACTTGTTATCCTCAACCCGGCTCAGTCAAAATAAACGATGGGGAGACTCTGACTCTAGTATCTAATTACAGCAGCTCCCAGACACACACAGGAGTTATGGATCTCTTCTACATTTTGGTTGCAGACTACCTCCCAAAGTCCTCTGTGCTTAGCTTGGACTCTACACTTTGACCAATATACTGTAAGGCGTCCAGGTTGTTTTTCACCTAAACCCAATTTCTTTAATCAACTGAGTACTGGCGTGGTTTTGTTCTTGCAGATTTTTGAGTCGTATAAGCTAAAGTTGCTCGCATCCTTCATCAACGCCGATGAGAAAGAGGTTGGCGATGGCCATAGATTGATTTTGTTGTGAACTTCTATGTATGAATTATGTAAAGTGTCTTGATTCTGCGTCTCACTCAGTGCTGTGATATGTAGACATAACAAAGCCAATGTACTTATAGGAATAATTTGGGCTTTTTCTTAAGTGTTTTCTTATATGTTGACATAACAAAGCCAATGTACTTATAGGAATAATTTGTGTCTACTTTTTTCTATATGTGTTTTATATACTTGAGTTTGGGTGCCTTTCTGAATACATGTAAACAATATCGTACTGCACTTGGTTGTGCTAAACTTATGCAGCCACTGCTTGGGGCAATTTCTCCTGATTTAACTTTCCTCACCTTCCTTTTAGGTAGACTTAGAGGTCTTTGTTGTTGATCATTCGAAGTTCATTTGTTTCCAATATATCAAAAAAACCGAAAGATTATATATTAATCGAAATCATTGGTTTCTATACAAAATATCTGAATATGCATTGAAATCTGTGTTAAGAAGAAATAGGATCCAAATCATTGGTTTCTATACAAGATATTTGTTTCATTGTTTGCTTCCATTGTTTAGTTGAGCTCCTGGTCATCGTTTCCTCTTGAAGTAGAGCCATGCATATTATACATACTATAACCTCCATTTCAATATTTATATTGTTGACCCTAAATTAAGGAAAAAAAACATAAGAATTACAAATAGAGCATTATACTATGCAATGTAAATAAAAATTAATAAATAACAACAAAAGAATTATATGCAACCTCTTAGTATTTACCTGAACTACAAATGGCATGTTGTACTTTTAGTCAAGTACATTGTGTTGAATGTAACATCACCGAATTCTTCATATCTTGCCTTTATAGAAGAAATTTGCATTATGAAGTTGCATCCTTACGAAGTAGTTTTGAACTGCAGTAGCATTTCCTTCTCCAAATGGTAAGCGCCTTATCTTTTCAATATAACTTCTACAGTCTTTTTCTAAACATGTTATGTTCTCAACTTCTCATACCCCCTACCCCACCCCAACTTCAACGACCACTGAATTATAACTTTTGTTTACCTTTATTACAACTTTATCGTTCACTTCAAGCTTCTTTTTTTATAGAAGAACTAACCTTCGGTAAACACTACAAATAATGAGCTTTTGTTAGACTCGATCCATGATTATGATGAAGCTTTATAGAATTGACTCGCTGCTTCTCACACAAGTATAAGACTGCCCTTAATTGAGCCTTGCAATCATTCTTTATACTTGGATATGGCTTAAGAGGATACATAGACTTCAACGTTAAAATACCATAGAAAAACGCATAAATACTACAAAATTACTATTAGAATACTGCACTACAATAACATTGATTAAACAAAAGACTTTTGAATTGACACACTGAAAGATGTGATTTGTTACATAGAATTGAACTAATAAGCTGCAAATTACTTGGCAAATATGGCTTATCCTTTGAATGAATATGAGACGAGAGAAGCTTGTGTTTGGGTTGTAATGTATAACAAGTTCATTGTCACGTAACGTTCTAACTCAATAATATAATATTATATTAATTAAACTTATACATAACATTATTTCATTTGAAAATGATATAAGTCACGATTACTTTAAAACCTTTCTATCCTTGAAACTTGGAGCTCCATGCAAAAGAAAATAATGAAAAAGAACTTACATGTAACAAGTTGCCCATTATATGATGTTTGTTGTTCAATAATGGATTGCTATGATGTACTAGTAAATCAAGAGGTCACATAACGGTAAATTCGTTTCATATAAATTGAGCTTCAAATACTAACATAAAAAAGATAAAGTAAAAAGGTGCTCAATTTGTCATAGTTAACCTATGCGTCATGGCTGAGGCAACCAACCATATTTTGACTATTAATACGAAACGTCGTAGATATCACAACATGTCGAGAGAGGATCCTCGTTGGATTCTCTTTGTGAGGATCCTGGGGATCTTTTAATCACATTCGTTTATCATACATCGTGCGGTCAGTTTTTGTCATGTACTATTTATATTCAATTTTAAATAAAAAAATTTACAATGATTTTGATCGCACAATGTACGATGAACGAATGTGATCGTAGAATTCCCGGAATCCTCACAAAGATAATTCGGCAAGGATCCTCTTGGCAAAATGTCATCACTTCTGTAATATGCCCCTCTGCCAAAACAACATGTGTCTTTATGTTCAACAAACTCGCGTTTCCAGTCACTCTCAAGGTCTCTCTTCCTCTAAAGTCTACGGAGTTTGAAGTTCAAGGAGCGGGTGGACACTCACCCACGAATAATCCATTATATATATTCAAGGAGCCGGTGGACACTCACCCACGAATAATCCATTATATACATTTGATTTGTATCAAACAGATGGAAAGTCTCCAACTTATCATCTCAAACTCCTCTTTTTACTCTAGGGGAGAGGATCTCTTTCACCAAAACCATCAAATCAAATGATATGGACCCTTGAAATTTGATTCAATGACTAAAACAGAAGTCCCTTTAAAAGTTATAATAACTTTAGCCGTTAGATCAAATTTCAAAGTTCCAGATCACTTGATTTGGTGGCTTTGGTGGAAGAGATCCGCCTTACTCTGATACGCTCTTCACTTCCTCTTTATGGTTGATTTATATTTAGGGGTAGGCATAACAACCGTCAAACCGGAAAACCGAATTGAAACGTGATAAAAAAAAAAACCTTAAAAACCGCGTTGACCAAAAAAGTCAAAACTGGAACAAAAACTGAACCGAACCGTTTCAAACAGTTCCCGTTTGGAAATATTAGGAACCGGAGGAACCGGACTGAACCGCTTTTAATATAAATTATTTTATTATTATTATTTTTATATAAATAAGACATTTTTCTTCACTTCTCTCCCCTCCTTTGTTGTTTTATCACTTTTCTCCCCTTACATTATTTTTCTCCATTATTTTCTAGTATATTATGCATTATGTACATTTTAGTTTTAGTTTAAGATCTACACTTTGGTTTTGATATGAGCCTTTCTATCTATTGATTTACCACTCAAATTTACTTGAATTTGTGGTTGAAATATGTGTTTGGTATTAGAAGTAGAAAATTAGAAAAAAAACATATATATAATTTTGGTTAGAACCATAAACCGGCATAAACCGAACTGTACGGTTTTAGTAATAAATTTAAGCGGAATTGCACCAAACCAAACAGTTGAAAATTTTCCATTTTGAGGGTGGAACCGGACCGTGCCGACCTCTACTTATATTTATTCATTTCTATATTAACCCATATGAAAATTCGCATGGAAAGTACATAATTTGTTTAGAAATGTGCAAATTTGATAAATATAAAAATGATTTTCGCGCTCACTTTTATTCAGTTTTAGCATTTGATTGATCAAATAAAAAAAAATCAAGAGAGAAATAAAAAGAGTGCAAAATCATTTACCTTATGCACTTCCTTTTTTTTCCCATGCAGTCCTTCCTTTTGCTAGTAATGATAGAAACATCTGGAAGAATGAAAATTTAGAGCGTGAAAATCGCTTCACATGTGATTATCCGTACTATAATTATTGCAAAACAATATAAAAGAACTGAGGAGCTGTTACAAAATATTGGCACTCCAAAGACATTATCTTTTAACTCCTCAAAGTGCAGTTTTTCCCCTATGTTTTTATAAGAGATGCGTGTATGATGACGTTTTTGGAATACTAATAACATCGCTTTGTTATGATTCAGAGCTTTGAGTCTTGAGATTATGTGTGAGTGTGAGTATTCTAATTGTTTAACCAGAGATTATCTTAATTTTGGCTGAAAAATTGGCAAGTTGTTTCCAAGGTTGCGTGTTTTTGTTGGCTATGGTAGTATTTGCATTAAGCACACCATGCTTCCATGCCCTTCGGATTGTCAAAACTAAGAACTAGTGTTTTTGTCTCCCCTAAGTTTGTGTTGGGACCAGGATTAGTTGCAGACAAGTATTACTACAATATCAACTTCCTAATAGGTCATATTGCAATCAAGAGCTTCAATGGTGAAGTAATTGATGAGGAAGGGAATCTGATTCCCCTTCACGAAACTTATCTCCATCATTGGGTTGTCGGAGGTATTATGGTCGGATAGGTTTTGTCGAGTCGAAGGAGATTAGTTTTGAGGAGTTTCAAAGGTCAGATTTTTACTTCGTGAGAAACTGTTGGAACCAATCACTAACCCTAGCAACCTTAGCATGTCATCTAATATCACAAGTCTCCAAGTAATCTTGGATGCACAAGTCAACCGCCAGCTTTCCAGTTTTCCAGCTCCTTGACTCAAGGCCTTTAACTTGCTGATTACTTCTTAGTTTTGAATTTGATGTAAATCACCTTAAATTATGGAAAAGCTTGTGTCCTAGGTTTACCTGGTCTCTAAGGTTTCATGTAAAGATGGTTGCTTATAACCATTTGTTTCTGTCGCCTATATGTACTGCCTTGTACATTTAGAATTATTCATGAAATAGAAATACTTTGAAACTAAAAAATCCACATGGTATCAGAACGGTGTCATCCTTGACCTGTTTCTACCCGTGCTGTTTATGCTGTTGTTCTTTTAAGCTTCTGTAATGGCTGAGGAAAGCTCAGTCAATCTTGAGGGAGAAAGCTCTCAGGTAGCTCCCTCGAATTTTTTAGACGCTGAAGTCAATACCAACCAACGTCTATGCTCGGTGATGTTGAATGAGTTCAACTACCTTCCTTGGTCTAGGGTAGTTTTACTTGCTTTAGGAGGATAAGGAAAGTTAGGGTTCATTAATGGAAGTGTTGAAACTCCAGATCCTTCTTCTCAGGCCTATGAAGCATGGCTGTGCAAGGATCAACTTGTCATGTCTTTGTTGCTCAACACCATGGAGAAACATGTTGTTGAGATATTCAGTTACTGTGAATCCTCACAAGATTTGTGGGAATCCGTGAAGGATATGTATGGAAACCAGAATAACTACGCTAGGGTATTCCAGTTGAAAAGAGATATTGCTTGCCTTCAGCAAGAAAATAAGTCTTTTGTTCACCTCATCGATATGATATGTTGTAGTAGTATTCACTCAAGTTATGATAACGCATCAATATTCTGGTGTTTGCAGTTTTGTATGAACTTAGTTCCCTTTTTTTTTTTTGGTATGATTGAGGCTATATCTTTCTATTGTGCAGGTTGAATATGATGTTGAAGAGTCTTGCAGTGCGACTAGTGATGGGTGTATTGACAGTGTTAGAACCCTACTCTACATCTTCCACAATTGCACAGAGAGATAGGTAAAGAACATGAGAACAACAATACAATTTCATTAACTGCCTTTCCAATTGCTACAACCTGTTATTTGTCTTCTAACTACTAACTAACTACAAACAACCATGTACACATGTCATCATCTTATTAAGCCACTTGGCAGTATCCTATCAATACGCCCCCTTAAAACTAATCTTACAAAGTAAGATTACAATTGAACTACGACCGTCACAGATTTTCAATCTCAGGAAACTTCATCTTCAGTTCATGATATAGTTCCTAGGTTGCATCAACCTTGGAATGGTCTTGCCATTGAACTTACTTCTTTAGCAACAGATTGATTCTTTAGAGTAGCAGAGTAGCTTATTGCCTAAAAATTGACTCCACATTACACCTTCCCAAAAAATGAGCAATGGTATTGACCAATGCCACTGAAACACTACACATATTTTCCAATTTTAGCATGTACTTTGCACCAATGAAAGCTACATCCAACTTCCTCTGCTCAACATCATCTTTACTAAGATGGTAAAGAATAACAACATCTCTCATTGTCATAAATCTTCCACCAGTTATAAACCAGAAATGAAAGTTGTATTGTAGATCCAACACCTTTCAATAACATATGAGAAACATATGTAGCTGTAGGAGCATGATACAAGACACCTTGCAGTTCGTCAGAACCCAAGTTGACAGTAACTAGATATTCACTGTCAAATTTCCCATCAATGGTTCCCATGATTGAAGAGCCAAGCTGCACTTCTGCACTTTCCTGACCTGGAAACTAGTTTCTACTCGCACCTTCCTCTACAATGGTTGACCCATTGAAAAGGTCCTTGCTTACAGGTTCAAGCACTGGGATGCTAAAAACTACTTTATGGAGATAATAAGCCTGCTCAAAGTGATACAGCAAAGACAAGTAGTACTTCTGTAAGACAAATGAAACACTGGTAATTGTTGTTAGGAAATTGAAGGCCACAATCACTTCCTTCCAATTGTGATCTCTAGTCACCTTGTCAAGCCCACCACGAGATGTGACTTCAACAAAAATGAGATGTAGATCTAGCGATTTTCCTCCGACAGTAAGAATCCTGAATTTTGAGCCATCACCCTTATTGGGAATGCCCTTGCAGTAGTCACGATCAAGAACAACACAACAAACAACACAGCAACGATTTCCAAATCTGGAGAGAGTGAAGTTTCTTTCATGTTTTCTATTCTTGTCCATACAAGTTTCTAAATGATGCAATCCCAAATTACTAGCATCCTCCTTATCAATGATCATGGAAGAATCAAAACTCACCTCACATTTGATCACCTTGGAACAATCAAAACCCAGAACACAATCTTTATTCTTGGACTTCAAGTTGAAGAGCCTCTACCTATTTGTTCCACCCTTGTCACGAATTCCTTTGCAGTAGTAGCCCATGGAACAATTGATAACAACACAGAAACCTGAGTCCTCACAGCTTGCCAATAAATCCATTGACTCAAAACTAGAGAGAAATTTGGCACCACCTTTATCACGAATGCTCATATGGTAACCAAGTTTAATATCAAGAATGTAACTTGAGTTCGACATTTTGTCGAATAGGCAGAATGCACGGGAACTAGACAATTCAGTTTTCTTAAAACCAACATTGGAAACATGAATTTCCAAAATAAAAACTTGGGATTTGCCATTCTAACAATTAGATTCAAGAACAGTCGCTGATTTCGAATGAAAGAGCCTTGGAATATTTGTTCTTCTTTTGTCACGAGTGAATTCATGGAAACCAAGCTTCAAAGAACAATTTTGAATGTTTGCTTCCGAGTCAGAAATCGGCATATGATAGCCTAACTGAAGAACACCAATACGTGTTGAGTGCCGCAATTCATCGAACACGTTGGAGCCCAAGTGAATGCCAAGTACTTCTGCTGGAATTAACATCTGTTTCACATCAAGAATGAAACCCACGTCGAAATGGATCGAAAAATCTATAAGAATTCCATCAGATATAGAAAAATCAGGAGACTTGAATCTTTCTTTGAGAGAACCAACCCTTTCGTATCCATGATCTGTGCAATTCAACTTTTGCACATTAGATACAAAGAATGCAGAACCCAGAATGCAAGTAGAATCAAGAAGTAGCCTTGTTGCTGGTGGCAAAGATTGGAAGCCAAGAATTCGTACAAAGGCTTCACGTTGCTTGCCATTGTGATGTTTGTTGCGAACCCTCTTGAATTTCTTCAATGTTGGTCGTAAACAAGGAGGACTTTTGGGCTTGTATTTTGGACGAAACTGAGACCATAATTCATCTACTTTCTCTTGGGCTTGAATATTTTCCTCGTGGAAAGATTGAAGCTTGAGAACAACTTGATTCGATTTCACTAGAAAGATAGGAGATGCCATTTTGATGAACGTCTGATGCGTCGGTGTAGCTGCAGAAGATTCACCACCATATTTCGAACCACCATTGCAGCATGCCATAAAGGATTGAAGTTGATGAAGGATCAAATCTCGTGCTTGAAGCTGATGAAGAATCAAATTCTGTGTTGACTTGAGTTCCTTCTGTGTAGCCTGGAATTCATCGATCTTGGATTCCAGGTCGAAACCCTTGACTCCATGGTTCTTCGCGATGCTTGCCGCTTTATACAAAAGGAAGGATTGAGGGGATGAATGACTGGCTCGATACCAATTGTTAGAACCCTACTCTACATCTCCCACAATTGCACAGAGAGATAGGTAATAGAACATGAGAACAACAATACAATTTCATTAACTGCCTTTCCAATTGCTACAACCTGCTATTTATCTTCTAACTACTAACAACCATATACACATGTCATCATCTTATTAAGCCACTTAGCAGTATCCTATCAGACAGCCAATCATCAATGACTACTATGCCGACCGGTGTTTATGTCGTCTATGGTGTAGCTCATCAGCACACAGGGGGAATCGGTTCAACTCTATATGGAGACGTGATTTCTTCTTCTACTGTTATCAATTTGGTTTCTGCTAGCCTTAAAATAATCTCTTTCGGCATATGGTAGAACTCAAAAACCTTTGATAATTCCTGGTAGCCTTAAAATTATCTGCAACTAGACTGCAACAATTTGCACCTTGCATTTCCAAGTCCGTGACCATATTGTATGTAGGATTTAGCTTTAATCACTGCATTGTGATCTCTAAGTAATGTGCTTGTTTGTGATTATTTTAGGATGGACGGGTTCTGTGTTCGTCAATACCAATTTATGGAAAAGGGAAGGAAGCTGGAGATGAGGCTGGTTATATTGTAGGAATGTCGACTTGTTATCCTCAACCCGGCTCAGTCAAAATAAATGATGGGGAGACTCTGACTCTAGTATCTAATTACAGCAGCGCCCAGACACACACAGGAGTTATGGATCTCTTCCACATTTTGGTTGCAGACTACCTTCCAAAGTCCGCTGCGCTTAGCTTGGACACTACACTTTGAGCAATATACCAATGAACATTAAGGTTGATGAATCTAAATAACGCATCCGGGTTGTTTTTCACCAAAAATCAACTTCCTTAATCAACCGAGTACTGACGTGGTTTTGTTCCTGCAGATTTCTGAGTCGTATAAGCTAAAGGTTCCCGCGTCCTTCACCAACGCCAATGAGGAAGAGGTTGGCGATGGCTATAGATTGGTTTTGGTGTGAACTTTTACATATGAATTATGTAGAGTGTCTTGATCCTACTTCTCACTCAGTGTTAATGCAGTGATATGCAGATATAACAAAGCCAGCGTACCTTTTGGTTGAGCAATTATTTGAGCTTTTTCTTCCAAGTGTTTTGTTAAATGTGGTCAACTTTTGAAACCCAATTCAGTATGTTCCAAATAAAAAGCATTCCAACCTTTTGTGCGTGTACTGTGGTATGATGGATGTAGGAGTAGTTTGCAAAGTATATGGGTTTGGAAGCAGGTCATCAGATCAAGACTCCCTATTTTTGCTACGAAAATTTACTTTTAACAATTTTGCTCGTGTATGTGGCTATTTGGTTTAGCGACACTCAATTTCTAATTTATGAAAAATGTCGTGAGTTGGAATCTTATATACAACATTTGTTTGTTCATTTACCGTAATGTGATATTATGAAATACTAGAATAGAATGACGTATGGATGTAAGGCCTTCCATAGTAGGCCGAAAAATGTGGGCTCGTTGTTCTTGTTTGCTTGAAAATTGATTTGAATGTGTATATATTTATCTAAATGTATTAACATTCAAGTTGATGAATCATGTCTCAACCTAATGTAACTAAGAAAACAGTCGAGTTGGAATTTGTTTTAATTTGTATGAATTTCTACAATTTTACCTGCGCGATCAAATTAAAATTCGAGTTAATTTAGGGTTGATTGAATCCAAATTTATCATCAACGTCTCATTAAATTTTATAAAACGAAAAATAAAAAGTAAAATAAGAGAAATTATTAAAGGAAAAACGCAAGAAAGTGGAGGAGCGAAAGGCGACCAAACACGAGGAAGAATATCCACTTCCGTTCCTGAGCGATCCTTCTCCTTCACCGTCAGGCTCATATCAGACGATCTTCAACTCCTCCGTCGTATTTATATACTGCAGATAGTATTTATATATATATGCCCACTCGGCTGTTATAATCTGTGTTACCGGTCCGCTCCTTAACTACCATTAAATCCAATCCACCCAATTTCTCAGATTGAAGAAGAAGTTGAGGTCCCATCTCCCCCAACCCTCATTTCCTTTGTCCTGTTTTTATCTTTGCTGAATGGCGATGGCTGAAGAATTTATCATGAATTTATGATCGAACACCCAAAAGTCCACCAACCCATTTGCCCAAAATTCGCAAATCTCGTAACTTAATTGTGGTTGTGATCGATTTGATCCGCCGTTGAAGAAGCTCGAAGAACATTGAGGAAGAAGAAGAAGGGGAAAGACGAAGTGGGTTTTTATGTCAGGGGCAAAGCCGGCCGCGGCAGAGCATGTCGGCTTCCCCAACGTGGATGCGAACAAGTCCACCGCCTCTGCCACCGCCAGAGCCGACGGATGCTGCAATCCGGTCAAGAAAACCGGACCCATTTCGATGGATCACGTTCTTCTAGCGTTACGGGAGACCAAGGAGGACAGGGAAGTCCGAATTCGAAGCCTTTTCAATTTCTTCGATGCTAAAAATCTTGGGTATTTGGATTATTCTCAGATCGAGGCCGGATTGTCGGCCCTTCAGATTCCTCCGGAATACAAGTACGCCAAGGATCTTCTGAAGGTCTGTGATGCCAACAGAGATGGAAGGGTCGATTATCTCGAGTTCCGGCGGTACATGGATGACAAGGAGCTCGAGCTCTACCGCATTTTTCAGGCCATTGATGTTGAGCACAATGGCTGCATTCTGCCTGAGGAGCTATGGGATGCCCTTGTCAAGGCTGGTATGCCCCAACTTTACTTTCTTTTGTTTTGAAATTGTGAAAATTCGTTAACTTTTACATGCTAGTTTATACTTCCTTCTGTAGATTGTAGAGCATTGGTATCATTCTTTGGGGCATTGTTTATAGTATTGCTCTGACTGTAGTATGGTTTTCACCAGGGAGCATTTTTACTTTTGTGTTCTGCATTGAGAATGCATAGTTATAACTGTAATATAATTTCTGAAACTGTTTAGAAGGGAACGAAAGTGGTAGGGTTTCCATTTCTGTAGATTTAAGTGGGAGGATTTTTTATTTTTCACCTTATAAGTCGTGGCAGTTTTTAACTTGTAGGGATTGAAATGGATGATAAGGAACTTGCCCGGTTCGTAGAGCATGTTGATAAGGATAACAATGGTATTATAACGTTTGAAGAATGGAGAGATTTTCTTCTACTGTATCCACATGAAGCAACGATTGAGAACATATATCACCACTGGGAAAGGGTGTGCCTTGTGGATATTGGTGAGCAGGCTGTTATTCCAGAAGGAATTGGTAAGCATGTTCATAGGAGCAGATACTTTATTGCAGGTGCTATAGCTGGAGCCGCTTCTCGTACTGCTACTGCTCCTCTTGATCGCTTGAAAGTGGTTTTGCAAGTTCAGACATCACGTGCTTCTGTGGTGCCAGCTATAGAGAAGATATTGAAGGAAGATGGCATCCTGGGGTTTTTCAGAGGTAATGGAATAAATGTTGTGAAGGTAGCACCTGAAAGTGCCATCAAGTTCTATACTTATGAAATGTTAAAGAAGGTCATTGGAGACAATATGGGGGCCGACGAGGGAGATATTGGTACTGCTGGTAGACTTTTGGCCGGTGGTATGGCAGGTGCAGTGGCACAAACTTCTATCTATCCGTTGGATCTTGTGAAAACTCGGTTACAAACTTGTACTTCAGAAGCTGGAAAGAGTCCTCAGTTGGGGACATTAACTAGGGAAATATGGATTCATGAGGGACCTCGGGCCTTCTATAGAGGTCTGCTTCCGTCTCTTCTTGGGATTGTCCCCTATACTGGTATAGACCTCGCTGCCTATGAGGCCTTAAAAGATATGTCGAAGACATATTTTCTTCATGATAATAGCGGTACAGTTTCTCTGGTTTTCTGTTTTTTCTTTCCTTTCTTTATCTTTTGCATCTTGATAACATTTTTTTGTACTGTTTGGTGAATTGCCTTTTAAATCTTACTTTTTTCCAGAACCTGGTCCTCTCATTCAGCTGGGATGTGGGACAATATCGGGAGCTCTAGGAGCAACATGTGTTTATCCTTTGCAGGTTATCCGAACCAGGTACAATTTCATGGCTGAAGTCTTCCACTACTGGTTATTTATTTTTAGTGAAGAGGGCACATCCAAACTACTTGATTTTCTTCACTTAATCTTAGGTTTTCTATACCCGGTGAATTTGCTTTTGGTTTTAATATATTATTTCTTTCCAGATTGCAAGCTCAACGTTCTAATACAGCTACTGCATATAAAGGAATGTCAGATGTATTCTGGAGAACCCTTCAGCACGAAGGCGTTAGAGGTTTCTACAAGGGATTGTTTCCAAATCTTCTCAAAGTTGTTCCAGCTGCAAGCATTACATATATGGTATACGAAGCCATGAAAAAGAAACTAGATCTGTAGCGAGTCGGTAACTACATTAATCTTTGTAGTTAGAAATTGTAACGGAGTTGACGGTGAAGAGAAAGAAAATGAGATTACTAGTTAAGTTGAGGATACGATTGTTATATGACAGATGGTGCCCCCCTTCAGGATACGGGGGCGCAGGATTTTCAATTTTGTAGGCGGAAAGTATTTTTTCCCGGATTTATCATAACTTGCTATTGAGAAACAAGGTTACTGGCCCATTCGGAATTTGATGGCAAACGTGACAGGTATTATCTTGTTCCTTTTTCTGTGTTTCTTAAGACTATCTCTCTCTTTTACAGCAAGATTTGAGCGGAACTTGATGCTATTCTCTGAACTAAATCCATATGTGGTGAACATTACAATGAGTATTGTCCCGTCGTTTCGTAACTTCATCTTCTTCTCTTGTTGCTATCATATCCTGAGCTGGATATGCTCTAGTGTGTAACTGAATTTCTTGGTTGCTTGCTTTGGCCTTGTATGATATTTAGACCATCTTTAACGCTTTGGTTAAAATTTAAAATTTTTAATTCCGAAACTTTTTTTTTTTGCTTCAACCTTTCTGGGTTAATTTTTTGTCCGAAATTATTAAAGAATGAATTTAGGCTAAATTTTAAAAAATACATATTATGTAGACTGTTCTAATTTAATTTTATGAGCATTTTAACCTAAAAATATTTAGGTTTCGATAAATATTGAAAAATCACTAAACTCACCCTTTTCTCGAAACAAAGCGTTGCACTTAGCCGTTGATTTAATTTCGAATCGTGGGATTTTTTTTTTTTTTATTGTTAGATTTGATCATATTTGATTTTACCCGTTAAATTTAATGTATTTATAAATTGAAAATTTAAGTTTAAATACTTTTGATTCTGGATTGTTGAATCAATCAATGTTTCAATAATCTATGTTGCCCGATCAAATAAAGCAATTGGGATTGCACATGGGTGGCCGATAACCCCATTAGGTTGGGCCCCACTTCTCCTCAACGTTGTCCCCTTTTCCTTGCGTTTGGCACATTTCCTTGCTTTTAGCGCGTCAATTCTCCGCACTTTCTCCTTTTTCTCAATGCACCTATGCGCATAGTGGGTTAGGATTTTAACCCAGTCCGGTTTCTTGTTTTAAATTTGCCCCAAAAATCAGTTTTAATCCAAAACTGATTTTTGGCCAAGGGTGGAGTTGAAGAAAGTTGGGGGACGTTTAAAACCTAAATTTTAGGTTCTAACCCAAGAGTTGGAATGAGCCTTAGGTAGTTGCATTTTAGTGTGTAAACATTAATATACATGTTTGGCGATTGACAACAATGGGATAAAATTTTCTCCCCTCCTATTCCCCTCCTATTCCCTTCCCCATCTCTTCCAATGCACTATGTCTGAATTGTCAAAACCTCAATCGCCAGTGATCAATATACAGTTGCTTGCATTTCCAGTTCCAACTGGTTGTTTATTGCGCCCAGGGAGTTGTGCAAACTGGCATTGCTAATTTGTAATTACCAGCAGCAGCAGCACATAATTAGCGTTAGGTGGTTGTAAGATTATGTGCAGAAGCAACACATAGGAAAGCGAAAAGCTCTTATATAGGGGGGTTTGGTATGGGATCCCAAATCCCAAACCAAAAAATTTTGGGACGAAATTTTGAAGATCAATCCCAAATCGAAATTTGGGTATTCCCAATTTTCGGGATTCTCAAAATATTTTTAGTATTTCGGGATGGTTTTGGTATTCCCAAATTTCATACAAATTGAAATAACAATCATTCATACCAAGTTAAATTAACATGCAACCAAAATAAAATAAGGAACAAACCCAAAAGCAAAAAAAATAAGTTACTAACCTAATATGTTTGAAAACTAACAATACAATTTTTTTATTTCGTGTTGAAGAAATAGACATATTTGGTTGAGAAGTAGTAGTGCAGGATGAGTGTGTGTGTGGGAGGTTCGTATCTACAGATGTGGTGATAAAGGGTTATATTAACAATCTTACATCCGTTGTTTGTATGATTGAATATTTGGAACACCACATACATGACATCTCAGATGCAAAGAAGTTTCTACCGTTGAACTGATCAAAGATAAAGAACAAAATGCAAATATGAGTTTTTTTTTTAAATCTTAATGAAACACTTTTGGTACTGTTTACTTTAACGAAAATGACATATTTACCTTGAAAAGTCACTCCAAGTAGTATTCACTTCACCTTTGTTTTATCATTTTTATTTAAACTAAAGTTTTTGAGAACTTTTCGATAGTTTTGTTTTTTATTTAATCCTTATAACAAGCTTAAAGTGTAGTAATTCTTTCCAAATTGATATTTTGAACTGCACTACTGCAATGTTGAAAAGCTATTAGAAATTAAGTGGGAAGAACAAACAGATCCACATAGACCATCAAAACAGGCACAGAATTGCTTCTTTTTGGTAGCTATTGGCAAGAATCTGGGCCATGTACATAACAAAGACCACAACTGAAGGGAAGAAGCAGCCAAACATTTTGAACATACACATTCAAAATAACTTGGCATGCTTCTTTACTCTACTATTACATAAAGATCCTATTACATAAAGAGTTCAACATGTGAGAAAAATAAAAACATAAAGATTTTGACACTTTTCTTTTAGCCATCTGCACTCCAAACCGAAAATATGTCATTATTTATCTCTTTACTGAAGAGAGGAGCGCAGGAGGCTACAGAATCTGTGCCAAAATCGCTAGCCGATTACAAACCCGGAAGAAAGGCTTTGCCTCCCCTTTGCCTTTTTGACTTGCCTTTTGTCCCTTCACATCCCATCAAGGGAGGAAGAGGGTGGGATTGACCAAGCATGTAGAAGAAGTTCTACTCACATTCTTCATCATCTTCTTCCTCTTCTTCCTCTTCTTCCTCCACATTTTTGCGTGTGCTTTAGCCACAGAGAGAAAGAGAGAGAGAGTGTGAGAGAGTGAGAGAGGGGGCTTCTTAGATGGTTTACAATGAAAGTGGGATGTTATTATATGCATCTACAAGTGTATATATAATTCTATGAACCTTTCAACGAACTAGGTGGGTTGCTGGTGGCATCCATAATTTTTTAAAGATTGTTCAGCCAAAATGGTTCATGAGATTGACATAATTCTTCATTTTGATTCGTAACAACGAAAACTGATAGAAGTGATCCTTGAGTTTGTCAACCATAAATCATTTTGGTCATTCCGTGAAAAATCTATAAATATCCTTATTAAGTGGAAATGTTGGTTTAACAAAAATATTCTTTAAAAGGTGGTCATGTGATAGTTTAATGAAGACATTGACAAATTATTCATGGAATGATCAAAATGATTTATGGTACACAAACTCAAGAACCACTCATAGCGATTTTCAATGTTAAAAATTTAAAATAAAGAGTTATGTCTATTTTAAAAACCATATTGACTAAAAAAATTCTTTTTTCATATCATAAAGAGAAAAAGACGAACAACGAAGACGAAGGAAAGAATCACAACTCTAATGGTCCCCATTAGCATTATTAATCTCTAATTGGGGTAAGTGTGCTTATCTTTTTCTTAGAATATTATCACTCTTTCTCTGCTTTCCATCAATCACAACATTTGAAATATGGCTCATAATAAAAAACGAGTTTTTTATTCGTTAAATGATACGTCGGTAGTTAATTTTTAATTTAAACACTTTAAATTTTGTTTATTTTTAACATTTTATGAAAGAAAGAAAAACTTAAATAAAGCAGGCTGATCAGTTAAATTATCAGTCGCTCACTCTAACAAATACGTTATCGCTAACATTTAATATCATCAAACTCCACGAAATCTAAGTTTCTCTATTTGGTAAAACAAGTGGGGGTTCGTTTATTATTATTAATCAAACTAATGGGTGGAAAGATGAGTTAACATACTGCCACGTGGATGGATCTTTTGGAGTCGAGTCCAAGAGGGGAATTTTGAAATAGAACCGGTCTCCTCTTTACGGGAGTGGATTTGCACCGTCCGTCTGTGAGAATCTGTGTACGAAGCCACTAATCCACTTAGTGGGAGACCCAAAATGTGGAATAAACTGTTGATTATGTCACTAACCTAACAATAATCCAAAGCTAATCTCTCTTTTTTACTCGAGATTTTTCAGTGTATCCGAGACACAAGGTGGTACATCATATGTCATTATACAAGTTGTAAGATACTTGTATTAAAAAATTAACAACTTAAAAATAAAACTTTTCTCCACTTCTATAATAATACGTAATGTACCATCTGTATTCTGAATAAATGAAAATTTTCTCCTCTCTCTTATAGATAAGGAAAACCTAGTGACCTGGTGTGACAAGCAATAGGGAACAACTAGGGTTTGGATTTGCTTTAGTCACTAATTAGACTCCTTTATAGATTAGTGTTTGCTATATTTGTTCTATGTGCAATAATTGAAGACATTTGATTTATTCTTTAATTCCAAAGTGTAATTGTGTAAGCCTTTGTCTTTTAAGTAATAAAAAACCCTAAAAAAATTTCACATAGCAATGCATGAGCTCATGTTGTGCATCATTTAAGATATGCCTATTGGAACCCACCAATTCCCTTCAATTTGAAGTCACATAGCAAATGCAAATTTAGAAGAAGACGCACCGAAATTGTTATTGATACTTCAAGAATCTAATTGTGCATTACAAATTTTCAATATTTAAAAAGAAAAATACACTCATGAGGAATGCACAATCAGAGTTTGGAGTGTCAATATTCATTACTTAGATTATTATTATAGGAGAAAAACTTGCATGAAACGAGAATGTCACTGTAACGGTATTTCAAATCAATCGCTCACTGATACGTGAAAAAGTTAGATGTGTGATAATTAGCTTAAAATATTACAAAATGAAAATTCCAATAAACGTAAGTTTCTCTCAACGAAGTAACAATCCCAATAAACTTAAGTTTCTTTCAACGAAATAACATTTTGTTCTCTTGGTACTCAATATACGTAGAGTAATCATTTTGCAAATAAATAAAAAATTGTTTAGCCCTAAACCCGATTTTCGCGGCCTTGGTGGTGGCTGCTCGGTTCCCAAAAAACAAAATTGTAAACGCCATTTTCCAATGTCCATTGAGTTGGTTCGGGTTAGATTGGACTGGACCTAGGCCCAAGATTGTGAACTCCATTTGAAGATCCGGCCTTCTTCTTCACTTTGGTGCCGGAGATAGTTTTGTTGTCGTATAATTTGCCCCAAAATAGGTAAGAAAAGATTATTGTCAATCAAAGGATATTACCTATTTTTGCATTCAAGCTTACAAATAAGGTGGACGTGCCGGAGTGGTTATCGGGCATGACTAGAAATCATGTGGGCTCTGCCCGCGCAGGTTCGAATCCTGCCGTCCACGGTTTCCTTTTTCTTTTTATTTATAAAAATCAATATTTCATTTTTCTTTCAATAGCTCCTCCTTAATTTACCGCCATATCCTTCTTTTTGTTCTTCGATCCTTTTGATTTCTGAAAACATAATGACAGTCAGAGCAAATCGAAGTGAATGAACGCCGCCAGTTCCATCACCATCGCTGCCGCAATCAAACACTGCAAAACCCCAAAGCAGCTCATCCAACTCCATTCCCACACCATCAACAACTCCTCTCTCCTCCAGATTTCATCATCCCCATGCCTTCATCTCGCTCCTCCCACCCTTCTCCGCCTCTGCAACCGCCTCCCTCAGCTATGCCGTCGCTCTCTTCAACCGCATCCACCCGTCAACCTTCCCCTTCAACAAATGGAATCAGTCTACGGGGTCCCTCGAGAGCTCAAGCATTAAGGGTGCATGCATGGCTAATCTGCTTGGAGAGCAGGTTTGATCAAAGAAGCAATGGAGATGATCGTGAAGATGCCGATGGGGGGCGTTGTGTTTGGATGGGATGGTTTGCTTGGCGGCTGCAGAATCCATGGCCATGTTGAAACGGCGAAGAAAGCGGCGGAGCAAGTGACGGAGTTGGACCGTGAAGATGAGGAGTGTGTTCAGTCCTGGCCAATGTCTATGCAACTGCAGAAAAATGGGACCATATTGTGAATGTTAGAAAGTCGATAAAAGATGTTAGAAAGTCGATTGGATGGATTCACTCATGAGTTCTTTGCAGGGGATTGCTTGCATCCTAAGACAGAAGCTATAATTTGGTTTTGAATGGACTTCAAAAAGATCAGTTCGAAGCATGCTACGGTAACCAATCTTTGTTTTTTAGTAAATCATATTTTTAATTTTCTTACAATCTTAAACAGAAGTTGAATTTTGGGTTCGTGAGAAAGAACTTCTATGTTGTAGGATGTCAATGCAGCGTATCTCTAGCTAATGACAGTGTGTGATTGGTTCGAAAATCGTCGCTGTTATTGCCTAATTCACTTAGATATTAACTTTTATATAACGGAAATGTTATTGTAGCAATTCTCAAACTAATAACAATATGTGATTGGTTACTTTCATATAACGAGAATGTTATTGTAGCATATTTCAAACTAATAACAATATGTGATTGGTTAAAGATGCACTAATGACATTTGATTAACGTAAGATTCAAACTTTCATACAATATGAATGTCATTGTAGCTATCTCAAGTCAATGACAATGTATAATCAGTTTATGGTGCACCACTAACAATGCCTAATTCACATAAGATACTAATTTTAATATCACATGAATATTGTTTTAGAATATCCGAAGTCAATTGTGACTATTACTATAATATATCTCAAGTTAATGATAAGATTAGTTTGGAATTCGTCTCACGGTAGCTCATTGACTTAACAGTAGCCGCAGTAACACCGTTCGTAGGTAATTAAGTTTTTAATGTCGAGTAAAAGTAAATGATATTTATTTAGCCAGCAGGATTCTCTTTAGATTTTTTTAGTGATGATCTTAAAGATCTGTAAATTATGTATGTTTATCATACATTGTTTGATTAATTTTTATTAAATACTGTTTATTTTTAATTCTAAATAAAAATATTTAAAATAATTTTTAAATGTATGATACATATTGAACGAACACGATTTACGAATTCCTGAAATCGCGAGGGTCGGACGAAAATCCTAATTCTTTGTTTGGTAAGTTTTGTTTCAGTAAAGTACAAGAAAGATTGAGGTGCCAGGTTCAGGAGGGTTCTTCTGACACTGTGCACTTTATAATTCGACACGTGTCCCATTTGCTTCTGTATTGCTTTCCGTGGCTCCAGAACTCTCTACCCTTCTCAGTATCCATCTGACTCTATAAGTAATATCCAGCAGCAGTTAGTTCAGGTAAAAAAATCGCATACTGCAAATTAGTAAGATAAACTGAAACTTCGTTTATCTGGTTTCTGCATAAGATCATGGCTTTCAGATCAATGGTAAAATCTTCTTCTTTTTCTCTTTACCTTTTGTTTTTGTTTTTGTTTTCTTAGGATTTATTTGCGATTTAATATAAGTGCATCAAATGCTACAGTACCACTGGAAACAAATGTCGACCGGCTTACGCCGATACGCCACCGCGACCTCTCCGAAGATGAAACCCTACGCCCCGGCTGCCGGTGCCACCGAAAATCCCCAACAGAGCTACTTCAAAAGGTTCATGAGGGGCGACTTTGTGCCGGTCTACGTGGCTGTCGGGATGATAGCGCTGTCGGTGGCGCTGGGGCTCCACACCGCCAAGCAGCACCTGAGGTACAACCCCCACGTCTACGTGAAGAAGAACCGGAGAGAGACGCTGCCGGAGGTGGTGGAGCCGGAGCGCGTGGTGGAGGAGTCTGACAAGTTCATTCAAAATTCGTTTTTCAGGAAGGTGGCGCATGTCCAGGAGTTCGACGACTACAATCACGCCGTTAAGGATCCGATCCGGAAAGATGTTTTCGCTCACAAACCCAAACCGCCCCGTTCAAAAACCGTGACTCTCAAGGACGTCGGAGTAGACCCTATCCGTGCCCAACCCGAAGCTTAATTAGTTCTCCACTTCTTTTTTTCTTTTTTCCACTCTCGGGTTTTTCACTTGCGTGAATTTCTTGTATTTATCTTTTTAGCTTATGGCTTTATAGTGACGGATGATGGTTTGTTGCTGTAACTTCTAACAATGTATATACTAGGTATTGTAATCTTACAAGTTACAAATGTACTGCAACTTTACTAAGACGTGGACAAGACTTGATCTGTCCACGTGACTGGCAGACAACGAGAATCGTAGAATCGTAAAATAGTGTAAAATAGTGTTTGGTGTGATGTACAACAAAGAATTATATTTCAAATAGTGTTTAATGTTAACAAAGTATTATGGATTGTGATCGTAAAAGAGATTCTTTTTTTTCTCTATCATGAGTAACGGAAAGAATAAGAATAATAGGGACCAACAGGAGAATGCAAAAATAATAGAAAGGTCCTCGGACTTCCAGACGGTTTTTATTTTGGGCAGCTGTTCACCGTTGGATCTCGCCAATACAAACCCACCCTTATAGTTTTCGTATACAGAATCAATTTGACAATGCGAACAATCTGCAACAATGAATTCGTGAGCGAGACCGTCTACTTCTATAAGAGAGCAACCCGGCTGCTTCTGGGCACCCTGAAGAGCCACACCCTTCCTCATCCTGCTCACATCATGCCACCTTGATGCTGAAGCATATAGATTCGACAACAAAACACGCGATGCAAACTTTCTTGGCTCCAATTCCTCAATCCTTTTGGCAACAGACTCTCCCGAATCTACGTCCCCATAAGTCCTACATGCGAAAAGCAGAGATCTCCATATAACCACATCGGGTTGAATAGGCATATCTCTGATGAACTTTTCAGCCTCGTTTAACAGATTAGCACGACCAAGAAGATCCACCATGCATCCGTAGTGTTCGATACGAGGATTGAGCTTATAAATTTCAGCAATGGCTCTGAAATAGTGAAAACCTTTATCCACAAACCCGCCATGACTGCATGCAGACAACACACCGAGGAATGTGACCTCGTTTGGCCTCACATCACTCTGACGCTTCCATTTGTGAAAACATTTCCAGTGCTCCAACAGAGTCCCCGTTCATAGCAAGACCAGTTATTGTTAGACAAATAAGGAATATGGTTGGAGTCCTTGTGTAATTGTATATAATATTATTATTGGAAGAATAAGCCGTCCTACAGCCGTCAAGCCGTCCTACAGTCGTCCTACCTTGTCCTACCTACACACTAGCCGTCCTACAGCCGTCAAGCCGTCCTATAGCCGTCCTACCTTGTCCTACCTACACACTAGGACGGCTACCTTGTCCTCTACAGCCGTCCTACCTTGTCCTACCTACACACTAAGACGGCTACCTTGTCCTACCTACACACTAAGACGGCTACCTTGTCCTACCTACACATTTGTATCATGTATATATATCCTTGTAATCTTGTAGAGAAAGACAATGAAAAAATTTGCATTCTCTTCTATTTGCATTCTCTTCCATTTTTCCACATTCATGTATCAATAACAAATATATTTTTAGCCTACATACCTTTTTCTACATGGTATACAGAGCAGGTTTATAACCCTAGCCCTAATTTTTTTTTCGGCAGCTTTCTCTGCCGTTCCCATGGCTGACTCTTCTTCTTCCGATAGTGTTTTTTCCCTTCATCATTCCGACCACCCGAATCTTGTCCTTGTATCCAAGAAGTTGAATGGTGATAACTACACATCCTGGGCCCGTGGCATGCAGCTTTCCTTGAGTGCCAAGAATAAACTTGGTTTCATCACTGGCGATATCCAAGAACCTTCTTCCTCCGACGACCCTGATGCTCACGCGGCTTGGCGTCGTTGCAATGACATGATTCTCTCTTGGCTTCTGCATTCCTTGGAACCTGACCTTCAAGAATCTGTGCTTTTTTCCACCTCTGTCCAAGCTGTATGGGATGATCTTCGCGAACGCTTCTCTCAGAGTAATGCTCCACGCATCTTCCAACTCAACCGGGAACTTGCTACAATTTCTCAAGGTTCTTCTTCTATCTCCGCCTATTTTACTCGCCTGAAAGCTCTCTGGGATGAGCTTGTTTCTTATAATGATGGCTGCACGTGCTCTTGCAACGCCAAGCATGACCGTCAACAACTCATGCAATTTTTAATGGGCCTCAACGAATCCTTTGCTGCTGTTCGTGACCAGATTCTTTTAATGAATCCCCTCCCCATTGTTCGTCAGGCCTGTTCCTCGGTGTCTCAAGCTGAAAAACAACGCTCCCTGGGCGTCCTCCGCTCTGTCGATCAACCTGCTGCCATGGCTGTTCGTGGCCCGTCTCGTCCCTCCTCTGCTCGTCCTCCCCTCCACTGCACCTACTGCAATTTTGATTATCATACCCGAGACACCTGCCATAAACTTCATGGCTATCCCATTGGCCATCCCCTCCATGGCCAACCGTGGCGACCACCGCGCCGTGCCACTGCTTCCAGTTCTTCCCGCAGCCATGCACCTTCTAGTCCTCCCCAGCAGCCACGGTTTTCTGCTTCCCGGCCCCATAATTTCATCCAGGCCCATCACGTGCAAGGCACCCAGGCCCCCGCCTCCTCTTCTACTCCAGCGACCCACCAAGTGCACGGGACCCAGCCCACTTTGCATGACTTGCAGCTTGCCATGCCTGACCTCTCTGCCGAGCAGCACTCCCGTGTTCTAGCTGCTCTACGTGACACCACCACCCCTCCTCAGGCCAATGCCGTGCTCACTACTGATTTTGCCCAAGGTTTGTTACCTGTCACCTCTCGTCATGGTCAATGGATTCTTGACAGTGGTGCTACGGATCATATTACTTCTTCCGCTTCATGTTTGGTTAATCGTTCTCCTTCACATTTGCCGCCTGTTTCTTTGCCTAGTGGTGCTTCCGCTCGCATTACTTTTACCGGCACTCTTCCTTTAAATTCCTTAGTTACTTTGAAGGATATTTTATGTGTCCCTAATTTCCGAGTGGACCTTTTATCGGTTGGTAAACTTACAGATGGATTATCGTGTTTCATAACCTTCTTTCCTTTTTGGTGTGTTTTGCAGGACTTGGTTTCGAAGGCGATGATTAGTGTGGGTAAGCGACGTGGCGATCTGTATTACCTTGTGGCCCTTACCTCTTCTCTCCCCACCCGTCAACCTCTCTGCAACATCATTACCATCCCCTCCTCCCTCTGGCATAGGCGTCTTGGTCACCCCTCCTCCACTCGTTTGCAAGCTTTAGCATCTAGCTCTCTTAATTGCACTTTTGATTCTAGTCATATTTGTGATGTTTGTCCGTTGGCAAAACAAACTCGTCAACCTTTTCCTTTGAGTTCAATTTCATCAACTTTCCCTTTTGCTTTAATTCATTGTGATATTTGGGGCCCGAATCGTCAATCTTCTCTTTCTGGTGCTAATTATTTCTTAACCATTGTGGATGATTTTTCTCGCTTTACGTGGGTCTTCCTCATGAAACATAAATCCGACACTCAACAATTAATTAAGGATTTTTTTGCTTATGTCACTACCCAATTCCGCACTACCATCCAATGCATTCGTACTGACAATGGTGGTGAATTTTTATCTCTTCGTAGTTTTTTCTCTGATCATGGGGTGCTTTTACAAACTTCTTGTGTTTATACCCCCCAACAAAATGGCGTTGTTGAAAGAAAACATCGTCATCTTCTTGAAACCGCTCACGCCCTTCGTTTTCAATCCCATTTTCCTATCAAGTTTTGGGGGGAATGTGTTCTTACCGCTACTTATCTCATCAATCGTCTCCCTACCCGTCTTCTCCATCATAAATCCCCATTTGAGGTTCTCTTTTCGAAAACCCCATCTTATGACCACTTCCGCGTCTTTGGTTGTCTGGCATATGCCACCTCTGTCACTCCCACCACCAAATTTTCCCCTCGGGCTCATCGTTGCATTTTTCTCGGTTATCCTCATGGACAAAAGGCCTATACCCTTTACGATCTCGACAATCACCGCATTTTCACTAGTCGAGACGTCATCTTTCACGAAAGTACTTTCCCTTATGCCGTTTCTCACCCTCCTATCCCATCCTCTTCGCCTACCCTACCCATCCCACCCCCTCTGGACTTTACATATAACCCACCCCTTCCTGCCCCGACGCCTCACCCTCCTCCACCTTCCTCTCCTTCCACGCCTCCCACAGATTCCCTTGCTGCCCCATTACCCGTTCCTCCCCATGCCCCTGCCCTCTCGGCATCCCCTCCTTCCCCCCCCCCCCCCCCGGCTACTTCCTTACCTTTCACCCTTTTACCCACGGACATCCCTACCCCCCCACTACCTACCAATCCTCCCCTTCCCCGCACCTCTTCCCGTGCCCATAAACCTCCATCCTATTTAAAAGACTACGTTTGCTCGCAGGTGATTCTGCCATCCCACCCATCTTCGACTTCGCAACCCGGTTCTACACAAGGTACGCGATATCCACTTTGTAATTTTCTCTCTTATCACCGTTACTCTCCCAGGCATTTTTCTTACATTAACTCTGTCAGTCGGATTGTGGAGCCTTCCTCCTTTGCCGAGGCTGCCACTGACCCCAATTGGCAACGTGCTATGACTGAGGAGCTTCAAGCTTTACATGCTAATGGTACTTGGACTTTAACTTCCTTGCCCCCTGGCAAAATTCCCATTGGTTGTAAGTGGGTGTACAAACTCAAGCACAATTCCGACGGCTCTATTGACCGCTACAAAGCTCGTTTGGTTGCTAAAGGCTTCACTCAGGCTGAAGGTATTGATTATCATGACACTTTTTCTCCTACTGCTAAGATGATTACAGTGCGTTGTCTTCTTGCTCTTGCTGCTAGTCAGTCTTGGTCTCTTCATCAGCTTGATGTTAATAATGCTTTCTTACATGGTGACTTACATGAAGAAATCTATATGTCTCCTCCTCCTGGTCTTCGGCGACAGGGGGAGAATCTTGTGTGTCGCCTTCACAAGTCACTTTATGGTCTTAAGCAGGCTTCTCGCCAATGGTTTGCCAAATTCACTAGTGCCATCATTTCTGCCGGTTTTCAACAATCCAAAGCTGACTATTCATTGTTCACTAAAAAGTCTGGTATTTCTTTCACAGCTTTGCTCATTTATGTGGATGATATTGTGATTACAGGCAATGATGCTAGTGCCATTAATTCTCTGAAGTCTTTTCTACGTGATCATTTTCGGATAAAAGACCTTGGTGATTTAAAATATTTTTTGGGTATTGAGGTTTCTCGTTCCAAACAAGGGATTTATATTTCTCAACGCAAGTATGCATTAGAGATTCTCAAGGACTATGGTTTTTTGGGAGCACGACCCATTGCTTTTCCTATGGATGACACAAAATTATCTGATAAAGGAGAACTTCTCAAGGATCCTGAAAAGTATCGACGATTAGTAGGTCGGTTAATATATCTCACTATCACTCGGCCGGATATCACCTATTCTGTGCATGTTCTAAGCCGTTTTATGCATGAGCCAAGGATATCTCATATGGATGCTGCGCTTCGTATTGTTCGTTATTTGAAGGCTACTCCAGGTCAAGGTTTATTATTTCGTTCTGACAACCAGACCAAGTTAACTGCGTTTTGTGATTCTGATTGGGCAGGTTGCCCTATCACTCGCCGTTCGACTACTGGGTATTGTGTATTCTTGGGCGGTTCTTTGATTTCTTGGCGGACGAAACGACAGAAAACCGTTTCGCTCTCTTCAGCAGAGGCGGAATATAGGGCCATGGCAGGTGCTTGTTGCGAGATAGTTTGGCTTCGTTTTTTGTTGAAGGATTTGAACATTCCTTTGGATGGTCCTTCCATTTTATTTTGTGATAATCAAGCAGCGTTACATATAGCTGCCAATCCTGTTTTTCATGAACGAACTCGTCACATTGAGATGGATTGTCACTTTATACGAGATAAGATTGTAGATGGCACAATAGAGACCAAGCATGTGGGTACGGCACAACAGTTGGCAGACTTGTTTACCAAACCTCTTGGGAATGAAAAGTTTTCGGGTATGTTACGCAAGTTGGGAGTTCTTGACATCCACTCTCCAACTTGAGGGGGAGTGTTAGACAAATAAGGAATATGGTTGGAGTCATTGTGTAATTGTATATAATATTATTATTGGAAGAATAAGCCGTCCTACAGCCGTCAAGCCGTCCTACAGTCGTTCTACCTTGTCCTACCTACACACTAGCCGTCCTACAGCCGTCAAGCCGTCCTATAGCCGTCCTACCTTGTCCTACCTACACACTAGGACGGCTACCTTGTCCTCTACAGCCGTCCTACCTTGTCCTACCTACACACTAAGACGGCTACCTTGTCCTACCTACACATTTGTATCATGTATATATATATCCTTGTAATCTTGTAGAGAAAGACAATGAAAAAATTTGCATTCTCTTCCATTTGCATTCTCTTCCATTTTTCCACATTCATGTATCAATAACAAATATATTTTTAGCCTACATACCTTTTTCTACAGTTATCATGGCAGTCCATGTAAAAACATCTCTTGTGCTCATTTCATGGAAAATTTCAAGAGCCCGTATAACGTCTCCACACTTCGAATACATGTCAATCAAGGCATTCTTCACAGAGATATTGGTGTAAAAGCCACTTCTCTCGCAGTATGTATGCACCCATCTTCCATGGTCTAATGCACCTGAATGCCCACACGCAGATATTACACAAGCAACCATTGCTGCGTCTGCTTCAACTCCATCTAATTGCATTTCCCTAAACAATTCAATGGCCTCCTTGAACGACCGTGACTGAGCATAACCGGCGATCATAGAAGTCCAACACACTACATTTCGCTGCTCAATTCTATCGAAAACCCTTCGAGCATCATCCATGCGCCCACATTTCACATACATGTCGATCAAAGAACCCAAGAATACATCCAATGGAAACCCACCTGGGAACACTAACCCATGAATTTGCCTCCCCAAATGAAGACACCCCATCTTCCCACAAGCAGTGAGAGCGCTGACCAACGTCACATTATCGGGCCTCGTAAATGCAACCATTTCCTCAAACACCTGGAGTGCATCCCGGTTCCGATTGCTCTGCAAATACCCAGAAACAACGCTGTTCCAAGAGACCACGTCGCGAACTGAAACGGGAAGAAAGTCGAACACTTTACGAGCAGAGTGAAGCAATCCGCACGCGGAGTACATCGAAACAAGGCCGTTTTGGACGAAGACGTCGATTTCGAGCCCGAGCGCGACTGTAAAAGCGTGAAGCTCTTGGCCCTTGTGGGGGAGATTGAGACGACCGCATGCTTTGAAGAGGAAAGGGAAGGAGTAGTTGTCGGGAAGCAAATGAGGGTACCGACGTCGCACGAGATTGTAGTGAAAGAGCGCTTCTTGCGGGCAGGAGCTGAGCGAGAAGGCTTTGAAGATGAAGTTGCAGGCGAAGAGATTTGGGTTTTGAATCTGGGAGAAGAGGGAGCAGGAAAATTCGAGGCGGCGGTGGGAGAGGGAGAGGAGGAGGAGCTTGCTGGAGACGAAGGAGTTGGTGGAGAAGACGCCGGAAGTAAAGGCGTGGGAGACGAGTTGGTAAAACTGCTTGGGGTTGAGATCTCCGCAGAGACGGCCGTTTGGGTTTTGGTGTGAGGATTCGAAGTGACATTGCGGCATTGCAGGCTCGTCGGCCGCCGGTAGTAGCCTTGTAAAACAAAAACAAACCAATACAACTTTGTATGAAGGCGATCCATGCAAAGTGTTTGTAATTAGCAACTAGCCATAGCATTTTCAAGCCACTTCCTTGTGTTCGTATTTGATGTCCTTTATTTTTTTCTAATGTCTAATTATTAGAAGATCGAATCGAGTTGAACCTACAATTATTAACTGATTACATATCATGGCTTGATGCTACTTATTACAATAATTATTACGATGAATTGTCATTCAGTACGTTAATCATCAAAGTTAGAGTAGTTGAAAAATGCAATTCATTTGACAATTTTTTTATTAATAATGAAAAAACGACTGATCTCGAGTCTCTTCAACATTACTCGTATGATTTCTATCGTTTTGATAAATAAAAAACATTACTCATATTATTACTAATAATATTTCTTTTTTCAAAATTGAAAACAGCCAGAGCTCTTAATTCCCCGTCTCTTGTGAAAAATGACGTAATTAAAAAGAAAAAAACCAAATAAGAATATAGAAATTTCCATTTAACCGGGTGAATAATCATTTGGGCTTGGACCCGGCCCAATCACGAGAAAGAACAGAACCAAAAAGGCCGAAACTCACAAGGGACGCAACGATGCGTCAAGTATGGACGTGGCCGGATCTCATTGGTCCACTGGACGTGGCACCTGATTTGATTGGCGGAAGCAAGTCGAAGGCAGTGTTGTGCAGATCTATATGTACAAGTCTCGGAGCTGTGTTTCCCAGAGAGGGGAGTTGTCAAAGAACTTCGAGGAGGGAGAGAGAGAGAGAGAGATACAGGAGAGAGTTTTAGAGAGAGAGAAAGATGGTTAAGGTTCGCGCTGGTGTTCTTCCGGTGCTGCTGCTTCTCGCAGCTTGCTTTGCATTTCAGCAGCTATCTGCTTCCGACGATACGGTAATTTGCATCGTCTCACTCTGTAATTGCACTTTCATGCTTTGAATCTCAGATTTGAATCCCAATTTCTTACGAATTTCGATTGATTTGTGAATTTAGGTGTTTTACGATTCGTTTGATGACACATTCGAAGGCCGATGGATCGTCTCTAGCAAAGAAGAGTACCAAGGTCCGTTCTTTCTCTCTAATTTAAGAGAAAAAAGATTATATATTTTTTTGTATGTGAATGTTTGTATGTGTCTGTAGTAATTGGATCGTTGTGTGATCGATCGATCTGAGTATATTAATGGTTTCCTTGTATGTTAAACTCGAATAATTGTGTTAGCGCAGATGCGGATTAGGTCAGTTGGTCACGGCACGCTGTGCCTGAGTTCGAATCCCCCACCCTGTAGATTAGATTAGTTATAATATTGTTTTTGTGACAGAAATAATCATTTTGTAACTATTAAGCTAATAGCTAAGTGAACTTAAGCAACCGTACAAATCCCTATGATGCGAAATATTGTACCTTTTGGAGGACAATATGTAGAGTGAGATATTACAGTAATGTATCTTTCTGTTTTCATGGAATTATTTATTGTGTGATCGGATCTTGTTGTGCAAACGTATGGCTTTTGTGAATCGTAATGGACTTGAATGAGATACGAAATTTTTATATCCCCTGCTCATAAAATCTGACAATTCTAGCTCATTGATCCTGATTTGGGGACGTTTGTTGCCGTATATGGAGTTGCAAGCTTATAGTGACGTCTAATTTGCGTTTAGGTGTGTGGAGCCACTCGAAGAGTGAGGGTCATGAGGATTATGGGCTTCTTGTGAGTGAGAAGGCCAAGAAGTACGCAATCGTGAAGGAGCTTGAGAAGCCTGAGAGTCTGAATGATGGAACTATTGTTCTCCAATTTGAGACCCGTCTCCAGAATGGGCTTGAATGTGGTGGTGCCTATCTGAAATACCTTCGACCCCAGGAGGCTGGATGGGAACCTAAGATATTTGACAATGAGTCTCCTTATTCGATCATGTTTGGACCTGACAAATGTGGGCTCACAAACAAGGTTCACTTCATTTTCAAGCACAAGAACCCCAATAGCGGAGAGTACGTTGAACACCATTTGACCACTCCACCTTCTGTCCCAGCTGACAAACTTACTCATGTGTACACTGCCATTCTGAAACCAAATAACGAGGTGGTAATTCTGGTTGACGGGGAAGAGAAGAAGAAGGCGAATTTCCTATCTGCTGATGATTTTATGCCACCACTTATTCCTACCAAGACAATCCCTGATCCAGAGGATAAGAAGCCTGAGGACTGGGATGAGAGAGCCAAAATTCCAGACCCAAATGCTGTTAAGCCAGAGGATTGGGATGAGGACGCCCCAATGGAAATTGTTGATGAAGAAGCAGAGAAACCCGAAGGATGGTTGGATGATGAGCCTGAGGAGATAGATGATCCTGATGCCACAAAACCAGAAGATTGGGATGATGAGGAGGATGGTGAATGGGAAGCCCCAAGGATCGATAACCCGAAGTGTGTGACAGCCCCTGGTTGTGGCGAATGGAAGAAGCCAATGAAGAGAAACCCAGCTTACAAGGGAAAATGGCATGCTCCACTCATCGATAACCCCAGTTACAAGGGTATCTGGAAGCCTCAGGAGATTCCAAACCCCAGCTACTTTGAAGCTGACAAACCCAACTTTGAGCCTATCGCTGCTGTTGGCATTGAGATCTGGACAATGCAAGATGGTATATTGTTTGACAACATTTTGATAGCGAAAGACGAGAAAGTTGCACAAGCATACAGAGAGACCGCTTGGAAACCAAAATTTGAAGTTGAGAAGGAGAAGACGAAGGAAGAGGAAGATGTTCAGGGCGCAGAAGGGTTCCTTGTCACTGTCCAGGTAAATATTTTGCAACTTATCAGTTCTTGCTGTTGTCTAATGGAATTTATATGATGGATACTTTGAACAGTTACTGATACTCATGTTTTTATTTCCTGCAGAAGAAAATATTTGACCTCCTATACACAGTCGCAGATCTTCCCTTTTTAAGTTCCCACAAGTCTAAGATCATTGTAAGTCATCAGTCTTTCGTTTATTATCTGTTTTGAAGGTGATTTTCTGGAACGCAACCTAAAATCCAAGCTTGTTTTGTGCAGGATCTCATCGAGAAGGCAGAGCAACAACCAAATCTCACCGTTGGCATCCTTGTTGCCATTGTGGTGATCATCTTCACCGTATTGGTCAAGCTACTCTTTGGCGGGAAGAAACCTGTGAGTGTTGAAGGCCCTCAAACACTTCGAATGAAGTATTTCTGCTAGTGATGTTGCTTGTTGCTAAATGTTACTTTCTCTTTGTGCAGGCAAGAGTTGAGAAGAAAACCAATGGAGCCGCCGCTGCTTCAAGCAGCAGCGCAGCAGCTAAGGAAGATGAGAAGGAGAAGGAGAAGGAGGAGGAGGAGAAGGAGAAGGAGAAGGAGAAGGAGGGTACTTCATCTGAGAGCGAGAAGGAAGGAGCCGCTGCTCCTCGCAGAAGGACAACGACCAGGCGTGAAAACTGAGGCGGGGAAGATAGAGGGAGCTACCGATGGCAGTTTGCACTTGCATCATCTTCAAATTTTGAGCCTTCGTATGTTTTTGTAGGTTATTCATTAATGTTGGCAATATTTTTCTTTTCTTTTGTTCTTTTAGCCTTTTTATGTTGAAACAGTTAAATGCATGAGGAGTGTAAATGACGCATCTATTAAGCGATTTTCTAATGACCAAAACAAAAGAATTTCTTTGACAGCATGATGATTGCAAGTCTATGATAGTTCGTGTTTTTATTTGTTCGAGCGATATTCTAATCTCTTCTTACCCGTAGTTTAATCTCTTCTTACCTAAACTACGGAGGACAGACAGATGAAAGACAAGGAGGAATAATAGGATTCAGAGAAGGGCCTTAGTTGTTGATTGTTTGGGTAATTTGGAGGAAGATGTGAGATTAGATGCTAAATATCACATCTAAAAACTTTTGCCATTTTTGAGGATTTGGAAGCGGACTTAATGTTTATTTACGAACACAACTAAATCAAAAAAAAAAAAAAAAAAAAAAAAAAAAACAGGAAGAAAGTTGTTGTAAACGTATTCACAACCAGGAGTCAGAATTTTATCTCAATTGGGACATCATAAAAATGTTATTTATTACTAGCTATACGTTCAACTACGATTTGTCCTATTTCTAGTTTCCTACAAGTAATCTAAGGCCAAGGCATTTCACAACGGTTTATGCCATTTTATAGGATGGAGTTCATGAGACCTATATAACACTCAATAACCCAAGATAGCATCAATGACCAATTTAGAGTCCCCTTCAATCGTCATTTATGAGTAGCAAATTTTAAGCATCACCAAGAGCCACCGTTTCCGCCACCAAAAATCTTCCTACCAGCCAGTTAGGGATTCCCAAACGCATTTCTCCTCAACGAATTCTTTTCCCAATCAGAGAAGAAGGGCAGGCCTTGGTAACGAGATATTTTTTTAGTGTGATTGGAACACGAAGTGGTATACCACGTGTTACTATAAAAATAATGAGATGTGTGTTATAAAGTTAATAACTTAAAAATAAAATTTTTCATGTATGAAAACACATGCATACCACCCGTATTCCAGTCACAATAAAAATTTTCTTGGCAACGTCTTCTCATTAATACAGGACGCCGACAAAAAATATGAGCAATTGGATGTTCGATGGTATATCACCGATAACACAGCGTTGTATTCGAACACAATCAACCAATCTCACTAACGCATTCGGTAAATAGTTGAAGCTGTGGGTCGTGGCTCTGTGTAACTTTTATCATTCATTCACATAGGTTGACAAACTTGACACTCCTTAACCTTCATTGTTGTAAACTTAACACACGTCGATCAATAATAAACAACCAATAATAAAGGCCACACGCAAACAGCTCGAAACGGTTAATGTTTGCTGCAGGAAAGCTTTTTCGAAATGTATCGTTGTATACCGAAAAAAATTTATAAATACAAGACACTAATTAAAGGTTAAGCTTTTGGCGGACAGACAAAATTGTCTATGCTGGTCTCAAAAGAGAGACTGAACAACACATGGGGTAGAGTTTTACCTTATTCGAATTTTGCAAAAAAATTGTTCCCTCTCATCCAAAAAAACAGACAATCCGCAGACCGGAAACAAAACTTAACTGCAACAACATAACGTTCCTTTTTTCTTCTTTCTTTTCCTCTCTTACTCTGAAAAGCATATGATATATGCTATAAATTAAACTTGTCTTACGCCGGAGTTGTTTTTTTAACTTATCCTCCGTCACTATTACTGTATATTCATCGCTTGCCAGCAGCGGCCTTCCTAACCGGAGGAACGTCCTCATCATCGGACTGGATGTCTCCGTAGCGCCACATCCCCCGCCTATCAGTCCTTGCTTCTTCCTGAAACTTTTCCAAGTTCTCGATTGCTGTCTTCCTCTCCTTGGTTTCACGTTTCTTCATTTTCTCTAGCCTTGCAAGTCCTTCCTGAAAATTTCACAAATTTAAACAGATGACATTCAGAAAGACATTACGAAAAAAAGTTTAAAAAGATTCAGACAAGCATTACGTATTTATATAACATGATGAGGGTTCTGTTTGACAGAAGCATGAATTCATCGATGTTTTATTGTATACTTGATCACAAATTAAACATTACTTATAAGTTCACAACAGATTGTTTCCGAGTAAAACTGATTATAGATGTCCTCGAGGGACAACATATATACACAGATTTGGTGTGGGTAGGATTGTGAAGGGCAGCAGGAAAGAATTTAAAAGATGAGATTCAAAATAAATAGAAAAAAGAGCTATAACTCAAACCTGAAGCATGGCGGCATTCAAGCTGATCTCAGCATCCACAGCGACAAGAGTCACAAGAAGCACTGGCCCGGTCCCCTGACCCTTAACTTTCCCCCCTGAAAGATCCCTTTCCTCAATCATGGCCCTAAATTCTTTGGCACTGTTTAATGCGTGCTCACTTAAATACTCTGCTGCTTCTTGACCAAAGTCCTCCTCCAAGCCCGGGACTTTAACGTATGCAAGGCTGCATAATTGAGCAAGACCAGGTGCGGAGGAAACCGAAGGGTCAAGAGGCCGTATCTGACTGTAAGGGACAACCTCTTGGTTACCATAATCTATGTAGAAAACTTCAAACTTGTCTTTAGGGGATTCCACGGCTCCTCGAGGTGCATTGACAATCTTTGCATGAAGAAATACACAAATTAAATAATTTGAAATTATGCAGACTCAGTGTACAAGTCACATAATCAGACTTGCCTTTTATGAAAATAGGGAAAAAAATGTATGCTTATGGACTAAAATAACTCAAGAAGATTAAAAATATTTATTACAATTGGAATATAAAACTGACGATTCAGGTTGAAACTCACCATTGCGCGGTTCCAAGAGTTATCTGCACTAAACTGAGCAAGGACAATGTCACCCTTCTTAGGATTATAAGCACCAATTACGGGAGCTTCTTGAAGATTCAAAGATGCAAGCTGTTGCTGAATAGAGGCAATTTTCTGATCCCCAACTGTCTGAACATAAAATTTACCACTTCCCAAAATCTCTGTTACCACTACCTGAAAGTAAGGAACATGATAGATATTACTTAACATTTTATAACACGTAGAATGGGAAATAATAAAATGCAATTGCATTCCAAGTACCTTTAGCACTTCTTTCTGTTTGGTGTTGTCAACAGCTGAACCGTTGGGAACCTCCTCTCCTTCAACATAGTTCTCCCAGATCTGCAAAAGAAAAAAAGAATGTAAATTAGCATAGTTACCAGGAAGACAGCTGTAATAATGTAGGTATGTTGCTTCACATACTTTCAGTTTCTTCTTTTTTGCAGATTCCTCCGCTTTTTCAAGAAGGTGCCCATCAGGGATTTCACCGCCAAAAGAATTTTGAAATTTTGCAAGGCCAGCTTCAACAAGGGCAACCGCCACATTGGTCTTTGACTCCCATAAAGATCCCAAGAAGGTCCCGGTTCTATCAACAGTCTCAACTTCAATCTGTAAACGACATAACTTTATCAAAGCTAGAACATAACCAAGTGGCAACAAGAATTTAATGTTAAATGAGATTACCTCAACATCTCTCTGCATAATTCTTCGCCTCATGAGCGCAATTGCTTCGTCTGAATATGGCTCCTCACGACCAGGACATCTGACACCAGAGAATGCGAAGGCAATGCTGCATGTTTCCTTGGGAATCAATAATTTAAAACGATGCCCACTGAGGACATATTCCACAACAGCAGGAATTTTCCTCCTTTTCTGTAAGAATGGAAAGAAGTCCCTGGCTTTCTTTGCTGATGCCTGTTAAAGACAACATCAATTAAGGAATGAGTGAAATTGTATACCGACAGTTAAGACACATCAATTAAGTAAGGAATGACTGAATAATTTTATTGCTCACCACTGTCAAGTCTGTAATGTGCATGACTGGAGGTTCCTTGGTAGAATGTATTCCTTTCTTTCCAGCAGTAGCACGTGTTTCTGCCGTCATAAGGGCATCATAATAGTTTGATCTCTCCTCAAAATCTCGATGTCTAATAACAGTGCCAAAGCCACGTGAAACCACCAACTCAGCAACATTCACACCAGCCTGCTGACTGGCAGGCGCAGATGAAGCAGGTGCTGGGGCGTCATCACCCTCAGCCTTAGTAGGAGATGCAAGGAAAACTGTTCCAAAATCCATTACCCTCGAATCGGCAGGTCCAGAAGTAGGTGCAGCTCCCTCTCCAGGGACGACCTTCCTTGAATACTCCATTTGAACATTTACCTACAGAACATGAGAAATGGAAATATATTGAATTAATTTGAAATTAAAAGAGAGACTTCTATGATGAAGAAAACAGTGAATCAAAACTAATCTCATACTTGACGTCCAATAAGGCGTGTTCTCAGGAACTCTTTGGCTTCACGGGCATATGGAGCTGGCTTTTCTTCCCTACGAGGATTGCCCATTTTCGGACACCTAATACTTGAAAGATTAACTCGCCTCTCTGCTAGTGGACTGCCAAATGGAACAGAATCATCAGCAACAATCACGCAGTCCCCGCTTACAACCTCCACAACCTGGAAGAAAGAAAAATCAATTACATAAGTACATATTATAGGACAAATCATTATGTTGTGATAAACATACATAACCATAACTAACATTCCATACTACCTTTCCTGTGAAATTCTGGTTATGAATTGCCTTTGAATTTGTAGGTGGGGGTGTGTAGTTTGTCCAAATCCTCAACTTGCTTTTTTTCGCTTGAAGCTCTGCAGTCTTCAGCCGCCGCTTCACATCGTCTTCCAACATGGTTGCACTCCATTCAACGTACTTTGCATAACCCTAAACAAAAGGTTTGAATATTGTCAGTATGCCCTAGATATGGGCCTGAGAGAGGGGATAAGAGATTTACAATCTGACAATAGAGCATGCAAGAAGCTGCATGGAAAGATTGAAAGCAAGCCATAAAATATTTCAACAGTCAGGGATAGGAAAACATTAGTCATCGATAATGTTAAATTTGAAATAACTACACAGTTTAAGCTCTTACATTTTCAACAAGCTCAAGGGCCAAGTCTTTTGCCGAGTCCCCATCAGAGTAATATACTGACCCAATCAAATTACTGAACTTGTCATTGCCTTCCAGAACGATGCGGACCTATAAATCGATCACAATATTGATAAGATTGTAATAACAATGTCCAAGATAACCTACAATAGAAAGTTGCTTACATCTCTATGCAACACACGAATTTCTGTAAAATGTTTAGCTTCCAATGCATATGGATCAGCAGAAACTTCAACAGACGATGCTGTTGAAGCTAAAATCCTTTGAGCAGAAGTTAGAGGGGCTCGAGGTTCAGAAGAAACATCTCCATTTGTTTTATTGGAAGTTGTTTCTGGTTCAGAAACAATGTCTGATGTAACAGGTCTCCTTCCCACTGATGGGGCCTAATTGGAAGAGAGAAATTATGTTATATATACATGTTATTACTTTCTCTGAGTAAAAATCAGATAAGAACAATATCTTATACGTATGTGTCCAGATTGAAGAAAGAATGCATACCTGAATTCCTGCAACGAATACTTGGACAAACTGAAAATCCGGAAGCAAGTAGGCCCTAACTGTGCTTCCATCACGAACCTGCTCGACAATACATTCCATTGACCTGCCTTTATTTTCAGCCAACAGACTCACAGCATCTAAGTTGCTTGCATTCCCAATAGCAGAGGGAGGTAGATTCCTTTTGGATGCTTCACCAGCACCAGGAACCTGTAATTATCAACAAAATAATCATGCTTCATGTCCTCAAATACAGAACGAGTTTGACGTCAACTTTCAACATACTGCAACATGTTAGATGTACAATATAAGAAAAAAGGAGGGAAAGAATTTGAGTGCAAACCTTGCTATGAAGACCAAGGCCCTCAGTCCTAGCTTGCTCTTGGAGACGTAGCAGCTCTGCAATGTAAGGACTCGCTTCTGCTTTCTGTGGACCTTGCTTACCCTCCTTGACCTGCACAAACAGGATTCAGCTTACAGCCATTGGAAATAAACATTAAATAAAAAATCAGCAACCAATAGAAATAAAAAGATAACTACCTTTGCCCAGCCTTCAGCAACAACCAGCATGGCAAGATTCTTGTCACCAAGGAAAACCGAGCCGAATTCCCGCCCTATCTGTTGTACAACATAGTCCACTCTGAAAGCCACCTCCTGTTTGAAAAATATAATGAGGTGGATGCATCATGCACATAATTATCAAAGATGACTAGTATTGAGAAAATAAAGCACAAGAACGTATATAAAATAAGCACCTTTCCTATGCAGAGTTTCCTCAGAAACTCCCTGCTGCCCCATGCAAATGGTTCATCCTGGCCATCTCTACGAGCCTAGCAATAAAAACATCACAATAGCAAAAAAAAACATTAAAAAACTACTCCGTGATCAATAGCAAAAAATTAAGCTAAAACAGAACCATAATCTGTTATTATAAATTTCTAATTCTCAAATGCTGGAAAAGACCAAGAATTTACAACAATTCAATGCAAAGACCAAATAAAAATACATAGGTAGATGAAAGACAAGGGATGTTATTCATTTTACCAGTTTCGGAGCCATAAGTGACGACAGAGTGATGGTTCTTTCGGGTGGAGGTCCGGCCTTGTTGGCTGTGAGGGCCATGACGACCAAGGAGTCCCCTGAAGGCACAGCCTTCACTCTCCCTCTGTACCATCCTGTGGAAGCTGTTGATGAAGCCATCTCAACAGCCTTCTAAAATTTTGATCGAGATCTACACCACCAAAATCCAAATAAACCCATCAACAAAAACCCAATTAAATTACAAACAACACAACCCAATTAATCTTCAAAAAAGCCACAACCCAATTAAATTTAATCACCAAATCTCTGTTAACACTAAATATCTCTCCAACCCAACATGCAAAGCCACAATCTTTACAAACACCAACAATCAAATCCGAACCAGAACGTCAACATTCAGATCCAAATCCCACACCAACAATGACATGCATCAATACGACAACGACATATCGAATACGACATGACAAAAAACAGCAGAATTAACCATTCGAGTCACAAGATCTATCAATCAATCGCAGATTGCAAAACCAAACAGTTTTCCCTCGAATCTTCTTAATTCCGCGTAATGCAAACAATAACAATCCGATTAAATGATCCGAAGCAAAAATTTCAAGCCAGAGAGATCTGCGAATGCGATGGAAAGAGAGATTACCAAGCTGGATCGGATCAGGCTATTCGGATCTATCCGGACTGACGCGTTTTATCGGATCCTTGGGGTCGTCGAAACGGCGTCGTCGAGCGGCGGGATCAAGACGAAATCGAAACAGAGAGAGAAGATATTTCGCAATGGCTTTCAGAAGCGTTGCATATATAGGGGAACGATGGCGAGCTCTGCATCCAGCAATACGTTTATATTTATACCCCGCGTTTTGTATCGAAATTACCCAAATGCCACGGCGGTTTAAATTTCTTACCCTTTCCATTTCGGATTATTACTAATTAGGTAATTAGTTATTTTGAGAGGGGAAATGTGGAATTACAGAATCTATCTGGATGTAAACTCTAATCCCAAAAGGTTCTGACACGGATTAGGACAAATTAAACGGCCCACTTTTCTTATGTCATAATTTTGGCATCCCTTGTCCTCCTCTCCTCGATGGAATTTAATTTTAACCCATTATTTAATAAAAGACGTCACAACTTTTGTATATATACTCAACAAACACTAACATTGTTAGTAAATTCATGTATTATACTCGTATCAACATATTTTTTTAACTTATTTTTGTTTTTCGTACACATTTGAAAGATTCATTAAGTTGCATGTTTTATAACTTCAAAGTACTATACATGTATTATATGCGAACGTAAGTATTAATACACGTTCATTTTGACATTTTTTTAATAAAACATATAAAAATCATGGATTCTATGCTTATTGTAACATATTAATGAAAAAAATAAATAAATTGAAATTTTAAGAAAAATGACCGATTTTCAAAATTATTTTTTTAACGAAGTTATCGTAAAATAGGCGTATGTATTTTTCACATAATATACCCGTTTTATTTTACTAACGATGAACGCAAGCAAGTAATAAAACGTAACGTAAAGCCCAAAAACTACAAAAGGGAAAAAGCAAAGCACTAATAAGCAATACAAGAATTTTATTTTGGTTACATCATATAGAAGCAAACTTTTATCTAAGTGATTGGTAATCATGATTCGCCTAAGAAATAAATTTTGACACGTTATCTCACCTTTTATTGTTATGTAGGTTTTTCTAAAGATTCAAGGATTTCCTTTTTTTTTTTACGAGATAGCTATCTTTTGTGTATTAACTTTACATAGCTTAGCCTTTTATCATGTAATTGATTACTTTTTGATACGTCATCTATCACACTGTAATTCTCTCTAACACAACCCCGAGAAGAGTTACTTTAATTGACCCAAGTCTCTCTCATTTTATATGATCAACAACATCATTTGTCCCACTTTAGTCCTCATTGTCACCCTCTAAGAAGAGTGAATTCAATTGAGCTCGGTTTCGATAATCATTTCCCTCTCAATTTTCATAGTCAACAATGTCATTTGTCACACGTCCAACTTTTTACCTATCATAATCCTAATCCATTTAAGAAATAAATTCTGACACAGTATCTCGCTTTTTGTTGCTAGCTATGTGAATCCCAATGATATGAGATTTCCCCTTTCCTTTTAAAATATAACAATTGCATTTGTATTAAATTTACAAAACTTAAGATGTCTTTATCCTATAATGGTTTGCTCTTAAATACGTTACGTGTCCTACTTCAATCTTTTATGTCAAATTCCGAGAGTAGTTAATTCTAGGAAAATTTTTGACAAAATTATTAAAATGAGACACAACGTTTGGAGGACCAAATTAAACGACAAGTATAAGATCCGATTACTTGTCGTAATTAACCATAGAACCATAGATAAAGGACCTGCACTTTTCTAAAGAGAGATGATTTCAGCATTCTTTTTCAGCTGTTGTCACACTCATGTTAATTTATCTCCTTTGAAACTGAGTTCTAAACAATTTTTTTCTTGTATTAAATTAAAAATCGTTGTTGTCCTTATAAGTAAAAATCTTTCATTCGAAAAATCCAAGAAAAAAAAGGGGTAAACTTACAAATATTTGCAAATGAAAGTTTTACTAATGCAAAAAACGGAAAACCCCGTTTTTACCATCTTAATGCTGCAGGGCTAACAGAATTGCATACCCATTTTAACCTGGAAAATCTGCCTTTTTATAGTCTGCGACAATGGGACACACTGACAGAGACTCGAAGTACAACTTTCTTACCACTCTCGGTTCAAATCTAGCGAACTACTACTTTTTGCCGCGGTAAAAGACAAGTGGCGACAGTGGCCTGCTGCACAACTGAGTTTCGTTTGCTTTAAGTAACAAATAGCAACACATGCAAATCTGGTACTACTTCTCTGAGACTTTTAATTTCCATTTTTCTTTTTTGGCTTAATTTTGATTAGGGGTCCATTTCTAAAATTAGGAAGCTGTTAAATTTTTGATAAATTTTAAAAAGATACACTTCTGTTTTTGTGTGAGCAAAAAGCACTGTAAAACTTTCCATTATTATTATTATTATCTGTAGTGTTACCCATAATTCAGAGCAGGGTGGGAGGAAAAGCAAAGGTACAATTTTCAGCTTTTTGGTATTTATTTTCGAGAAGTATGCAAAAATACAAAGGTTTTTATTATTATTATGTTTTTTTTTTAATTTATATAAAGAATCACATTTTTTGTCCAAAAGTATTCTCAAACAAAATTTATATGTACCAGGTCCACCGTAGTTGTTACATCACTTATTAAACACAATATCGTGTAAAGATATTTTACACGTGATATTGTGTCAATAACCAACCTAGTTGCCCAAAGAGGTGCATCAAACATGTAAGTCCTTCCCCTCAAATATTGGAGCACATTAATATAAAACTTATCTTTATGACAATTAACATTAATTTTACATTGTGAACATGAATTAATTTTATCATAATTTAAAAGAAATTCCATTAGTATAAATTCAGCTTAAACCAGGGACTGTTTCATCAAATATAAGATTAGACACATCAACCCATACTTTATGGACCTTTTTTTCCCCATCATATGAGTTGTAAAGTAGGAATGAAGATAAACGTGACCAAAAAATATTCAACGGTGGGAGATCATGCAACTTTGGGTGGAATCGAAATCGAGTCATTTGGTCCAAGATCATCGATCGGAGGTCATTTTTTATGGTGGTCCGTCACAGATTGGTATGCCATTGCCAATGCTAGAGCCTACACACGAAAATATGTTACAAATAATTAAAGGCTCATTTGGATGTGCTTTTAAAATAATTATAAGTTGTTTCTAAAAACATTGTATTGCAAATTATGCATTTGAAAGTTAGGACCCCAAGATAACTGGAAACACACGATGTGATCCTGATGAGGGGGAGGTAAATGCCAGTGGTCATTGCTATTTTTCGAAGACAATTGCTGCAAGGGGGATCAGATATATTGGTAAATCCTGTTGGAACAACAATTACAGGCATCCCTACTAGGTTTCCCATACAAACTCTCTCCCAATCAGCTGCATTGCCAATGAAGGCATCAACAGAAAAACTGTCTCTCACTTCTCGAATCAGTCTTCCCCTTGCCCTCTATGCCCAGAAACAATCATTCAACATTATGCATCGGTTAATTATCTCAAATCTATAAAGTGCTCTTTGTGTCTAGAAACAATCATTATGTAGTAGTTAAATATCCCAAATCAACAAAATAAGATTATAAACCGATTAATTAATCTAACGTTGTAATTAAGTTTAACGATTGGAATTACACTAGAATGACCTTAAGCACAAACAACTATATATAAGTCATGACATGTAGACAAAATACCTGAATATAGTCAACTGCTGGAAATATGCGGGCACGATGTAGTTCAGGAGGCCATTGGCTTTGAGATTTGTAATCATCATCCTTCCTGGACCGCTGCCACTCATCAAAGTGAGCCAACATATCCACGTCCATCGCAAAATTTACAATGCCTTGTACAAAGTCAACGGTATAGTTGAGTTTAAAAGGGACCATACTAACGCCTTTCGATTCAAGAACATGAACAACTTAGGGACACCATCAAATAATTTTACACAATGATCAAGTTAAATGAGTTAATCAAAACTCAATGATACAATTTACAATCGGACCACAAACCTCCATCTCAGCATCGTCAACATATCCGACAGTAAGCTTTGTTATGTCCACTAAGAAATGATCCTCAAGGAGGATGTCTCTTGATGAGAGGTAATTCGAGTCATTTCCTCTAATAGCATCCAAAACAACAGCACTTCTACAGACAGGACCAAGCTTATCCTGATAAAACAAATCCAAAATCAGATCTTATTACTCGGTTAAGTCTGTAACCCGACAAAAGATTAAGGTTTTGGATATATTATTACTTCAAATTTTCAAATTAAAGAATAAAATCTTGGTCAAATGTTTTATTATTGTTGCATATCAAGCTTTCAGATAAGCTCATGACACCGGTTCGACCAACAGAACCAAATGTTGGACGCAAGCCTACCACACCACAATGAGCTGTAGGTAAAGTCATGGAACCAACTGTTTCGGATCCAATTGCAAACAGCACCATACCTGTAAAAGGTTCTTGTTTAAAGCAACAGACATTCCAAGTTTCCTCAAAACTCTCCCAACTTTGTCAGTTTATGATTATAAACAAGAGCACCCTTGGATGCTTCTCAAATATGTTCAAATCATACAAAATAAAAATGCTGGGAACAGATGCAGGGAATGAAAAATCGGAGCAGCTTTCAATTTGAAACGCACCAGCTGGGGTGCAGGCAGCAGGACCGGATGATGAACTTGTTGTGAATTCCTCAATATTCCATGGGTTCCTTGTCCTACCACCAAACCAGATGTCATCGTATGCTAGTAATCCAGTAACAAGCTTTGTGACAAGAACTGCTACAGCAGACTTCAACCTATACAAATTTTTTTTCAGAAATAAACAAGTACGTAATAAAATGCCACTTAACAAACTTAATTCGCATGTGATTCATTAATGGTTTATCACCTCTTGTACACCCAGGCTTTGGTGTCAAGAACCTGATCTTTGAAAGTTGTAGAACCCCATGTTGTTTTGTAGTGGGGAACTGAGATTATGTCCTTCAATCCATAATGAATCCCGTGGAGAGGACCTAAAGAAGAAATCATTATGTAATTTTGGTTCACCACATTGCTGCCCGGAACTCTGAGATTACTCGAGATGATTTTTCTAAACTAAATACCAAATTTCGAAGGGTAGGAAACGTGACAGTTTGTAATTAAAATATTCAGAAAAACAATCATACCCAAATAAACTTCTCGGGCAAGCAATTTATCAGCGTCTTTTGCTTGCTGGTTTGCTGATTCTTCAGTATAGGTAACCGCAGCCTCAAGAACAGGATTGTACCTGGTGTTTTCCTTCCACAATGTATCAAGGTACAAAGTTCTAGAATATTTCAACAAACATATGAAGCTAAGTCTTAAAGCTCAGTACTCTCATTACTTTTTCAATCTTTGCATAAAAATTCTGGTAAGCTCCACAGACGTAATTTGCTTCGACTATTAGCTCTCCTAATTCAAGAACCTGATATATGCTCATTATTCAAGATATATATCCAGGGTCGTCTCTGAGATTTCAGGGGTCCTATGCGAAATTCATAAAAGGAGCATTTCTTATAAGCCATCTTTTATATCTCAAATATGATCACAATAAAATTATGGTAAGTATGAATAATGAAACCTGATAGTCCGTAATGTGTGTGTCTAGCGATTTTTTATGACTCATTTTCTCTTGATTTTGCCCTGAAAAGTACAAAAGAAAAAAAAATCATTATAGATGAGAAATACCCGAATCTTCAAATTTCAAGTCAATATACTTAAATTAGTAAATATCTTACTTTGATCGAAGTCTACATCGCTCTGATCAGTTGAATTGTCTTCATGATTCGGAAGTTTCTCTTCAATTTCATAAATTTATAAATTAGGGTTTAATAATTTGTGGGAAATATAACAATGGGACGAAGAAAGAATGGGAAGTAGACTGGGACACTGGCGACAACGTCTAAAATTCTAACTTCTGGTGCTCTAATAGTCTGGTGTGAAAGAAGGAAAAAATAAAATAAAAAAGGAAGCAGTGATTAGACTTTGGCTTGAGAGAAGAAGTCTGAATCTCTGAATTGTTTGCCTCGGTCAGTGGAGTTCTCCACTTTTAATTGATTAGCTTTGCCCTTTTTCTTTTTTTTTTGCTAGATTAGCTTTGCCCTTTGTTAATTATTATTTTATATAATTTGCATACAAATTTCAAGGCTTTTAGGGCCCATCAGATTTTTATAAATATATTTTATGATTTAATTAGTATTTCTATATATTATTTTTATATAATATTATTTTATATATTATTATATTCAATAAAAAAATATTTTTGGTAGCCCCCAAAATTTTAGGGCCCTGTGCAATAGAACCGGTTGCACTCCCTAAAAACCGGCTCTATATATATCATGCACATTGTGTAAATGTGTGGGAAAGCGAGAGGGGCAGAAGCAAAAAAGAATGACTTTTCAGATGTCGGGTCCTTGATCTCCTACAAAGACAACTGCAAAACAAAATAAACATGATCAAGAACACAAAATTTAGTATTCACACACAATGACACAACAATTTAATGTGGTTTAGTCCAATTCACAACAATAGCTACAAGTGAAAAATGATATGAATGCGATCATGAACACAAAACTAAACAATCACACACACACACACACATACTTGACATAAGGATTCAACATGATTCACTTAATTTCGTAACAACAACTATTATTGCAAGACAATATAAACGTGATTGAGAACACAAAAGTTAACAATTACATAAACAACTACATGAGAATTTAATGTGGTTCACTCGAGTTTCCTAATAACAACTACAAGTGCAAAACGATATAAGCACAATCGAGAACACAATATAAACAATCAGACACAGCTGCTCCTAGAAAGAGTAAGTGCCAAAACATAAACACGTACACGATGGAGAACACAATAGTAAACAATGACACACACAACGAACAAGAATGTGAAGTGATTTACTCAATTTCGTAACAACAGCTACGAAAAGTCGAACTTATAGTCATGAAGGCGATATCATCATCATTTTTTGTTCTATAAATGCCGGATAGAGAAGGATAATTGAACTTTGTGCTCAAGGGCTGTGATTTTTCATTACCCCAATCCGGAACGAAAATCAAAGCAGAAGGGTCCTGCAATCCTCCATTGACATAACCAACTAGCTTTCTGTTGGCTCTGATTGTGGGGATATTGAACTCTTTTGCACCCTTAACAATCTCCAGCATCTAAATTAAGCAGATAATAATACAGAATTAACAGTAAATAATAATTAATATTACTATTAATTAGGCATGTGAGCAACACCCAGATTAGGGATTTACTTAAATACCTTTTCATCTTTGAAGAAGTTGGAATCAAACAACTCAAACCCTTCGGATGGATGAAATATCACTGATCTTTTCAAGGGATTCATTCTTCTTCTTCTTCTCACTGTCCTGATCAAATAGCAGAATATTTATGCACTTCAGAAATTTTAACATAATTAAAAAAATTAATGGACAAAACATTATTACTTGAACATAGGATTAGGGAAATGATCTTTAACTTTCTGATAGACAATTTTCCATAATTTTTTTATAAGTTCTTGCCTGTTTTTCCATGCAGTATTAGGGCACAATTATGAATATTTAAAACGAAGTTTATTTTCCCCTTGGCCAAACGACTTCAATACTTCACTTGCATAAACAGAGAGAGAGAGAGAGAGAGAGAGAAAGAGAGAGGGTAACCATATTTTTCGAGGAGAGAGAAATCATTAGTTATGGAATACATGAATTGTGTTGTAGTACAGTAGATGTCCACTCAAATAATTAAATAATGGGCAAGTTGCCCTTCTACTGTCTACTGAAGCTTGCCTCCTACGACTCCTATTTCTATATAAATACAAACTCCACACAACATCAAAGTAAGAAGTTCACGGAAGAGGAAGGGAGAAAAGAGAGAAAAAGGAGAGGAGAGAATAGAGAGAGTTATTTTGTACTCTTATTATTCTAAATTATAAATGAAAGCATCACTGCTGCTCCGAGGACATACTCCAGTCACACTGACAGTAGAGGAACCTCATAAATTTTGTTTCTTGTTTCTTTTATTCCACTGCACACACTATCAATTTTACAACACGTTATCAGCACGAGAAGCTCTCGTGTCAGTGGAAAGCACAACGCCACAAATCCTATTCACCTCTGTTGCCTGGAATCTCACAGATAAGAAAATATTTTCATTTCATCTTAAAATCTTTGTACTACTGATTTTCCTAAAGCAAATATATATATGTTGTTGTATGATTGTATATCATCCTTTGCAAAAGTAAAAAAAAAAAAAAAAGTACAAACTCAAAATTCGTAGAGAATCTAACAACCATGTAAACAGCCTCAAAACTCTAACTTGCAAACATCAGACTGAAATACTTTCTTCTTCAAAATTGTTCGTCCGCCCAATACCTACAACATATCAAAATTTCAGGAAATTTCAACGGTTGGATTATCATAGATGCCTGAAATACCAAACTAGTTTCCAACTTCTGCATAAAATTGGATAGGCATATTATGAGTACCAAAACTCCATTTCGATAGCTCAGATCGAAATTGTTTCCTCAAGAAAGTTATTCGGTATCCTCTTATCTATATCATACTAAAATTTGAACTAAATCTAACGGTTTGATCTTCTCATAAGTTGCAGATTCTCTTGACTCCAAAACTTATGGGAACCGTTTCAAAACAGACACTCTTGACTCCAAAACTTATAAGAACCGTTTCGAATTTTTCAAAACTCACCAGAGGAGGAACACCAATTGGAACATATTGTTACTATTACTTCCTGAGTAACTAAGAGAACTTAGAGTTGTGAAATGAAAACAAAAATAAAAAGGGAAATGGGGCCAAAGCATTGGAAAGGTACGTTGCACCATGTGAAAGAAAACAAAAAGCAAAGTTTTTTTTGGAATGGTGCAACTTGTGATTGAATAAGAAGAAAAAATAATAATAAAAAAAAGGGGGTAAAGGTTTTTAGATGGTGTTGCACCATCTGAAAAGAAAGAAGAAAATATATATGTATTTATTTATGTGAATCGTGTTGGCTTAAAACACTTTCACATGTTCTATTTACTTTAAAGCAATTTATTTACCATGGATAGTTTTACCGCCTACTGCTTTAAGTTTTGATTTATGTGAATAATGCTGAATTAAAGTCCTGTCACAAGTTTTATTTACTTAAATGCAATTTATTTATTATGGCTGGAATTACCGCCTATTGCTTTAATTTACGTATTGTACTTATCTTTTGTTACAATGAGTATATACAGGACCTGAAGTTCCTTGATCAGATCAGAACCTGCAGTTTCTTGATTCTCATCATATAAAATGATTGAACCCGAAATTCCATCATACAAAAAGATCAGGTATGAAGTCCCTTGATCCTCAAGATCAGGACATAAAGTTCCTTGATGAGTACAGTAAGTTTGAAGTGCCATAATGCCTCAACTTAATTGTAATAAAAGTCATAAGAGTCTCAGTCTACAAACTATTGAATAAGGACCAGAAGTTCCCTCATATCCATACCCCAAAAATAGTTTAGCAGAAGCATTTATTAAGCGGATGAAATTGATTACTCGCGCTCTGCTCATGAAAATGAAATTGCCAAGTTTCTACATGGGGACATGTCATTTTACATAATACGTTATTAAGTTCGGTTAAAACCAGTTGCCAACCATTAATATTTCTCAGTGCAACTCGTGTTTGGGCACTAACCAAACATTACATATTTACGAGTTTTTGGTTGTGTTATCTATGTGCCTATTGCACTATCACAATATATTAAAATGAGGCATCAATACAAACGAGGAATTTATGTTAAATTTGATTCACCATTCAACATTTGGAACCCTTGTTTGGGGATATGTTTACCGCACGGCTTACAAACTATGATTTTGATAAGATAGTTTTCCCGCCGTTTAGGGGAGAAAATAACATCGTTCTAGAAGAATGATGAGAAAATATCATTCTAGAAGAATGATGAGAAAAGACCGTTCCAGAAGAACGAAGAGAATTTGTCTTATTTTGATTTATGAAGCAATCAATATAAAAACGAAGTGAGAATAATTAAATGATGCAAAGATATGCAAATCAAATGCCAGATGTGTTTAATGATGCAACGAAAGTGATGAAATCACATATACTTGCTGCAAATGTGCCTAAAAGAATTGATGTCCCTGTTGGACAAAATAATGATGCAGTAAATGATTTATCTGTTACACGCCTGAAGCGTGACAGACCTTCAGACTCAAAAGGTTTAGTCATTTGAAAGAAGAAGAATATGACACTACTGAACTATTACATTCTCAAAGCATAACTGCAACATGTCAGAAGCATGACAGTCGCTGCATGGATACACATCCCAGAAAGGACAATCCACGGACATGCGAATGTTAATGTCTCATGCATGAAGCATGATAAGCGTATAGGTTCCAATGACTCAACTCCCGAAGTGGAGATTAAAATCCAAGCTCTATAATGCTCAAGAAAAGATTATGATCCGCATTTTCTAAATTATGATTGTCCTGGAAGAGACAGTGTAATGCCCTTGAAGATGCAATGGATATTCAAAGAAATGAAAAGTTTTTATGCATGCGCATGCACATGTGAATATGGGATCGCGGATTGATGATAACCAATGGTAATTTTGGTTTTTTTAAGTAGCTACTGAATTCATCAATGAGCTGTATTGATATTGAGTCACGTTCTTTTGTTCGTCGACGAAAGGAAATATTATTTGCCAAAAATGGAGAAAGGCAATTTAATTACAATCTTGTAAGAACGTGGAAAAATGGACCTATATATGTGTATATAATACAAATAAACAAAAGATGTTGAATCAAGGAGGTTACATTGGGCATTTGTAATATAGTGAAATACACTCACATGATATGACACAAGGTTACTAATTGAAACCTGAAATTATACTCTTGTAAATGAGTTCATATGAATGGAGAATTATATACGAAGGGTTGTGAGTCGCCCACATCATATTTCCATAAGTAAATCCCTCAAGTATACATGTAAGCAAATTGCTCTGTATAAATCTCAAAGGAAAATGTGTCATGAAGTGTAGAAAATCCCTGAAGGATTCAAATTGCTTGAAGTAAGCCCCCGAAGAGTAAAGTATAAATTATGTACTCAATACCAATGGATGATATAAATTGCCTTAGTGAGTACTTTCATTATGATATTGTTGCAACATACTAAAATCTCTTGCAAGAGTTGATGATATTAAATTTGGACTCCTGAAGAGTCAATAAAGATTATAAAGTGTTGAGAGAAATATTGTCTCGAACTGCAGATCGAATAATATGCCAACACGAATCTTATCCAAGATGTTTATGATATTAAAGAATCATATGGATTGAAGATTATGAGTTGAATACTCAAATGATGTAGACACTAAGAACGATTATTTATCTTCGAGAGGGTAAAGATAAATTGATATTTGGTCCAGAAGTACCACATCTTAGTGAAGTATATGATTTATTGTATTTGACACAATACATTGAATGAAATAAAGTTTATATATTAATATGTTCGAGAAATTACATACACATGAGTTAAAACAAACAAACAGGAGGAACCTTCACAAAGGTTGCTCATGTGAAGCCTCAGTACTCGACAATATCCCAGAAGGAAAGACAGTGGAGATTGATCATGTGGCACCCCCAGTATTTGACAAAACACCAGAAGGGGAATGCATCAATTGCCTTCAGAATCTAGCAACGAACCTCTGGTGATCACTTTGAATCCGACTTTTGAATTCCTGTAGCTAGTCGAGCTTTTTTTTCATGCTCGTTGAGTAATTCTTTGCAAGCACGTGTAACACTCTATTTTCGTGCTTGAGCCCTATGATTTCTTGTTTAAGACTTGCCACCTCAATCATCAATGATTCAACTTGGTGAGTTCGAGTAAGTAGGCGTTGACCCATATTGGAAACAGAACCAGCATACTGAACACTAAGAGCCAAGGAGTCTTGAACTACCGACTCATCAGACCGTTTTGAAAGGATTCTGTTATCCTTTGGAGTGAGAAGATTCTTAGCTACCACTGTACCAGTAATGTTATTCTTCATCACAGAGTCCCCAACTGTAAGAGGGGCATTAGAAGATAAGAAGGACGGGTGCTATATATTATCGTGATGCTGCTCGTCTGTTGATGCGAGTTTTATACGCGCACAAATTAAACCCTCTTTTTGTCAATTGTAGTATAAGTATAAGTAGGGATCGTTCTAAACCGGGGATTAGGAGGGATTACTAAATCACTTGGAAACTGACTCAAAAATGTAAAACAAACATTAAAACACTAAAACAAATCAAAAGACTCAAAGAATACAAAACACTTATAAACACAAACTAAGACACTTTCTAACTAAATTGGACACTAAAGTAAAGGGGGATTGAGATTTTGACAAAAATAAATTAAATGCACAAATTGTAATTAAAGGCAAAACGTAAATATGAATGAGATGAAAATATGGATGATGGAATAGCCAAGGGGTTCATCTCCACACATGTTATATTTGCATACATTTTGATTTTCAGTTGGTCTTTCGATGAATTATGGAACTCGACACTCCAAGTTAATTAGGTCCGCTTAAATTAACCTTCAAATTTCCCTAGAATCATTGAATTGGATGAATATGCATCGCAAACAAATTATTCCTAACAAGTTCTCTATATGAACAGCATGATAAAGATACAAGTTAGAATCATTACGTTCTTTGGAAATTATAAGCATCGACAAGGCATTTGTAACTATGAAAAGCATGATACTCTTGCCAGGAATTCAATTAACGCGATTGTTTATAAGCAACCTCCACTACTTGTGAATATAAGTTCATAACTATTAGGTGAAATTCACTTATATTCTAGCGTCATATTCATGCATGAAAATTAAGCGTGCACTCTCAATCAACATACATAAATAAGTTATCGATCAAGCAGTTAAACAAATTGAATCCACAACTTATGAAATTCCAACGAAAGTTAATCAATTCATATTGCAAATATAAACATAGTTTCGAATCACCCCCTAGCTAAAGGGGGATTAGTTCCTCATACCTTTGAAATCAAAGAAACACCTAAACATTCCAACAACTCAAAACTTGAATTGTATGAACGTTTAAGCACTCTTCTCTTCCATTCCTTATACGTACAAAACAAAGAGAATTAAAATGAAACTTTGAAATCAAAGAAACACCTAAACATTCCAACAACTCAAAACTTGAATTGTATGAACGTTTAGGCACTCTTCTCTTCCTCGTTGTTGTAGCACAAGGTTTAAGGATAGGTTGGTTGGGGGGATGGAAGTGTGGAATGGAGTGGAAATGGAGAAGATGGAGAAGGGGAAGTGTTTGTGTATTACAATGGAAAATGAGATGATTTGGTGAATGGAATGAATGGGTATTTATAGGAAGAGAATGGGTGTTAATGGATGTTTGTTTAAGGTATTTGGTGGATGGGAAAAGGTGTGGATGGTGGGAATTATGGTGGATGGATGGTTTAGTGGATGTAATTTAGGGTTTATTTAGGTGAATGTGGATGCATGGTTTAGTGGATGTAAAGGATAATGGGATGGTGTGGAATTAAAAGCTAAAAAAAATGGGATAATGGGCATTTAAGTGTGAATGGAATGGTGGGATGCACTAATGGAAATTATGGAATGGAATGGTGGGATGCACTAATGGAAATTATGGAATGGAATGGTGGGATGCACTAATTAGGAGGAAGAATTAGGGTGAAGGGCTTAATGCATGGATTTGGGCCAATTAGGGTGAAGGGCTTAATGCATGGATTTGGCTAGAATTTGGGTTAGGGCCTTCGTTTTGTATCCTAAAGCGCCTACATGGACTTCAAAGTGGCTAGAAAATACGGACGTTTAAGATTAGAAAAGGTTACCAAGACGGGAAACTTAGGGTTAGCTTTCCTAAAATAGGAAACCTTGTTTGAGTAGGATTCCTCGTTTTGGTAAGAATTCATCGTTGGAGTAGGATTTCGTCGTTTCTTCAAGTCTTTAACTCATTCGTTCCTCTTTCGCTCCAAAAGGCTCCAATTTGCATTTTCTTGCACACTTTGGCCTTATAATCTGAAAATACACAAAAGTGGCCTTAAACACTAAAACGACTAAGTAAACACAACGTAAATGCACGAGAACAAGCTAATTAAGTCGCATGAATATGCTCCTATCAAATTCCCCCACACTTAACTTTTGCTAGTCCTCGAGCAAAACAAACAAAAGAAAGAAAACAAAACGAAACAAACTAACCAAAACCAAAAACTAAACCTTCCAACGTTCGCCTCAGGGATTTCCAATGAAACATGACATGTCAAAATTCATTACTCACATGGCTTTTAGTCTTCCTTTCCCTCAAGCACATACTTAATCATAGTCACCATTCACTAGTTCGCATTTAATCAATTAAAACATATTTTGAATGTAGTAACATGCCTTAGAGAATTCCCTCAATTCCTCACTCGTTATGCACTCAATTTTCACTCAAATTTTCTGATTACACACCCTACACTAGTTATATGTGAGAAGATTGATGTAAACATGAAAGACTAGTACTCACATACGTTATACAAGGAAAGCAATTTCGGGAGTAATTAAACGTGTATGGATATGATCTCATGAATGGGATGCTACTACTTAGATGCGAGAACCAGTGACACCATATGCTCATACCAAATTCAAACTCCACATTTGAAATGCACAACACTCAAGATAGAAGTCAAGGGTTGTAACGGGGCTTGGGGTTTTGGCTAACAAGGGAAGGTAAGGAATAACAAACGTTCTTTAAGCAATAATAAGTAAAGTAATGAAATTAAGACCTAGAATTCCCTTAGAATGCAGAAATCAACTTTTAAACAAATAGGGGAGATTCAAACAACTCTTAGGGCCTAATTCATTGTTTTGGGCCCTTACTTCAACAACCAATACTTTTCAACTATTTTCAACTCTTTTTCCATTTTTTTCTTTTCTTTTTTTTTTTTTTTTTTTTTTTTTTTTTTTTTTACCGTGCCTATGGCACAAAAACTCACATGAATACACTTTCCCCCACACTTATTTTCTGCACACATTAATCAAAGGGAATTCATTCATGCTTACTATGCTTCAAGAACAAGGGTACGGATGGTCCTAATCTAGGCTAGGTGAAGATAATGTGGGTTAACAAAGAAAGTAGGCTACACAAGGCTCAACGGGGTTAAATCCTATAAAACAAATGAAAAGGGAAATATGGCAATTTGGCTATGGTGTTCACTACACAACTTCATCTTGAATACGTGTTATGCAAATCAATGACATGCTTTGAATGAAATGGGCATGAGTTCTAGCATTTGGAACTAAGTGATGAAACGCCTTCTAAGTAGCAACCAAGCAAAGAATAATGAGATCATGCAACGACTTTAGAAAACAAAGAATGCACAGATTTTAACTTTCCAAATAAACGTTTAAGCTCAAGTCTCACAGGGATGTAGTGTTAGTTTGAGCTCATTCCTTCAAGCATGTTACAAAAACTAATTTTTTTCTTTGTGATTGCATGTGAATTCGTGAACTATAACTACAACCAAGCATAAACCAAAGAGTATATCAAACGTCCATCCATGTTTGTAACTTTCTTTAACCGTCATGCAATTAAAAACCAAATCCTCATCATTGTGTTGGAAGGTAACCTACGACACAAACACACAAAAACAACTCTTTTGGGTTTTTCAAAACAATTTTTCAAATTTTTATGGGATTTTCGAATTTTTAAGTCAAAACACATTAAAACAGTTTAAAAACATTTTAAAACAGCAAGGATCAATACTTGAAGTTATGGGTGATAAAATCCAACAAATTTGCATCAACATACTTAGTTACCCCCCCACACTTAAATCAAACATTGTCCTCAATGTTTTAAGCTTAAAACACACCAAACAAAAGAAAACATATAAAACAGCAACTAAACATACTAAACATGGCAGAATGTATCTAACAAAGAGAAGAGTTTTAGAGATGCAAATCTGGTTATGGAGTGTAAATTCCATCTTCTCTTTGGTGATTGCAGTGAGGCTCCATCTTGAGTGATTCCACAGGCTTACTCTTGAAATGCGCTGCTCCCATCGTTGATTTTCCTTTGTGCTACTCTTGAACTGGGTAGCAGGCTTCCTTTGGTCTCCCCCGAGGGTCTGAGCTTCCTCCTCTTATCTGTTTCTTTGTTCAATCTCTCCAATTCGTATTGAAGAGGGTTAGAGGATAGCTTAGCAAAGCTAGGTAAGCAACCAGGGAATAGAGTCCAGATAGACTCCAAGTGCCGGCTGATTGCTTCTTTCACTTTGCCATGCAAGTAATATCAAGGACAAAGGAAAAGACAGGGAAAGAGCATGATATGAGATACCTTTGCTTTTGCCCTTGATGATATGAGATACCTTTGCTTTTGAAGAAGCGGTGAATGAATCAGCACATGTATTTGTGGTGCTGTTTCCTCCTGGGTCATCTGTACTCCAGGCATCTGGTATCATCTTTGGGGAAGAAGAAAAAATTGAGTATTTTGAAAGGCTTTGCTGGGAGTGTGCCCTCAGAGGTGAGAAAGAGTTGGGCATTTTCTTCAGTTCTGCTTTGCCAAAAAATGAAGGTCGACATATATAGGGAATTCAATAACAAGTGGTGGTACTGTTCTTTTACCGTTGTCGACAAACGTTTTGATCCCGCAAATCCGGCTTTTTGAAATAGTGACGACTCTTCGATCTTTGAATTTGCCTATTCGATTTCTGAGCAGTCGCCCCTTCGATTTCTGAACGATGCCCTTCGCTTTCTGAACGACACGTAGCAGCGCGGATGCGGCTCTGTCTGAGATCTTTTGACAAGTGGCACGCGTTTTCTGCAAAGCCGGGAGTTTTCGACAAATATGCACACGCTTTCTGGAAAGCCGGGAGCTTTCGGCTTTGTCTCCCACATTTGTCAGCTAAAGTGTGCAGCTGATTTCTCGCCTTCCACGCGTCTTCTGAAAAGCTGGGATTGCGTCTGACGAGAAGAGTGGTGTCTCTTCATTCTGAATTGGTGAACGCCTCTCCTTTAATAGAGGTGATTGATCACCTTCTAGCATGCACACTTGAAAATTGCCCAGAAATCGTCTCCGGCCCGTTTGAAAATCTACTCCGTCCACCCCTTCTCTTTTAACTTTGTGAACAATGGCTAGCTCATCCAACCCATCGAACCTTTGCTTAGATTTGAGTCTAAGCAGTGATCCGGTCGCGTCTCGTCAGGGTAAGGTATGGTGTCCGTCTTTCTTATCTTCCCATGGCCCTCTTACAGATGAGGACTCTGTGATGACGAATCCCACAACGGCTATGATAGTGGCTCGGAACCTCCTCACTCCCAAAGACAGTCAGCTGCTTTCTGGACGGTCCGATGAGTTGGCCGTTCAAGAGTCCTTGGCTCTTAGCGTTCAGTGCGCTGGCTCTGTGTCCAACATGGGCCAACGCCTTCTTGCTCGCTCCCGACAGGTTGAATCCTTGATGGCGGAGGTGGAGAGTCTTAAGCAGGAGATCAAACAGCTTAAGTACGAGAACCGAAGTTTGCACGTGCTTGCCAACAATTATTCGTCAGGCATGAAGAGGAAGCTTGATGAGCTTGATGACCGTCAAAAGCTTGCGGCTTTCTTCCAGAGGCACCTCTTTCCTGGGTCATCCAGCGTTCCACCAAGGTTTGGGGCCTTGAATGATCTTTCTTCGGTGCCTCCCGCTCCGATGCCTTCCGCTCCGATACCTCCTGTTCCGAGAGTGTTGCCACGTAGTGGGGCCTCAAGTACACAACCTTTGTGAAGACTCCATCTTTCTGCCATGTTTTTTTTTTTTTTTTTTTTTTTTTTTTTTTTTTTCATCACTCGGAAATCAATAAACAAGCTTTATTCACTGTATTGGGTTGCCTCCCAAGTAGCGCTTTCTTTTACGTCTTGCAGCCGGACGAAGAACCCAATCACTCCAGGATATGTTCACGAATCGGATGAGAACTCCGAGTCATGAACTAGTACCTAAAACAAGAAACAAAACAAATTTAAGAATCTAGAAAAATAAAAACAAACGAAAATAAAACAATCCAAGGGATTAGCAAAGTTGCTAATCCCCGGCAACGGCGCCAAAATTTGATGCGAGTTTTATACGCGCACAAATTAAACCCTCTTTTTGTCAATTGTAGTATAAGTATAAGTAGGGATCGTTCTAAACCGGGGATTAGGAGGGATTACTAAATCACTTGGAAACTGACTCAAAAATGTAAAACAAACATTAAAACACTAAAACAAATCAAAAGACTCAAAGAATACAAAACACTTATAAACACAAACTAAGACACTTTCTAACTAAATTGGACACTAAAGTAAAGGGGGATTGAGATTTTGACAAAAATAAATTAAATGCACAAATTGTAATTAAAGGCAAAACGTAAATATGAATGAGATGAAAATATGGATGATGGAATAGCCAAGGGGTTCATCTCCACACATGTTATACTTGCATACATTTTGATTTTCAGTTGGTCTTTCGATGAATTATGGAACTCGACACTCCAAGTTAATTAGGTCCGCTTAAATTAACCTTCAAATTTCCCTAGAATCATTGAATTGGATGAATATGCATCGCAAACAAATTATTCCTAACAAGTTCTCTATATGAACAGCATGATAAAGATACAAGTTAGAATCATTACGTTCTTTGGAAATTATAAGCATCGACAAGGCATTTGTAACTATGAAAAGCATGATACTCTTGCCAGGAATTCAATTAACGCGATTGTTTATAAGCAACCTCCACTACTTGTGAATATAAGTTCATAACTATTAGGTGAAATTCACTTATATTCTAGCGTCATATTCATGCATGAAAATTAAGCGTGCACTCTCAATCAACATACATAAATAAGTTATCGATCAAGCAGTTAAACAAATTGAATCCACAACTTATGAAATTCCAACGAAAGTTAATCAATTCATATTGCAAATATAAACATAGTTTCGAATCACCCCCTAGCTAAAGGGGGATTAGTTCCTCATACCTTTGAAATCAAAGAAACACCTAAACATTCCAACAACTCAAAACTTGAATTGTATGAACGTTTAAGCACTCTTCTCTTCCATTCCTTATACGTACAAAACAAAGAGAATTAAAATGAAACTTTGAAATCAAAGAAACACCTAAACATTCCAACAACTCAAAACTTGAATTGTATGAACGTTTAGGCACTCTTCTCTTCCTCGTTGTTGTAGCACAAGGTTTAAGGATAGGTTGGTTGGGGGGATGGAAGTGTGGAATGGAGTGGAAATGGAGAAGATGGAGAAGGGGAAGTGTTTGTGTATTACAATGGAAAATGAGATGATTTGGTGAATGGAATGAATGGGTATTTATAGGAAGAGAATGGGTGTTAATGGATGTTTGTTTAAGGTATTTGGTGGATGGGAAAAGGTGTGGATGGTGGGAATTATGGTGGATGGATGGTTTAGTGGATGTAATTTAGGGTTTATTTAGGTGAATGTGGATGCATGGTTTAGTGGATGTAAAGGATAATGGGATGGTGTGGAATTAAAAGCTAAAAAAAATGGGATAATGGGCATTTAAGTGTGAATGGAATGGTGGGATGCACTAATGGAAATTATGGAATGGAATGGTGGGATGCACTAATGGAAATTATGGAATGGAATGGTGGGATGCACTAATTAGGAGGAAGAATTAGGGTGAAGGGCTTAATGCATGGATTTGGGCCAATTAGGGTGAAGGGCTTAATGCATGGATTTGGCTAGAATTTGGGTTAGGGCCTTCGTTTTGTATCCTAAAGCGCCTACATGGACTTCAAAGTGGCTAGAAAATACGGACGTTTAAGATTAGAAAAGGTTACCAAGACGGGAAACTTAGGGTTAGCTTTCCTAAAATAGGAAACCTTGTTTGAGTAGGATTCCTCGTTTTGGTAAGAATTCATCGTTGGAGTAGGATTTCGTCGTTTCTTCAAGTCTTTAACTCATTCGTTCCTCTTTCGCTCCAAAAGGCTCCAATTTGCATTTTCTTGCACACTTTGGCCTTATAATCTGAAAATACACAAAAGTGGCCTTAAACACTAAAACGACTAAGTAAACACAACGTAAATGCACGAGAACAAGCTAATTAAGTCGCATGAATATGCTCCTATCATCTGTGTCACTCCTAAGACTCAAATCTAAGCAAATGTTAGATGGGCAAGCCATTTTCAGAAATGATAAAGGAAAAATGAGGTCAAATAAAATCTCAGAAGTGCAAGAAAGGGAAAATTTCTACAGGCAGCAACTTTCTGAGCATACTATTGAACACAATTGATGTCTCTATAAAAGAAGAGGCAACATAGCCATTTGTTCAGAGATCGAAGAGACATCGTTTTCCGAATTTCAAAATCCAGATTTTTCTGAATAAAGTTCGTTGGCATTTTTCAGACGTAATCTCAGCTTTTTTCGGATATCGCGTGCAGCATTGTCAAAGATCTCTGACAAAGTTGAAAATGCGTAAATCTTATTGTTCTAATTACACCACAGTTGCTGACAAGAGTAAAGGCACAACACCACTACTTGCTATTGAAAAATCTCTATATATGTTGACCTTCGTTCTCCATAACAAGGCAGACTTGCAAGAATACCTAACTCTTCCTCATCTCCGAGAATGCATATTCAACAAAGCATCTCGAAATACCCAGTTTTTTTCCTCTCCGAGAATACCTCTTCAAACTAGTTACACCAGAGCAAGATTATCTCATATCATCAGGGACGAGAGCAAGAATATCTCATATCATGCAATCTCCTTGTCCTTTCCTTTGTCCTTGTTTTTACCTGCAAAGACAAGGATAAAGAAAGCAATATGTAGGAACCTTCACTCAAACTTTCGGTAAGGATCCGACTGCTTGGAACCTTTCCTGATTGCTTACCTAGAATTGCTCTCGAGTACTCATCTTCAACTGTTGATGGAAATGGGTCTCAAGTCATTAACACCGCAGAATAATTGGCCCGTTGTTGACTTTTTACACTGAAGCTGCCACGTATGGATGAGTCGCCAAGAAGTGAAGAACCATTCAAATGCAAGGTTTGCATTCCACTCCTGCATCAGAGGACAAATACTACAAGAGAAGATGTCAAACCTGCATAGGAAAAATACCACTTCTGCAAGAGGAATATATAAGGCAAGTGAAAATGATACATTGAAACATGTGGAGACAAGCACAACAAAACATGTGCCAGTTCATCCCCGATAAAGCCTAAGATCACTTGTCACATGAAGATCCTCATGGTCCAATTTCATTCAAGATCAAGCCTAGACGACCTTTGAAGAAATCACAAGTTCGATTCAAGATTAAGTGTCCACCACCCTTAAATCAAATTCAGCTCCAGATAAAAAGAGTAAATTCAGACATTTGGAGGAAATCACAAGTTCAATTCAAGATTAAGTGTCCTCTTTGGGCAACTCTCCCTACTAAGAGACTAAAGCAGAAGGATCAATGATTAGCCTGAAGAATTTGAAATCAGAGGGAGATACTCATCAAGGGGAGTATCCAAAATAGATCAAGATTTTAACGAGTCAATCGAAGACTTGTGACCATCCAAGGGGGAGTGTTGTAGAACAATGGATGTCCACTCAAATAATTAAATAATGGGCAAGTTGCCCTTCCACTGTCTGCTGAAGTTTGCTTCCTACGACTCCTATTTTCTATATAAATACAAACTCCACACAACATCAAAGGAAGAAGTTCACGGAAGAGGAAGGGAGAAAAGAGAGGAAAAGGAGAGGAGAAAATAGAGAAAATTATTTTGTACTCTTATTATTCTAAATTATAAATGAAAGCATCACTGCTGCTCCGAGAACGTTCTCCAGTCACACTGACTGTAGAGGAACCTCGTAAATTTTGTGTCTTGTTTCTTTTATTCCATTGCACACATCATCGATTTTACAACAAATTGGGCAAAGTGGAGTTTTTCCGAACTAAACAAACTGTACTTGAATAACTGCCATGTACTACGTGTCCATCTCTCTAATGCATGAGCTGGACACTCGTACTTCTGCATGTATGACGTCCTCTGTCTGTGGTTCCCACGCCTATTTAACACCTTTTTGTTTTCCTTTCTCTTTTTTTTGTTTTTTTAATTTTTTTATTGTGTAAGAACGCCCCAAAATCTGATTAATTCAAATGATGTGGCTGTCCACATCACATGACACCTAAGATGGTATGAAAATGTAGTACAAAAACATGGTATGAATAACATTACTTCTAATTAAAATCCCCAACTAATTAATCCATGGGCATATTTGGGGTGCATCTAGTTTACTCAATTTCGAATTCTCTACTTCTTATATTAGATCGGTAAAAAATATCGCAATGTTAAAGAATCAAATTAGTCCCTAACAATTACTTATAGTGCTTGATTGTGGTCACGAGAAATGTGAAATTCTTATAGTCTCTTTAGTCATGAAAGAAATAGATAATCGTGACTTATTACTAGTTATTCGTTTTTTTTAAAGAAAAAATAATAATATTTACCTATTTAGAAGAAAACATGTTGTACCCAAAAAAAAGACATGAATTGGGAACATTGGAAGCATGAAAAGAAAATGAATAATACTTGCATTTTTTTTAGTGCTACTATACTCACCTCTCAATGCTATCTTTTCACCTACCTTCTATTCTCACCCACCACAAAAAATTAAAAACACATAATACTCTCTTTAAACCCACAATTATTCCTAAAATGTCCTTGATACATTTGTCCAACTATTTTCCAATAAAAAAAACAAAAATTGAAATTCAAAACCACACCACCCGAGCCAATTTGCTAGCCAACTTTTTCTCTCTGGAAATTTGGAGGAAGAGAGGGCCTTCATGTGGCCCATTTCAATGGAAACGAGGAAAATGAGTGACATCCTTGATCGAATAGATCGTCATTTGTGGACTGGTAATGACAATTTGGGTTGAGGTTGAGTTTGTTTATTTGTGGGTTCAATTGAGATGGAGAAAGGAAAAGACCCAAAACGGTGGAGAATTGTTGCCGTCAGATTGGATGGGGTGGATGTGGCTCTTCGTTTTCCTTCTATTTTTCAATTTATGTCTTGTGTTCTCTTCTAATTTTAACAAAGCAGCAACTAGAAGTGAGAGCTAGTGTGTTGATTGCATCCCGCCATTTTTTTTCACAGCTTCTCATATCCTTCTCCTCAAATCTCTCTTTGCTTTTTGGGACTTCTCCTCCAGATTAAAGATAACAGTGTTTTTTTTTTTTTTTTTTTTAAAAAAAATTAGAAACAAAATTTTGAATTTATGTTATTTTGGCCATTAAAAAAAAAAAGTTTTAACGAAACACTATAGCTACTGTTCATTTTTAAAGAAAAACCATATTTTTATCTTTTCCTGATATTATTCACTACACCTTTATTTGTCATTTTTCATTAAAACTAAAGTTTTTTTTTAACTTTTCGTTAGTTTTCCTTAAAAAAATGATAATGATTAATTTTGTTAGGGTTTCAAAAGTCATTTCACAAAAGGTTAAATATGTCATTAAAATTTTTAACAAAAAAGTGGATGGGAAAATAAGGTTGAGAGGTGGGTATATATCATCTCTTTTTTTTTTTTTTTTTTTTTTGGGTTTTTTGGAGACTTAAGAATTAGCGTACTTTTATCATAAGATGTGTTACTAAGTAAAAGAACACACTCACTTTTCTAGACAGAGAATACAACCCTTATCCAAAAAATATATATGAATCGAATAAACTATATTTTCTAGTATAATTTAATTCGAGAATTTTTAATATCCTCTGTAGCATTTAGCAAGCACAAAGAAAATCAGGAATTGTAACAAGTTTAATACTCGTGACAACCAATTTTGAGTAAAAACTAAACATATACTAAAATTAGGAATCGTAACAAGATGATTGAGTTGATGGATTCGTGACGACCTTTTAATTTTATTTTTTTGATTCTTCTTCTCATCACGTAATTGTAAAAGGCTCCAAACCCTTTATAGATAGGTCACGTCGCTATTAAAAGATGCAGGCACATCCTCCATGCCTCCAAATTCATGTTTTTTTTTTCTGTCAAATTCATGTTTAATAAGCTTTTTCCAACAACAAAAAAGAAAAAAAAAAGTTTATGATGTGCAACAAAGCTTATAAACGGCTGAAGCTAACGTTTTGCATATAACCACATCGAAATTAGGCAACACTATGTTAAATTTATGTAATTTTTCCATTTAAAAATAACATATCTACTACTTAGTACTACGATCTAGTGATATTTTTCTTCACTTATTAGGGAGGGGTCTTAGGTTCAATTCTCGCCAAATGCGAATCTGAACCACATTATTGTTAGCCCATTGTGAGACTTAACATACTCCCTTTCCATTGGTGTAGATAATATCGTTTTTAATCTTGATCAAATAAAATTAACAATAAGAACCGTTCAATTTATTAATCTTTATTTGAAGATCACTCCTATAAAAAGAAAAAAACTATTTGAATTATAGATCGTTTAATTATCCCAAACTTATGAAATAAATAGATAATTCATCATGAATATGTTATTTGTTTTATACATTTGGCTAGAGTGTTGATGGCGAATGGTGAAGAGAAAGGAAAATTTAGAAAATTAGCCGAAATTTGTGGCTGTGTATGCTTTCATTGATCTGTGTTTGCGTTTTTCTCTTGGTTTTGTATGCAATAAAATAGATCAATGCCTTCACAGTAGCGCTCGTCACCAAAGCAGCTCGGCAATGATCAGGACCATCGCCACCACCAACGACAATGTCCTAAGCAATCTCGACCACAAGATACACACCAACTCATGCAACAAGATAAAAACCAATTTTTAACAACATAAGCTCCACCGTCCTCAACAAATTCAATTATATCATCAATATTCAGGATAGAAAACAGAAGCAAAACCAACCAACAAAGCCCTCGCTCCTCAATTCTTAAAAGTTAAAAGCACATCATAAATGCAATAATTGGTTTATAATTATGTGCCAGAAACATACAAAGTATAACGAAATACAAACAGAAAGCACACTATTCAAAACTTTTCAGTATATCAAAGCAATTTGGAAAGAGAGTATTGATAGCTTGTGCAAAAATGTAAGGGGAAAATAAATTAGGATCAAAAGCTTTCAAGTAGATATGACATAAGAATATGAAAAGAACCACGAAAGCTTTCAGATTGCCTCCAAACCATGGAAAATATATAGTTTTGTAATATTTTAGTTAAGAAAGGGCGATGTAGTATTATCATGTTAAGCTTTCATTAGAATTAAGAAAAATTATAATGATTGGTTAAAATTCTATTCATGGTCTAAATTTTGGCTAACGTTTCAAAATTTTCCTCTTCAAATAAAAGACCAAAATTTGAATGGTTACAAACTTACGATTATAAAAGAGAAAATTGTAGCACTAGTATGCATTACTAGTAATTGCTAAGGTGCTTTATGAAGTATTAACCATTGGTTAATGCTCATCTCCAGCTCTGTTTCTAGCCTTTCATTTCATAAACAGCCTTTCCGCGTGGATTAGCAATCAAAGCAGAAATTGTGTGGTTCCAGGTGCTGTCACTAGATTGAGATATGTAGAGGGGTGGGGACTTCAACTGCCTTGCAATGATCACTCAACTAAAAATCCATGGTCATTAGTCCCTTAACTCATCAAAACGTACAACTACGGTCATTTTCGTTAACTTCGTCAGAATTCCGTGAAAATGAGTTATACTGGAATGACCATTACTATAATTGGGTTAAAGTTGAGGAACCATTTCTCCAATTGAGTTAAAGTTGAGGGACAATTTCTCCAATTGGGTTAAAGTTGAGGGACAATTTCTCCAATTGAGTTAAAGTTGAGGGACAATTTCTCCAATTGGGTTAAAGTTGAGGGACAATTTCTCTAATTGGGTTAAAGTTGAGGGACCATTGCTACAATTTTTCTCATTTGGTTTTCCCTATTTGCCCCTCAATTCAGCCTCATGTGCGTGACACATGACTCATTTTGATGGAAGTTCTAACAAAATTAAAGAAAATGACCATAGCTGCACGTTTTAATGAATTAATGGACCAATGATCATAAATTTTTAGTTGAGGGACCATTAGTCCAATTTAGATAAAGTTGAGAGATAATTGTTACAATTTACTTATTATAAAATTTTGGTTAAGATAAGTTGAAGTCTAATAAGAATCCGGATCCTCTTTATGAGGATCCTGAGGATCTTGAGAATCTATAACATATCAGTTCATTGTACATCGTACGGTCATAAATTATTTTAAATATAAATAGTACCGGACAATAAATTGATTGCACGATATATGATAAAAAGACACGACTTAAGAATCTCTATGATCCTCACCGAAAGATCTGGAGAGGATCCTGTTGGGTCTAATAAAATAGGAATTCTTTTTTATTCCGTTGTTTAATATAGAAAGGTTTCTCTCTTTTGTGGCTACAATCGAAAGCGAGTGAAAAATACAAGACCTTTCTCTCCCAACCTTTCATCGCCAGCAATTGCAGCCAGATCGAGGTATATCTCTACTCTTGCTTTCTCTCTACCATTTTCCTGTCTCGATTTCTCTGAGAAAGTTAGGGTTTTGATTTGCATTCTTGGATTAGATTTGTAGATATTCCAATGCATCTCAGTTTTCTCTGATTTAATAACAGAATCTGGCTCTTGGTATTCTAACTTTGCTTTATTTGCATCAAGATTGCATTTTTCTTGGTTTTCTATATAATCCATCAGCAAATTTTTTAGAAATTGGATGTATTTTGTGTATATTTACTTTTGGAATTCTTTGGTGTTGCTATTTTTGTGTGGTGTCAGAAGCTTAGGTTCCATCTGCTAGAAACTTGAATTACTGAATTACATTCGTAAAGGTTCTCATCAGGCCATTTACCGTAGTTTACATTGTCCAATTCAAGCCTTTCTTTGACAATATTTTCGGGTTCTTTGAAACGATGGCAATGTGAAACTGGGAAGCGCATTTTTGTTTGCTTAGTTGTACGATATTTGAGAGGCCGAATATTATACTATTCGCCCAACCGAAGAGGTTGTTGGAGGTTTTAATTTCTTGGAGAAAAACAAGGACTAAACCTGGGAGGACACGTAATGGTCAGTAGATACGCCTTCTGAAATTTATGCATGATAGTGGACTCTAAATCAAAATGTAAAGGAAACTCGAATGTGTCCTGTTAATGGTTGTTTGGCTTTATGAGATTTTTGGGGTGGTCTTTGAAGAGTTGGTGCGATATGAGGTGACTCTTCGGTTGAAGATTTCAGCATAAGCTTTTTTTTTTTTTTTTTTAAGCATTTTAATTTGCTCTAGTATAAGTCTTATTATCATTCTGAATTTACATTTCTACAGGAACTAAGAAAGTGTTAGTTATCCTTGAGTTGAGTGTGCTACGTTGGTAAGTATTAGCGTAATGAAAACTCATATATTGGCTGCGTTATTTATCTTAATGCGTTTAATGTTGAAGCTAGGCGTCTACTTAGACAACTTTGCTTGTTTTGATTTACTATATTAGGAAGTGTGGAAGTTTTGCCATCTCGCTTCATCTGATGAGAAGATTGTGATTGATTAGCTCTTGTTGTTTTTTTATTGCCAATAAAGTTTTAATTCTTGGATTCATAAGGGCACTATATTGATTTTTCATGTTGTAGCGTCAACAAATTCTTAATTGTTAACTGAATGTTGCCTGCAGAAAAACGAGGATTACTCTTTATCATTTGATTGTATCTGATAATTCTCTTTATTTTCTAGACTATGCTTAAGGTCCCAGATCATCAAGTTGCTGGCCACCAAGCTGGTGGTGGAAAGCTTGGCCCTCTTGTAGATGATTCAGGCCACTTTTACAAGCCTCTTCAGAGTGACGAGCGTGGTTCCCATGAGGTAGCATTCTATACAGCATTCTCTACTGACACTAGGATTCCAGACCAATTCCGCAAGTTCTTCCCTGTATTTCATGGCACTAAGCTTTTAGAGGCGTCTGATGGTTCTGGTCTGTATCCTCACCTGGCCTTGGAAGATATTGTCTCAGGCCGAACCAATCCTTGTATACTGGATGCTAAAATTGGTGCCAGAACATGGTACCCACAAGCTGCTGAAGATTATCTCCAAAAGTGTCTTAAGAAAGATAGAGAAACTGCGTGCCTGGAACTGGGGTTCAGGATATCTGGACTTCAAGTGTATGGAAACAAACTGACTGGACTTTGGAAGCCCGACAGGCACGTTATTCAGAGCAGTAGCGTTGAAGATTCTAAGTTAGCTCTTAGGAAATTTATATCTTCTAACCCATCTACCGATTCAGATATCAAACCAGATTGTTCTTTCGCATCGACTGTCTATGGTGGTCCTGATGGGATATTGGCACAGCTGTTGGTACTGAAGTCATGGTTTGAGGAGCAAACGTTTTACCATTTCTATTCTTGTTCAGTTCTGATGGTTTATGACAAGGAATCGATACTGCAGGGGGAGAATCGAGGTGCTCAAATTAAACTTGTTGATTTTGCGCATGTCATTGACGGGAGAGGTGTAATCGACCATAATTTTTTGGGCGGGCTCTGCTCCTTGATAAAGATGATCACAGATATTGTCACCAGTTCTAGTACTTGAACCGACGCATGTTGACAACTCTGAAAAAAAAGGAGAAATGAAGTACCCTGTGGGTAGCTTTCTTTCTTCCTTGGGGGATTTTGGATTCCAATTTCATGAATATTCAATTTCTTCCATTTAACGATCCTTTTTTTTTTTTTTGTTACTGAAGTAATTGAAAATTGTTGATGGTATTTATTGAATTTTTTATTATTTAATCGTCTCCTTACAGTTGTTTTACCAATATCCTAGGCAAAGATCCTTGATTTTTGAAATCAGAATAATTCTCTGCTATATCCTCGGTTGTATACCGCATTGTGTAATGTGGCCAGAAACAGATTCCCTCTGGGGTGTAATCGGGAGTATATCCCCTACTAATATTTCTCGTTTTACATTCCACGTAATGAGGGAGATACTGATAGCGGATGTACAACTAGTTATAAGTTAAGAGTCTTTTAGGAGAGCGGTGATGGTCTGCAATCAAAAGTGCTGCAAGGACAGATTCTAACATGTAAGTGCGTGTATATCCTTGTATTAGTAAATCTTCGTCCCGTTACACACGCCGAACGTGTCCCACCCGATGAGTCTTTGGCCGGACATTGATGTGTTCCGGCCTTCCGGACCGAAGAACTTCTCCAAATGTTCACACACAAGTCATTCTACAAATCATTGTTGGGGTCCCATCAAATGGAAACAGGGCTGGTAATAATTGACAGCATAGCTTTCTTTAAATTTTTTTCAACGTCACTGTCTAAAGCGCCAGTGCAGCCATTTCCCTTTCCTGTAATAGCAAGGAAGACCTGCAGATTCAGGAAACATCTAACATGGGATAATGTCTTGAATTTCTGTCTGAGTGGGGTCCATGGAATGTTCTCTGCCGACCTAGGAGCTAAAAAGCAAATCTCCGACCACTCAGTGAGAGCCAAAATATAATTGTCCTTTAAGCAAAAGCACTTCTTACAACATAATCCATTTCAAATCCAGCAGTGAACTCCAAGCTTGCAAACATATTTTACTTCCATTTCTTGCAACCTCAAAAACATTACTTATATAACTCACATGAAAATCAAACATAGATTACGGCGAAAACGTTACTCAAGATGAGTTCGTATTTTTCCTGCTGCATTGTTTTTCTATCTGTCATCTGTTTCTGCACCAAAATCTGTTCTGCAGACTCCGATAACCTCCAGGACACTTGCCCTACGTCCCCGCCAGGAAAGCAAACCATCTTCATCAATGGCTTCCCGTGCAAGAATCCAAACAGCACCGCTGCCCCCGACTTCAAAACCTCCAAGCTAACCGAACCTGGCAACACAGACAATTTCCTTGGCTCCGCAGTGACTCTAGTCACTGCTGCAGACTTTCCAGGCCTCAACACGCTTGGCCTCTCAATTGCGCGAACAGACTTGAGAGTAGATGGCATGGTGAGCCTCCACTCCCACCCTCGGGCATCCGAACTGTTCTTTGTGAGCAAAGGAATTGTGCTTGCTGGGTTTATTGACACCAAAAACCAGCCATTCCAACAGGTTCTTGCAGAAGGAGATGTGTTTGTTTTCCCAAAGGGTTTGCTTCATTTTTCTCTGAATTTTGGGTATGATTTCGCCACTGTTTTCTCAGTTTTCAACAGCCAGAATCCAGGGGTTGTGGAAATTTCTGGTGCCATATTTCAATCTGATCTGGATATGATTGACAGGATGACAGAGGGGTTTCTCACTCATCACATCGGAAATCTCACTCTTAACAAGCGGCAATTCAGAAAGTTAAATCCTATCATTTGAAGATAAATGGTTCTGAGTGTATGATCTAGTAGTTAAATACGTAGGAGTGTTTGAAGTGTGGCACTAGTCTCATGAGTTTGTGGTTTGAGATTAAGAGTGATCATATTAAAGCTATTCTAATTTATGGGGTGGGGTTCAGACTTGAATGTAAGAGGACGGACATACTGTTTTGACCAACAGTCCTAATTCACATCTACAAAAGTGTTTATCAAGTAAGACTGCCCTTGCTATATATAATGCAAAGCTTTATACCCTATTTTATGGCAGAATCCATTGCTTTTGTGTTTTCTATCTTCCACATGCTGTTACAGTAGTGTAAGACTGAGAAATGTTTTGTTGATTGACGGTATTTTATGGTATGCCGTCAAACTGTCAATCTAAAGCATTAACTTTTTCTCTTCTCGAAAACGAGGAGGAGGAAGTAAAGAAAATTAATAACGAGCAAATCATGACCCAAAATTTTTAATTTTATTCATAACGGAAACATGTATTAATGGAAGATCAGCGTTGCACCATATGTATCAAATATGATCAAGGAATATATGGTGCTTTTTTTTGGTAGTCTTTAGAAACATTACGATAGCTCATGATCATCTAGTCTCATTGACTGAGAGTTTATGAGCAAGAAAGGAATAAAGAAGCACTTTGATAAATAGCACAAAGTGGAAAAGAGTTGCATCAACAAACCAAAAGCCCCCAAGAAGTCACAAACCCAATAATTATGACAGCAAATCATACCAAACAAGGGCTAGGACGAAACGAAAAGCTAGGAAGAAAAGGTTTGACAGAATGGATCAAGCCGAAGATCAAACCCCAAAACAACCAAAGACCAAGCACTCAGACCTCATGAAACCCCAAACTATGAGACTGTAGACATCGAAATTTCAGTAAAACAAATGTTCACCAATGCATTAAAGTTTTGACGTGTCAAGGCATACATGACATACGCCACGTGTTGTACAAATTGTACACATGGTGTGTGACTCAACAAAATAGGAAGAAATACCCTTGAAGGATTAAACAAGTTTTTCTTCTCATGTTGGGCAATGACAAGGCAAGCACACTTCAATCCATTACGGATCAAAGCAAGTTTTTCTCATTTGGGCAATGACAAAGCATACACATTTCAAGTTTAAAATGGTGTTAAGTGGGAAATTAGACCATAAGTTACACCACTTCAAGTTTAAAATGGTATTAAGTGGGAAATTAGGCCATAAGTTACACCACTTCAAGTTTAAAATGGTGTTAAGTGGGAAATTAGACCATAAGTTACACCACTTCAAGTTTAAAATGGTATTAAGTGGGAAATTAGTCCATAAGTTACACCACTTCAAGTTTAAAATGGTGTTAAGTGGGAAATTAGGTCATAAGTTACACCACTTCAAGTTTAAAATGGTATTAAGTGGGAAATTAGGCCATAAGTTACACCACTTCAATTTCAATATTGCATTAAGTGGGAAAATTAGGCAATGGTGCTTGGAAAGGAAAAAAATATTTTGTGGTGGTGATTCATTCTCAAAGCCTATAAATAGGCTTCTCCATCAAGGTATCAAGCATCAAGGAATTCACAAATACATTTCTCTACTCCAAAATTAGAAGAGGAATTCCCCAAATCCTTGAAGCTTTGAAACTCCAAAGCTTCCAACCATCCAAATTCCCAAGAATTCCGAAGGATCAAGAAAGCCCTCTTCATTCTTCGTCAAATCCTCCTTCAAGATCAAGCCCCGACGGCCCTTGAAGAACTTACACCAACTCAAGATCAAGCCCCGACGGCCCTTGAAGAAAGTGTTCATTGTTCATCATCCGTTCATCCTAAGCTCAAGCCCCAACGGCCCTTTGGATCAACAACATCAACAAATCCACACATCCAATCGTTCTTCAAGATTAAGCCCAAAAGCCCTTGAAGATCCGTTCATCCATCCTCCTTCAAGATCAAGCCCAAAAGCCCTTGAAGAAATCCACACAACCATTATTCAAGATCAAGCCCCGACGGCCCTTGAAGAAAGTGTTCATCGTTCATCAATTGTTCATCCTTAGATCAAGCCCCGACGGCCCTTTGGATCAACAACTCATCCACAAACCTACACCCTGCGAAGATAGAATCAGAGGACCAAATTTGAGAGAGATCGTAACCCCAAAATCATAAACACAAAAATATTATTTTGTACACGTTATTCTTGTTTCTTGTTTCAAGGAACTTTCGTGTTCACAAATTTGGCACGCCCGGTGGGACATCTCTACCTCTCATCTCTATCCTCAAATCATCGAAAAACGCAAATGGCATCAAGAAAGGATCAAGCTGTTCCTGCAATCAAAGCAAAGAATAGGAACATCATCGCCGCAAGTGGTGATATTTCGGGCACCATAACCCGAAGTGAGGCAAGAGCTCTTTTTGCCGCGGCTTCCGCCCCTGCATTAACTCTGTCAAAGGAACAAGAGCACCTGAGGCACGAGCCTGTGATCACCCTAGCCTCGCTAAGGGCATCAAGAGGGGAAAGCCTGAGGAAATACTCAGAGTCCCTACTCTCCGACGCTGATTCAAGCGGCAGTACAACCATGCAAGTCATGACCACTGGAGTAACTTCAATCGAGGAGCAGCTGGCTCAGATGAATGAAGCAATCGCAAAGCTCACACGGACTGCAGAGGAGAAAAACTTGCAAACCGACGGACTCATCAACCGTCTGGAGGCACAGCATGGCGTCAAAATGAAACCAAGCTCTCTTCCAACTAAGAAGACCGAAGAAAGCTTTAACCCAAATGCCTACGAACTCATGTCAAAGGCTAGGCATGACTTTGCTTCCTCTTCAAATCTTGGAAAGAAGGTTTCAAACAGCGTCAATGACAAAGAACGTAACCTCACCAAAACTCAAAAGAAGTTGAAGGAGCATGGTTACGAAGTTGACAACAACAAAGCCGGACTTGGCTTCACACCAAATGCACCTGTGAAGATTTCAAGCAAAGTGAAGAAAGCTAGCGCTCAACACATCAGCGTGAGCATTGAACAAGACCAAAAAGAGCCTAAACCCGCCCTTCGGACGTCGGTCTTCGATAGGATGAGCCATTCAAGCTCCAGAATTTCAGTGCTTGCATTGGTAGTCAAGGCCGAACCTCTGTCTTCAAGAGGCTTAGCACGCCAACATCCCAAAGCTCTGTTTTTGAAAGGTTGTTAAAGCCTAAGAAACAAAGCAACACAGCTATCTCTCCTCTGCGACGATCAGCTTCGGAAAGATTTGAAGATAATGAGAAGCCTTTTGGAAAGAGGAAGACAACACCAAAGGAAGAAAAGTTCGATGGGCTAGCAGAAAAAGGTGACATTCGAAGCTTGATTCCTTCAAGGATGAAGCGCCAAGCAATCCTAGAGGTCAATACAAAAGGACCACTGAAGGTAAGGAGGCGCATCATCGTCCACACTGGCAAATCTTCATGCCAACAAACCCAAGAGGACGGCACTGAAGATGAAATCCCTAAGAAAGATGTCACTTCTGGCTCTTTCGACTCAAAGTCTTCACCTCGACTGTTGGGGGCATGCTCCAAGTCAAGTGAAATTGAAGGATGTGTACGTGAAGCCCCACTACATGGCAACACTCTCGGAGCAGGAGGCATCGGAGCAGGAGGTATCGGAGCAGAAGGCATCGGAGCAAGAGGCATCGGAGATAGAGCATTCGAGGCCTCAATACTTGGCGGAACGCTGGATGACCCAGGAAAAAGGTGCCTCTGGAAGAAAGACGCAAGCCTTTGACGGTCACTTTGCATTCGACCTTGAGATTCTTGCATCTCATCAAGCTTCCTCTTCATGCCCGACGAATAGTTATTTGCAAGCACATGCAAACTTCTATTCTCGTACTTAAGCTGTTTAATCTCCTGCTTAAGATCTTCCACCTCTGCCATCAATGATTCCACTTGACGAGACCGAGCAAGCAGGCGTTGGCCCATGTTGGACACAGAGCTCGCACACTGAACACTGAGAGCGAGGGACTCTTGAACGGCCAACTCATCGGACCGTCCTGAAAGCAGCCTACTATCTGTTGGTGTGAGGAGGTTCCTAGCAACTATTGTAGCTGTTGTTGCATTCTGCATCACTGAGTCTTCACCTGTAAGAGGACCGTTAGAAGATAAGAAAGACGGGCACCATACATTACCTTGACGCAGCGCAACCGGATCACTGCTGAGACTCAATTCTAAGCTAAGGTTCGATGGGTTAGTCATTTTTCAAAAGGTGTTAAAAGAGATGGGTGGATGGAGTTAAAACTCAAAAGGCCAGAGATGATTTTCAGGAATGAGCAACCTTCAAAGTGTGCATGTTAGAGGTGATCAATACCTCTATAAAAAGGAAGAGGCGTTGGTTCAGAAATCGAAGGGCCGCTTATTCAAAAGTGAAGAGACATCGCTCTGCAAATCTCAAAAGCTGGATTTTCCGGCATAAGTTGGCGACGCTTTCTCTGCTTTTCAGAAAACGCGTACAGCTTTGTCAAAAGAGGCGCTCGTTCAGAAATCGAAGAGGCGTCGTTCAGAAATCAAAGAGGCGTATTCAAAGATCGAAGAGTCGTCACTATTTCAAAAAGCCGGATTTGCGGGATCAAAACGTTTGTCGACAAGGGTAAAAGAACAGTACCACCACTTGCTATTGGGAAATCCCTATATATGTCGACCTTCATCTTTTATGGCAAGGCAGACCTGCAAACAAAAAAAAAAAAATGCCTAACTCTTCCTCACCTCTGAGAGTGCACTCCCAGCCCTGCTCTCAAGTACTCATCTTCAACTATTGATGTACCCCCAAAGAAGATACCAGATGCCTGGAATACAGATGAGGCAGGAGGAAACGGTAAATCGAAGCATGTGGAGACAAGCACAACAAATATATGTGTTGATTCATTCGCTGCTTCTTCAAAAGCAAAAGTATCTCATATCATCAAGGGCGAAAGCAAAGGTATCTCATATCATGCTTTTTCCCTGTCTTTTCCTTTGCCCTTGTTCTCACCTGCCAAGACAAGGACAGAGAGAGCAATATGTCGGAACCTCCACTCAAACTTGCGCTGCCACCAAGAAGTGATGGTCCATTCAAATGCAAGGTTTGCATTCTACTCCTGTATCAGAAAACAAATACTACAAGAGAAGATGCCAAACCTGCATAAGGAAATACCACTTCTGCAAAGGGGAGCAAGTAAGGCAAGTGAAAATGATACATTGAAGCATGTGGAGACAAGCTACAACTGCATATGCTGAGCTATCCTCTAACCCTCTTCAATACGAATTGGAGAGATTGAACAAAGAAACAGAAAAAAGGAGTAAGCTCAGACCTTCGGGGGAGACCAAAAGAATCCTGCTACCCAGTTCAAGAGTAGCACAAAGGAAAATCAATGAGTGGAGGAGACCAAAAGAATCCTACACCCAATTCAAGATCAAGCCTCGATGGCCCTTGAAGAAATCACAAGCCCGATTCGAAATCAAGTGTTCTCCACCCTTGAATCAAAATCAACTCCAGATAAAAGGAGTAAGCTCAGACCTTCGGGGGAGACCAAAAGAATCCTGCTACCCAGTTCAAGAGTAGCACAAAGGAAAATCAACGAGTGGAGGAGACCAAAAGAATCCTACACCCAATTCAAGATCAAGCCTCGATGGCCCTTGAAGAAATCACAAGCCCGATTCGAAATCAAGTGTTCTCCACCCTTGAATCAAAATCAACTCCAGATAAAAGGAGTAAGTTCAGACCTTCGGGGGAGACCAAAAGAATCCTCCAGCCCAATTCAAGATCAAGCCTCGATGGCCCTTGAAGAAATCACAAGCTCGATTCGAAATCAAGTGTTCTCCACCCTTGAATCAAATTCAACTCCAGATAAAAGGAGTAAGTTCAGGCCTTCGGGGGAGACCAAAAGAATCTTCCAGCCCAGTTCAAGACTAAGCCTGTGGAAAATCAACGATTGGAGGAAACCAGAAAATCTTCCAGTCGAACTCAAGATCAAGCCTCAATGGCCCTTGAAGAAATTTCCAGCCCAATTCAAGATCAAGCCTCGACGCCCCTTGGGTTGACATCTACATTAAGGGACTTCAAAACGCATCTTTTACACGTGTCAAGCACATGTCTACGACACGCCTTGAAGTGGGGGCATTTGTAGACATCGAAATTTCAGTAAAACAAATGTTCACCAATGCATTAAAGTTTTGACGTGTCAAGGCATACATGACATACGCCACGTGTTGTACAAATTGTACACATGGTGTGTGACTCAACAAAATAGGAAGAAATACCCTTGAAGGATTAAACAAGTTTTTCTTCTCATGTTGGGCAATGACAAGGCAAGCACACTTCAATCCATTACGGATCAAAGCAAGTTTTTCTCATTTGGGCAATGACAAAGCATACACATTTCAAGTTTAAAATGGTGTTAAGTGGGAAATTAGACCATAAGTTACACCACTTCAAGTTTAAAATGGTATTAAGTGGGAAATTAGGCCATAAGTTACACCACTTCAAGTTTAAAATGGTGTTAAGTGGGAAATTAGACCATAAGTTACACCACTTCAAGTTTAAAATGGTATTAAGTGGGAAATTAGGCCATAAGTTACACCACTTCAAGTTTAAAATGGTGTTAAGTGGGAAATTAGGTCATAAGTTACACCACTTCAAGTTTAAAATGGTATTAAGTGGGAAATTAGGCCATAAGTTACACCACTTCAATTTCAATATTGCATTAAGTGGGAAAATTAGGCAATGGTGCTTGGAAAGGAAAAAAATATTTTGTGGTGGTGATTCATTCTCAAAGCCTATAAATAGGCTTCTCCATCAAGGTATCAAGCATCAAGGAATTCACAAATACATTTCTCTACTCCAAAATTAGAAGAGGAATTCCCCAAATCCTTGAAGCTTTGAAACTCCAAAGCTTCCAACCATCCAAATTCCCAAGAATTCCGAAGGATCAAGAAAGCCCTCTTCATTCTTCGTCAAATCCTCCTTCAAGATCAAGCCCCGACGGCCCTTGAAGAACTTACACCAACTCAAGATCAAGCCCCGACGGCCCTTGAAGAAAGTGTTCATTGTTCATCATCCGTTCATCCTAAGCTCAAGCCCCAACGGCCCTTTGGATCAACAACATCAACAAATCCACACATCCAATCGTTCTTCAAGATTAAGCCCAAAAGCCCTTGAAGATCCGTTCATCCATCCTCCTTCAAGATCAAGCCCAAAAGCCCTTGAAGAAATCCACACAACCATTATTCAAGATCAAGCCCCGACGGCCCTTGAAGAAAGTGTTCATCGTTCATCAACTGTTCATCCTTAGATCAAGCCCCGACGGCCCTTTGGATCAACAACTCATCCACAAACCTACACCCTGCGAAGATAGAATCAGAGGACCAAATTTGAGAGAGATCGTAACCCCAAAATCATAAACACAAAAATATTATTTTGTACACGTTATTCTTGTTTCTTGTTTCAAGGAACTTTCGTGTTCACAGAGACACAATAAACCGTAAAAATGAGACCACGGGTGGCACAAGGAGCGGCAAACGACTTCCACAGCAACAGAACGGCAATTGAAATGAAATGATTCTACTGTCTCCGCGCACTCCTCTTCTGCACATTGAAATTAGTAACAAGTGAGATGCACTGGGTTGTGTGATTCTGTGAAATGAACTGATTCACTTACTTGATATTTTGAAACATAACGAATCACATATACTGAATGGAAGAAGTTGGTTTGGTCTTGAACATAGAGAGGAAGGCAAGTCAGAAGAGAATCTGGAAACCTAATTAAGGAAGCGAAACGACGAACCAACAAAATCTTGAATGAAAAAAATAACTAAAAAGACATAAAAATGCTGATAAAGTAAGAATACCAAATGAACAAGACAACAAAAATGAATTAACCTCAAAAAGTTCAAATGAAGAAATATATACCTATTTCATCGGTTCCCCAAGTACAAGGGAAGGAACATGTTGGACTTTATAATATCCTCTCCTCCTTCATTAAGCCTACTAGAATCTTTTAGGCATCCAATTGATAGTCAATTCTTGGAGGGTAGTGATATATCTCAGATCATCTGAAACTGTCTTCAATTTACTGCAGGAACCAATGTGCAATCGATCAAGACGAGGTATGGCTCCTTCCTCCACCTTCCACTCTTCTAGGTTTGTCAACAAGAAAGGGGAAAGAGATTCAAGACGAAGAAAGCCTCCTTTGAGAACACCATTGTCGAACCCTGATTATAAGCGAATGCTGAGTTAAGGCGAAGAGATCTCAGGTTTGGTATCTTCTCTAGCATTGCCATTTGGTCGGCCATGAGGTCACTTAGAGACAACCATAACTTGGTGAAGTTGGGAAACTGCAGGAGGTCCGTTGGTAAGTCATCGATCGGTCCCCACAACATCAGCTTGTATACATTACGATAATTTAATGTAAGAATTACATAAGAATTAAGCTAATAATATTAGCAACGCAGTGTTAGGATTACCAACATGAACAAACAGATTAGTAACAACCAAATCATAACATTACATTAGTCGCAAGGATGACTTACCTGATGGAGTCGCCATTGAATGAATAACAGAACTAGTCTTCTACTTCTAGCACACAGCAACGATCTCTACTATTGAATAGGGTTTAGTTTTGAGAATCTAATTGTGTGGAAGCAGGGACTTCTTCAGCAGATATATATATATATATCTTCACATTATCATGTTAGAGTTTCACTCGAACCAGCCTATTACCAGTAAGAGTGATAATCTCTATATCTTCAATAAGATTAAGTCCCATCGTGACTCTATATATCATTATATACTTAATAAGAGTTTTAATTAGTTAGTTGCACAATTATTAAACTCCACGATTCTTATCACGTAAAGGATCTCACCTAACTCGTACAACAAGTTACGTGTAACTCATCAAGCAGTACAGTTGTTATCTAAATTCATTCAAATAAAGTTTTACATTCTCCCACTTGAATGTCAATGATATACCTTAACATAATAAGACTCATGATGATTATTGAGTGTACATAAGCTTGCAACTACTTTGCTTACACTAGTACAAATAATAGTTTGTGCGACGAAGCATAGTTCATCACGCAAAGTAAAAAAATGTTGCTTGAAAATTAGCCCAACAAAAACTTTGTCGCTTGCAAACAGTCACGCAAACGTCGTGAAAGCAAGGTTTGCACGACGAAGGCGTAAATTGCGCTTGCAAAAGGTCTTTGCGTGACGACAATACTTGCGTTGTGCAAAAGATCTTTGCGTGACGACAATACATGTGTTGCGCACCTATCTTTGTGCAACGACAATATCTGTGTTTGTGCAACAACAATACCTGCGTTGCTCAAAAGGTCTCATGTGACACATCTTGTTCTCGTTGTTGCGCAAAGATAGGTGTGTGATGCAGGTATTGTCATCGTTGCGCAAATCCTTTTTTTTTTCCTTTCTTTTTATCAAAATATTTTTAATTTAATTTTTTTTTATAAATAATTTAATTAAATTATAAACAATAATTAATAAACCAAGAAAAAATATTTAATTATAAAATATATGAAAATGTACATACAAGCTGTCTTAACATAAAAGAAAAAACTACAACAAGTAGTCGTTTGGGTTTTGACAGGGCGAAGTGGCTGAGAGGTCAAAGGTAGAGCAAGATCAAGTGTTAGCATCAGGATTTGGAGGTTGGACATCTATAAGGCTTGTAAGATCATGCTCATCTTCTCGTCCTGGGCGAAAAATGGGCTGCAATCTGGGCTTCCCGAGCATCTCGAGCTGCTTCCTAGGCTACAATCTTATCTTTTAGGGTTTCCACTTCCTCCATTGGGATGATGACCTGTCCTGTGGTCGGTCTGGAAGAAGAGGCACTCGTCTCACAAACCCGCGCCTTCCCCATACCTCGAACAACCTTGCCATGATGACAACCGAGCTTCTAATCCAGGATCTCAGTCAGGATCTAAAGACCTGCATCCTCGGGTATACTGACGTCCTTGATTGAGGTCTCCGGGGGAAGGTGCGATGCTGCTTCTTGGAGAACAGCAGTGTCATTCTCCACCATAGCAACCTGTAATAATAAAGAAAACATTTAACATTTAATAAAAAAAATGTAATTAATATTTGAACGATTCATAAATATAAGAATAATAACAATTACATATACTTACATGGAGCTGCTTAGTGGTCTCATCGCTTGGTCGAACATAAACGTCCTTGAACATGTTAACCTTTGGGACCTTAGAACCCTCCTGAAGAAAAAAACATTAAGAAAATTTTATTAATCAATAATAAAATATAAATTGTATAAAATTAAAAAATTAATATACTTTTACCTGACGTCGCGCCTCAACCCTATATGAGAATGGCATCCAACTGGAATGGTAGAGAAGTGTCTTTGACTGCTGAGCTTTCTTGCTAGTAACATATTTCTTTTGTTAAACACACAATATACATGTTAGTGGGACTATTTGAAAGAAATTATTAAAAAGCTTAAAAAAAAATAACTAAAACATTAATAAATTATTACGAAAATATTATGCACATACCACAAATTTTGTGTCCGCAAAATGTTTGCAGAGCCACTCCTAATCCTCCAGTTGCTTCAACAACTCGATTGGGCAACCTTCTAGGCGAGTAATCTCCGAATCATCCCATTTCTTAAAATGAGCGTGGAGTTCGCACTTACAATTTTTGTACCAGGTTGCTAAGTTCTCCTCTAAGTAAGCGGTGGCCTCCGGGGATATGTCTTCAAGATTATAAATGACCTACAAATATGAAAATAGTAAAATAATAGCATGAAATTTAATAATATTAAGATAATATACTTTGGTTTATAATATTTGTAAACAAAATTAAAAAATTATAAAGTCTAAAAATTAATATAATAACCGACAACTCATGCTGCACCAATTTCTTTGTCCTCTCGGGAATTTCTGCCCAAGACTCCCATTGCATAGGACAATGCCGCCAAATAACAAAACCACAACTAGTTGCGATGCTGCTATGTTGCTGTGAGGTAGACGTTCCACGATGTCGCAAGTCATACGCAATCTTGATCTTTTCGTTGGACACATGTATGTTGTGTGCCAGCTTCAGCATTCGATTAGGCCCCTTGGTGTTTTTTTTTGGCTGCCCAAAATAACTTAAATGGTGAAAACCCTAATCTTAAATTTCTACATAAAATTTGGCAAAACCTACCCTAATAGTATGTCATTTCCCAAAACCAAAAAACAGTAAAATAACAGTAATTCATACCCACAACACATTTTCACAATGCAGCAAATTTTCACAGTCATAAAAATAGTAGTTTTAAAATGAAAAAAAAATACATCGTAGTGAGAATTAGAAAAAACTACCTGGCTGGGAGCCCCCACCCTCGACTATGGATGTCGAGGAAGTGTGATCAAAAGGCTCCGAATGGCGGCGGCGGCGTCGGTGAGGCCGCTGTGCACTGAGTGGCTGAACCGACACTGATGACGCCAATGATGCGGGCACCTAGGACGCCCTAGGAGTAGCCTCAGTAAGGGGTGTAGCTCCCTAATCAATGGAGCACTCACGTCTAAAAGCAGTAGGTGTTGAAAATGTGGGAGGCGCATTGGTTACACCTCGATGACGAGTGATCAACTGTGACATCTATACAATTTTTTAACCATAAGAATATAACATTAGAAACTAATCCTTTCTTGCATTTGAAACTAATCAATTAGCAGCCAAAGTAATATCATATCCTTTCTTGCATTTGTTCACATATATATAAAGCAATATTGCAAAGGTAGAAACAATATTAATTCAAAAGTAAATACTAATGCAAGGGCAATATACAGATTAAGAGAACAAGGGCAATACCAAAGTTCATTACATTTAATAGTTCTCAAAGCAAATTGAAAGCTTAAGAAAACACTCTAGTATTCAAGATTCATAAAGGAATTTGAAGTCCCCGTACAAGGTAAGCAACTAAGTTTAAATGAGCATACCAAATTCTACTACCCCATAAATTTTACATCAAACTATTTCCAGAAATTCATAATATCAAGAAAATAAATTAATTTTTAAATTTTTTTGTACTAAAATAGATAACAAATAATAAAGGAAAAAGAATGAGAAAAAGGAAAATCAGCAAAAGTAAAGCTAGCTGAAGAAAGCAAAAAAGTACAGACCTTCCATAGTAGCAAGCACCATTGTCATCCATAGCTACCAAGATCAACCAGAGACAAACCCACCTTTACCCACTTTCCCAAATCACAAAAATCACCCACTCTACCAAAATCAAAACCCTAAGATCTCGCCAACAAAAAACAACCCACCAATTAAAAAAAATCACAGATTTTCAACCATTCCATTCGCTTTCTTTGCTACCCTTTTTGCCAAACTTCCCTATTTGCTCCCTCTCCCTCTCCTCTCACTTTTTGGGCACTTTTATGATCTTTAGGTAAACAATTGTCCTTTGGAAGCATCATCTTGATAACTCCCAAAAAGTAATCAAAACACTCATTTGACGTACGAAACTTGATCTTGCCATGCATCAACTCCAGAATTGTCGTGATCACTGAAAAGTTCTTGCAACCCAGATATAATTCTTGCTTGGCATTTTTCAATAGTTTTTGAATGCCTCACTATCCATGGTTGGACATACGTCATCTCCCCCTTCCTGATTGGTGTTGGTCGAGGCGTAATGATAAACGTCATTTAGAATATCCATAACTTGTTCATTAGGATCCACATTAGATTCAATAGTCTCCACTCATATCACGTATGAAGACGAAACATGATCTAATTGTTCTCCATGATGATTCCAAGTAGTATAGGTCTCCATCACTCCATTTCTTAGTAAATGAAATTGAACATTTTCAAATGTCTCCCTCATTGAGTTGTTACACCTCCTACACGGACACCGGATATGAGTGGAATCTAGGTTGTATCTAGTTGCAAATTCAATGAACTCATTTATTCCATCCAAGTACTCAACATCACATCAATTCTGATTCTGTATCCACTGTCTATCCATTTTGTGTGCAATCACAATAAAAATACAAGAATTACAACAACTTCAACTATTGTCTTGTCACCTTATGCCTCCAGTAAGGGCCTTATCCAATTCAGGAATGCATAGTTATGTGCCGTAATTTACGGTTTCATTGGATTAAATTTCGACGTGGGCAAATTTCGACAACATCTCTCTATAGTTCTGCAAGTGCATGCCGTAGATACATAATATATACCGTGTACTCAAAGAACATCAGGAAATGTTACCAAAATTTCCATTATCGAAACCTAATTTATGAACCACAAACTACAACACATAATTATGCATTCCTAAACTGTCCAAAAAATGGGACAATTCAAGAATTAATTGGATCGCATTCATACTTTCGCATCCATACACGAAATCCAACTAATTCTCAAACGGGAAACTAAGCTTTTCTTGAAAAAAATGTACGAAGTTAAGTAGTATTGACTTTGTACAGCACAAAACAATTTTGTACGTGATGTACAAAAATACGTGCATACAAATAAATAAAATCACAATAATTAATGAAACTAAATAAAATAGATAAAATTAATAAAGATTAATTTAGCGAAGAAAATACCTTCAAATTTGTTCCTCAATGATATTCGTATACAAAAATCCTATACAAAACAAATTTAGTTGTTTAAGTTTGAATTCTCAATTCAAAGTTATATATACAAAATCAAATCGCTTACCGGATAGGGATAAATCGAGGAAGGGAGAAAAAATGGAGGAGAAGAGAGATGAAATATTTGTATGATGAATTTAAGAGCAAGGGAGGGATTGGAGAAGGTTTTGAAGAGAGATGAGGGAGGGAGGTAGCTGCTGCAATTGGGGTTGCAGTTTCTGCCTTCCAAACTACTTTTGTGATGTGGAAAAACTCATCTACTTTGTGCGACGAAGCATTCTGTCGCGCAAAATTGTTTAGTGCAACGAAGGTGTACCTTCGTTGCACAATGTTAGGAAAAAAAAGTGGTAAAAGCCTTGGTTTGGCACCAGAAAATTGTGTGACAGACCACCCACGTTGCGCAAATAGTCTTTGCGCAACAGTGAACCAAAACGTTGCGCAAAGGCCATTCGTGTATCACGGTTGGTCCGTTGCGCAATTTTCTGGCGCCAAATCAAGGTTTTTACCACTTTTTTCCCAACATTGCACGACGAAGATATACCTTCATTACGCTTAACAGTTTTGCTCGACGGAATACTTCGTCGTTCAATGTCCCGTCACGCAAAACGATTTTGCATGACGGAATGCTTAGTCGTGCAAAGTGGTCTTACGTGATGCTTAGTTGTCAACGTTTCGCAAAATGTCCTTGTGCAACGTAATTTGCTTCGTCGCGCAAGTGTGTTTTTGTACTAGTGTTAGTAACTTGTCATTCCTAGAAAAATGCAAAACCATGGAAAACAAAGCACGTCTAAATTGCACTTTGCACTCTATGATCACATGCACACTTGACTTGAAACACTATGTTACTACTAGAGTCATGATATTGAGAACTAACAAAACAAAACAATAGTTCATCAAAACAAAAGTAGTTCACAAAAGAACTTAATAACGTTGGTAAAAAAATCCAACTTTTCTGTCAATTTAGAATATTATAAAAGAATAAGTAAAATACGACATACTGTTTACAAATCAAGACCTGTTATTAAAACTTATGAACAAAATTTACTCTTAAAGTATCAGCCACTTACACTTCAAATTTTCAATACAAAAGGTAATTTTTTACTCTCATTGATTAAAAGAAATCAAATATATACACAAATTATTACTCCCACTACTTAAGAGAGTAAAAAAAAACACTTTATAAATGCCTAAAATGAAACATTTACCTTGCAAATACTCCAACTAGCAAAGCATTAGTCATGGGATTTAGAACATAAAATTTGGGAGCTCTACATCTTTATTCTAGATATCTGTAGGGAAGTGATTCTTGTGATTGAAAAACTATACAAAATCATTTGGTCAGTTTTGTTTATCTACCATTGACAAAAATAGAAAACCTTAACTGAATGTTTTCTGACTACTTCTAGAGCATATAATTCATGAATCATCTTTGGATAGAAACTGATTATATTAAGTTTGCACAACTAAAACATAAAACACAAGGGCATTCATATAAAGCTTCAACACTTTTGGGTAGATGAAGTACATATAATCTTGTCAATTCCATGTTTCACTATGATTAAATAAGAAAACACTTTTGAACAGATTAATTATCTATCAATAACATATAAATGACAAGTTCAATTTCTTGAACAATAAACAAGAATTAATAAGTAAAACACTTTTGAGTAGAAGTATTCACCATATAAATTAGAATTCTGATTTTTCAAAATAATTATTTAGAACAGTATTAAAAAATCCATTTTGTTGGATATTCAATGATTCTCAAACAATTAAATCAAACACAAAAGTATGCCGTTATTGACATTAAACAGTAGAGTTCTTGAAAGAGGAAACATGATTATTCAGTTATTTGATGGGGACCAAAATGATCAATTAGTAAATTGATGCCACTTTCCAATTTTGTTTCAAAAGACAATCATCATCATAATCAAAATTGATGACCAAATAAAACATTAGTTTAAGCAAAATAAGCCAATACTGTTGGAAATGTGCCCTAAAACCAATCATATGATGATACTTTACGGACATTTCAAACTAATGTAGTTCATTTCAAACTAATGTAGTTTAAATGTAAAGGGCAAACATTATTGTTTGAGCCGTCTCATATAAATGTTATATGCTTAAACGATAAGTCCAAGGAATATGTGATTAGGAAGAATGCGATCTAAAGAAGTTAGATTCATGAGACCATTCTTTCGTTGACACATCCTAAACGTTCCTGATCATAGGATTGTCAATTGGGCATTAACAGTCCGTTAAGATCAGTACGTGCTATGTCTTTTCTCAGGTAGAGTGACTAGTCTCGAGTCATTGGTGTGTGTGACATCAAGACAAGTACGTAGGTGCTCAATAGAGAATGAGTTCACTGAACACGATCAACGAAGAGTTCTCATATTCATGTCACATGAGAACTCATGGTTGGGATAATGCAAATTAGTCTTTTGACCTGAGGCATCACAGTTGTCTTGTGGTTAGGTCCTTAATCTTTGATTATGTCAACGTCACTCTATCAGGGTGTCCACGGCATCGTTGGGGTTAAGCCACTTAGCCATGGAGGCAAGTGAATGCGCAACAAGGGATCTCTAACCTTCAAACTGTTTGAGGGAGAATACTCTATGATATGATTTAGAATCTCTGGCCAGAGTATGAATGAGATGTTGGAATGCGTTCCAGATCACATTCAAGGTAATCATATAAGTACAAAGATTCACATTGGATAGTAGACATGAATAAACTATCAAACCAAACAATGTGGTCAAGAGTATTGTATTAGAGAAAGACCGTATTGCATTTGTAATCCTAAACTGAATAGGTTTTCCACCTCTTCTGATTAGCTTGGGTAACCATGATATGCTGCTAGGTGTCACTCATGGTTTGTGGAAGCCCTAAAAGTGTATTATCACTAACGGGAGAATTGAAAGTAAGTTTCAATTCACAATCGATTTGAAAGAGTTTGAATCGCCCACTGCCTCGCTAAAAGGAACCTAATGGATCGTACACCGTGTAAGGTAGAGTTTGAAGATTCAACGGAGATGAGTAAGAATAATTAAATGGTTTAATTATTTATGGCAAGGATTAATTAATATGATTATTAATCAAACGAATAAGTTCGTTGAAGACCTCGGGATAGTTTTGGACCTTAAGGCCCAATGGGCTTCGAACGTCAAGCCCATTGACTTAAGTTGTATGACAACTTAATGAATAATGATTCACAAAGGCCCAAATAGCCCAATAAATCCCCTTAGGCCGGCCATTTAGAGGAGGGTAGTGAATTTGGCTTAATTGCAAGTTTGCCACTCCATTGTGAGGTGGTATAAAGACATCTTTATAGCCATTTCATCCTTAGGGTTTTCTAGGGAGTAAAGATGAGAACACAAACCTCCCTTTGCTCTCAAAGAGGCCGGCCAATCTAGAGGGGAATAGCTAGCAATCTTACTTCCTCTAGGTCACTCATTTCTTCTACAATATACCTTGGTGTGGAGACTTAGAGGTTCTCAATTTTGGGAACTTGGAGAAACCTTTTCATCCATCCAAATCCATAGATCCAAGATGCAAGGAATGAAGGCCCTCTCTTTGGGTGATTAGCCTTTGCTTATGCAAAGAGGAATCTACAAAGGTATTGATTTCTCAACTCACTTTATTTTGAGTTGAGTCTTGGTTCACCTATCTACTAGGCTTTGAATTTCATGGGTGAATGTTTTGTTTTAAGTGCATGCAAGCATGATTCCGCCTTTAATTGTTAATTGCATGCTATTGATGTTGCTTAAATGAACATGTTTTTCACAAATTTTCCTTCAAATACATCTTTAAATCAAAATTTAATCAGTGTTGAGAATTAGCATAAAACAAGAACAAATTGGAACAATAAACTTGTCAAATAATCACTACCATTAGATGTGCACAAATCAATGAAAATAATATTTCAGAACACAACTAGTTGTTTGAAGTCCCAAAATTTAGCAGTACTAACTTATTTTGCAAATTCACTAAAACCTCAATTCCTGTTAGATTGTCATGAAAATTTTCAGGTACGAACTAGACATATATGGCTACTATTTCAATTTTTTTTTATGTTTTTTTTTTTTAATTTTATAAGGGAGTAAGTGCTGAGAAACTGCAGAAAATGTACAATATAGACTTGCACAAGCTTTGGATTTTTGCGGGTCTTTCTACTATTGCGGCTATTTGGAAGGCTCGAAATAAGTTTATTTTTGAAGGTCGACCACTAAGTTTATTCCTGGTTACCTTAGGGTTTTGACACTCGAATCATCTATTTGATGGGGATCCGACCTATCTCTCGCAAGGCACCTACTATTCTTTTTGTCCTTTGCTCTCCTCCTTGGTTTTCTTGGATTAAACTTAATACAAATGGTTTATCTAAAGGAAATCTTGGTCATGTTGCTTGTGGAGGAATTTTCAGGAATTGCCATGATCATTTTCTTGGTGGTTTCTGCCAATAGATTGGTTATTGCAATTTTTTTTTTTTTTTTTTTTTTGCAATTATTATTGGTGTAGAGTTTGCATATCGGATGGGTTCGTATTTTCTTTGGTTAGAAAGTGACAACTCTAGTGTTATTTCTGCTCTTTAATCATCAGATTTTGATCATCCATGGCCTCTTCATACGCAATGGTTTATTTGTTTGGACTGCATTTGGAAAATGACTTTTTACTCATCTTACATATATTGGGAAGCAAATTTTGTTGCAGACAATTTCACTAACATGGGCTTGTCTTCTCCAACTTTAACTTGACATGATTCTCCAAATTTTGTTGCAGACAATTTCACTAACATGGGCCTCTTCATATGCAATGGTTTATTTGTTTGGACTGCATTTGGACTATATTGGCTTGCATGGCTTACACTTCTCAAATTAATGTGCATCTTGGCTAGGGGTGGGCACTTGGAACCGAAAACCGAAATCGAAACACGAATTGAATCGGACCGCATTGAACGGTTTAGTTTTGCGATTTTGAAACAGTTGCGGTTTCGAAACCGAATCGCGGCAAAGAAAATGGTTTGGTTTTGGTTTTGGGTTTTCAAAACTGCACTGAAACTGAAATCGAAATTGAAACCGCACCATATATTGAATGTTTTTTTGCTGCAGTTTTGCTACATTGTTGTTACTGTTTTTGCTGCACTTGTGGGATTCTGGACAAGTCCTTATGTCATAAGAGTGAAAATTGCTTTGGCAGAGAAGGGAGTCCATTACCTCTATTTGGAAGAAGAACATCTTCTCCAAAATAAACAAGAGCCCTTTGCTTCTCAAAGTCAACCCAGTGCATTAGAAAGTTCCTGTCCTCATTCATAACGATATTGGCGTGACTCAATCAAATTCAGGAGAACAACCACAACATACGTTCCTACGTACATGCAGATGTAGCAGTAAGCAGTAAGCAATCTTCTTCTCTGAGTGAAACCGGGCCAACATCACAGTAACCATTTCAATAAAGTAATTATATATACGCAAAACACTATATTTTTCCTGCATCCTGCATCAAATATATGTAGAATTATTTAGCAAATGAAGAAAACAAAGAAGTTGAAGAGAACTGATTGCTGAGGAAGATATATATATTGATAATGATGATGATGAAATTGAGGGCAGAGGGTGTAGTGAAAGCAATGAGAAGAAAATTGGGGATGTCATGGATCAATATTTAAGGAAGGAAGAGAGAGAGAGAGAGTGTGTGTGTGACAGAAGCATATTGCAATTGCAAGGTGCTGGTGGTGCATTAAAAACCTGCAAATAGGTGTATATTTTAAATTGTACATTTTTTTTTCTCAAAAACTGAACTGAAACCGATTGAAACCGCACCGAACCGAAACAACGGTTTGGTTTCATTTCGGTTTTGGCTTCAAAACCGCACTGCAAAAAGTTTCGGTTTCGATTACGGTTTCAATCGAAACCGCACCGAACCGCATCGCGCCCACCCCTAATCTTGGCATCCAGGTTTGTCTCACTTTCTTTTCTTTTTTTCCCTAACTTTGTGGTGTTACTTGTTTTGTAGGTTTAGACCTTTAGGTTTGGTTTTAGAGGGGTTAGGTTTTATGTCCCCCCCTCTTTTGTTCGTATCTCTCTTATATTCATTTCTAGAAGGGTACGATTTATGTCCTCCCTTCTTTTTCGTGTATTATTTTTGTTATTTTTGTTTTATGAGAGGTAAGGTTTATGTCCCCCATGAGTAGGTGTAACTTCTTTTTTCGTTATCAATAAAATTTCCCTCGCACCGCTAAGGTTTCTTAAAAAAAATAAAAAAAAGACCTGAGATTAAAAATTCACTAAATACTCATTTTTCAATCAATGTGCAAAAAAATTTTAGACATAAAGTAGACATACAAATCTGCTATTTCCTAAAATTTCATAATTTTTTTTTTTTTTTTTTTGAGGTTTGACAAGTATACGAGAAGCAAATTCGAAATGGGATATGTTGCAGAAACTGCAGAAAGTCTGCAAAACATACTTGAGACTAAATAATTCACCAAAATTTCCATTTTCCTCTAATGTGCACGAAAATTTCCTGAAATAAAGTAGGCATACAAAGTTACTGTTACCCAAAATTTCATAATTGTTTCGATTTTACAAGTGGACTAAAAATATAATTGAAATGGAATGTGCTACAGAAACTTCAGAAATTCTGCAATACAATCCCGAGATTAAAATTCACCAATAATTCATGTTGAAGCCAATGCCCGTGACAATTTTAGAGTTGCTATAAAAATTTCAATATATATCATACTAAATTTCATGAATTTAGGAGTTACATAGGTTTATCAAAATAATATCACAAACAGATTATGTTGTAGAAGCCTACAGAATTCCAGCAACATAGTATCACCTTTAACATTTTACCATAAATTCATTTCTTGTCCAAAGAAAAAAAAAAGGTGAGAATATTTCTGTGTAGACAACCCATTATATAAAATAGCATGACAAAATTTCATCAAAATTGAAGTTAGGAAAATTTATCAAATTATTGTTCTGGAGCAGTGAGTGAAATTTACAAAATCTTCTAATCACATCACAATAAAATGAGATAAATATGCATTGAGAATTTGGCTAAACATTGAACATTCACCATATATTTGCTACGCAGAATGCAAATAGGTAACAAAAATTTCATTATTTTGGTGATTACAACAAGCAAGGCATCCCTTTTCACCACAAAAGAAAAGGATTTAATCATTTAGACAACTTCAATATTGCTTAAAGTCTAAATTATCAAAATATTCAAATTTATTAGCCATATCAAATTTCAATACAAAAGCCTCACTACTATCCTTTTAATTTATTATTCCAAGAAATAATGGACCGAACTACAATATTTAATCATGCAATAAATAAGCCAATGTAGTTAAAATATAAGTTAATATTGGGAAAAATCACAATACACTATCACTACAATTCTTCTCTTCAATACAAAGGTAATAGATTCATGAATAATAATAATAGAATAAGAGTAAGCGAAAGCATGAAATATGTAAACAAGATATATATAACTCTAGCTTCTCAAGATCGAGAGGTTTGGGACTTGAAAAATTTTCTAAACCTTTTAATGGATTTTTATGGAAATGAACTGATTCGTAGAGATTCTATGTCAAAATTTTGATTCAATTCTCTCGAAATTTCATGGGGAGATGTGAGATTTGTGGATGCTTAAAATACACTACAAAATCTCTCCAATTCCCTCTAATTCCTCAACTTTTCTAAATTCGTTAAATTCAAATTCTAATTGAATACACCTGAAATGTTATAAACTTCTTTAAAATTCTAATTGAATACACCTGGATTTTTAAGAATTTTAATAAACTATCTTAAAATCTTGATTGAATACACATTGAATTTCAAAGAATCACTTAAATTCCTGATTGAATACCCCTAGATTCATTACAAGAATTAAAATCCCTCAAAATCTCAATTGAATACACCCCTCCATCAGCGGAAATATCTACAAATCAGTTAAACTCCATGAAAATCCATGGATTTAAAAATGCATTAAAATCTCTCAAATTCTCAATTGAATACATCCCCTCTGCTTTTGAGAACTATTGTTGACCCTAAAAACTACCAAGCCTACGTGGCACAAGTCAAGTAATTAATAAGCTAACTACGTCATTCGGTTGATGCAGGGCATGCCAACTCGTCGGCCGAGCTCGATTGAGGAGTAAAATGTGTTGATGTTGCATCGAGCGCACTGCTGACTTCTTGATCTTGCGACTGCGGCCGAGGAAGGAACACGTCTCGGCCTTCGGGTTCTAGAGCCTGAAAACAAGGCTGCTAGTCTTGTGAAGTTCGGTGTCGGGTTTGGTTATGGTGATTATATTCGTAAGAGTATAAGCACGCTGAACCGGTACCAAACTGTATGGACACAAGTACTAAAAAAAGATATATGTCATGATGGTAAACGTGGTTCGGCCGTCAGAATGCCGAACTCTAAAACTTACTTGTGAGTATCCAATCATAAAACAACTCGACGTTCAATGTGTTGAGCCTAGTAATCTGTAACATCTCACTTCGTTGAGACGGCTAATGAGATGACCTCTGCCAACAAGAACTCGAAGATCCTTCTTGGCCAAGACTTGGATAGATAACTAGTCGACTTCGACGCAGTACTGTTTATCCAAACTGAAGGTACTCCAGGATCGGCTGATTCTACGGCAACAGTGTTGTTTATCCAAACTGAAGATGTGTTGGCGGAAAAAGAAAATAAAAATCTCAAGCTTGTTGAGAGGTTTCGCGTAGAGCGAGAGTTTGCGCAGGGCAGTTTGCGTGTTGAATTAGGGGGGGCTTTGCATGTTGCACATCGTCTTATATTTATAGCAGTGATATCTTCTGCTTGGCACGACCAGATACTTTTGTAGAGTCCAACTGCAACTCAACTCGCCAAACTGAAATACTGATATGTGGCATAGGCTAAAGCCTATCTTCCAGATGACTACCCATGACTTTCTGACAAAATAAAAGCCTATCCAACCAAAAGTCTTCTTATCTCATCATCATAGCCTAGCCTACCTAGCCTTCTTATCTCATCATCATAAATTCCATCACCTTTAAACCCATACATGCATGCATCTTGATCCCCGTTAACTTTTTACTAATTATCACCATAATTTAAATGGATAATAATTAATTCAAAATCCAACCCCATTTAACAGCTTTCAAGTGATGTAATAATATCGTCTTGTCCTGCATGCTTCATTATCTGACGATGTGCATATCCCGGATTTAGAGTGATATTAGGTTCAAATAATTTAATATATTACTAAGAGATAATATCATGATTAAAATCACAATATTATTTCTCAATAATATATAAAAAAATCATTTCAACCACTTTGTCGTTCAACAATCTAAAATCCTGCTTATTCAACGACCTTGATTACTCGAGCTGATAATGTAAAATTAGGTCCAAACATTGCTCCCCAGTTTCCTTGACCTTCAACTTGTAAGCCCAATGGTTAAGGAAATTAAGTTTCTCCAACACTCCATAATTCTACCGAATAGAATACTTGAAATGCCCATACTTTCGCCGAGTATGAAATAGCGCCTCGGCCAGCTCCATTCCACTGACTTGAGATAGTGTTTGGTCAAACACCAGTAGTCTAGCCGAGTCAGACTAGTTCGATGCACAAATAAAACCACACCACTTTGTTCGGTCGTCTTAAAAACTATTGGATACCTTCGAATAAATCGTTGAACTTGACGTACAATGCGGCCAAGCTCAGAAAATAATTAAGCAACATATACTGGGTAGCTCGGCTTGCGGTCAGTTATCGGCCATTACTTCGATGAATACAACTAATCATTGACAAATGAACATGGTGATTACTGGTTGGCTTTCCAAATTTTCTCGGTCGAAAGGGTGGGACAAAAGTGAAGACAAAGTAGGGTCTAAAATGGCAGAACTAATAGACCAATGAATAGGTCAAGAAAACTAAAGAGAACACCATGCAGGCATGGATAAAATCCAGGCCTCTCATTGAAGAAATGAGCCGAATCTTGTCATAGACAGTAGTTAGAGCAACATCTTGTAACTTAGTGAAGTTAGGGTTAAAATTCCACCAATGGTATTTTGACATAACTTGGAACTGATCATGATTCCCCACCTGCAACCACATGTCCATAGGCCGAAGCCTACTACCTTTCTTGTCGAGATATAATCATCATAATCACATCACATCATAATCTTACAATTTCTCTTTTATCCCATGCATAGATTAACTGCATGAAATTAATCCAGTAGTAGTTACACTGTCGCATTAGTCTACCAACATTGTGGTCTTCCTCGGTTACCACAATTCTATACATAGCTCAACAACTTAGCTAGAAAATCCCCACAACCAGTCAGTCGAAAGTCTTAAAACTTGCTTTAAGGGCCGAGAAAAACCTGATTCTTGGTAGCTCGGCCTGCCACCAATCATGAATGCTCTGATCACTTCTCGGTAATGGCATCCTGAAGCAAGCTATATATATATATATATAAGCCCCCATGACCGACTAATGTATATATATATGGCATCTTGATGTAAGCTAACTTTATATATATAATAAACTCCATGTTGAAACTCAACTGAGTGTATTCTGCCAACATGCATCTTTGATAGTCCTCCCAACTGAGCCATGCATATATAATGTTGAATTTGCATGCATTCCTATCGTCGAGAAAAATTAGGCTGAGGTCGAGAAAAAGTAAGGCGAGGTCAAGAAACATTGGGCCTAGAAAATCCATTCTTGGCAGCTTGGCCTGCCCACCAATCCTGAATATGATATATTAAACCCAATGTCAGCAATGCAGCAAATAAACATAACCTGCCGACTACCAATGTTGCCCCCTTATTTTCTCATGCATCGGCTTAAGCACTGGGTCCCACTGGGCGTGCCAAAATGTTGACCCTAAAAACTACCAAGCCTACGTGGCGCGCATGCTGAGTAATTAATGAGTTAACTATGTTATTCAGTTGATGCAAGGCGTGCCAACTCGTTGGCCGAGCTCGACCGAGGAGTAAAATGTGTTGATGTTGCATCGAGCACATTGCTGACTTCTTGATCTTACAACTGCGGGCAAGGAAGGAACACGTCTTAGCCTTCGAGTTTTAGAGCATGAAAACAAGGCTGCTAGTCTTGCGAAGTTCGCGGATTATCGGCGTCGGGTTCAGTTACGGTGATTATATTCGTAAGAGTATAAGCATGCCGAACCGGTACCAAACTGTATGGACACAAGTACTAAAAAAAGATGTATGTCTTGATGGTAAACGTGGTTCGACCATCAGAATGCCGAACTTTAAAACTTACTTGTGAGTATCCAATCATAAAACAACTCGGCGTTCAATGTGCCAAACCCAGTAATCTGTAACACCTCACTTTGCCAAAAATGCTAATGAGATGACCTCTGCCAACAAGAACTCGAAGATCTTTCTTGGCCAAGATATGGATAGATAACCAATCAGCCTCGACGCAGTGCTGCTTATCCAAACTGAAGGTGTTTCGGGGTCAGCTGATTCTACGGCAACAGTGTTGTTTATCCAAACTGAAGATGTCACCGGTTGCCTTCACAGTGCTATTTATCCAAACTGAAGATGTGTTGGCAGAATAAGAAAATAAAATTCTCAAGGTTGTTGAGAGGTTTCACGTAGAGCGATAGTTTACGCAGGGCAGTTTGTGTGTTGAATTGGGAAGGGGGGCTTTGCATGTTGCACATCGTCTTATATTTATAGTAGTGATATCTTATGCTTGGCACTGCCAGATACTTTTGTAGAGTCCAACTACAATTCTAACTCGCCAAACTGAAATACTAATTTGTGGCATAGGCTAAAGCTTATCTTCCAGATGGCTACCCGTGACTTTCTGACAAAATAAAAGCCTATCCAACCAAAAGTCTTCTTATTTCATCATCATAGCCTAGCCTACCTAGGCTTCTTATCTCATCATCATAAATTTCATCACCTTTAAACCCATCCATGCATGCATCCTAATCCCCGTTAACTTTTTACTTATTTAGATGGATAATAATTAATTCAAAATCCAACCCCATTTAGCAGCTTCCAAGTGACGTAATAATATCGTCTTATCCTGCATGCTTCATTATCTGATGCCATGTATATCCCGGGTTTAGAGTAATTTTAAGTTCAAATAATTTAATATATTACTAAGAGATAATATCATGATTAAAATCACAATATTATTTCTCAATAATATATATAAAAAAAAAAAATCATTTCAACACTTTGTCGTTCAACAGTGTAAAAACCTGCTCATTTAACTGCCTTGATTACTTGGGCCGATAATGTAAAATCGGGTCCAAACAGCTACTAAGAAAGGATTGCATGTACATGATGAATAAGAGAAGAATTTTTTGTTGCATAAATACAAGGAACGAAACATAGTAGATTTTGATGCATGTCACCTATTCATTGTAAGTGTAACATAATTTTGACTTGAATTTGTTTGTCTTGTAGCTAATCCTGGCTTTTTCACTTATAAGATTTGGTTTAAGAAGAATGATAATGTAAGAATTAGGGTAAACTGTGAGAATTGATGCCTTTTTCTGCTATATGGAGGTAGGCTACATAACTCTCATACATTCCAAATAAAAACACTTGTAATGAAACATGAATGTTCAAGGGGTGAAAAGGTTTACTGGTTGAATTCAAGGTTTTTAGCTTCTAAGTATTCTAAGAAATTAATGATAGATCTAGACTGGTCAATTGAGGCATTCAAAGCTGCAGTAAAGAGGAACTACGAACAAGAAGTCTCAACCTAACAAATATACAAAGCAAGGCAAAAGGTTGAGAAGGTTAACAAAGGAAGTTGGGTAGAGCAATACAATAAGCTAGGCCAATATGTGGAAGTGTTGAAGGAAACTAATCTGGGTAGTACTATTGTTCTCAAGACTCAAATGAAAGGGAATGTATATAAGTTTCAGAGAATCTACATTTGTTTTGATGCATGCAAGAGAAGGTTTAATGAGGGATACATACCAATGATTGGGTTAGATGGATGCTTTGTTAAAGGCCAACATCCTGGACAAATATTAGCGGCAGTTGGGATTTATGCAAATAATGGGATGTTTCCTATAACATATGCAATTGTGGAGATAGAAAACCAGAGCACTTGGGAATGGTTTATTGAAATCTTGAACTCTTGGCAATGCTATTCAATCTCTAATGTCAAATGCAGAGCATAAGCACTGCGTGAGACATTTGTATAAGAATTTTAAGAAGAAACACATTGGCTTAGCATTGAAACATACCTTATAGGATGCAACAAGATTAATATTAGTCCCTTGGTGGCAAGCAATAATGGAGAAGCTTAAAAATGAAGATTTGGAGGCATATAAGTGGTTAAATACTAAATCTGCCAACAATTGAAGTAGGTCACACTTTAAAGAGGAATTTAAGTGTGACATTCTACTAAATAATTTGAGGGAAGCTTTCAGGGAGCTATTGCTAAGGCTAGGGACAAGCCTATATCGCTCAAAATGATAATGGAAGATTTGATGGTTAGTGGTGACATTGAAGTGGAAAGGACAAGTTGGTCCAAAAATTCAGAAGATTATTGACAAGTTAAAACAAGATGGTGGGTATTGCATTGCAACTCTTACTGAGAATATGAAGTACCAAGTTGGAACCATGAGCAAAAAGAAGTTTGATGTGGACTTAGCTACCAGGAAATGCACTTGCAAAAAATGGGATTTGTGTGGAATCCCATGTGCACATGCAATAGCTTGTATTCTTAGAAAACAAAACCCATATATGTACATGGATGATTGCTACAAGCAAGCAGCATATCTAAGGGCTTACTCCCATGTCATAACCCCAATGCCTACCCCAGATCAATGGCCCAATCATGTAATCCAACCCATTCCAATTAATCCTCTAGTGCACAAGAAGCAAACTCGAAGGCCCAAGAAAAAAAAGGTCAAGGAGCATGGTGAAGTCCCTCCCCTAGTGGCAAGTAATGAAAGGACCAAATCTTAGTAGATGGGTCTACACCAAACCATTTACTTGTACCAGATGTGGAAAAGAGGGCCATACTAAGAGGATTTGTGGAAATGAGCCAAAAGAAGGATAAATTAGTCAACCAAAAGTGAAAAAGGTATGATCACATTATCCTTTGTTTTATATCCTTAAAAATTTGTTCACATGTGAAAGTTTTTGATATGTTGTTGATAGGAGCATATTTAGGCGACTTACTTAGCTTGTTTTCGTGCATCTATGTTGTTAATTCATAGTTGTTTTAGTAGTTTAAGCCATTTTCGTGTGTTTTTAGGTTCATATGGCTAAGGAAGCAAAAAGATGCATTTTGGAGCATTTTGGAGCAAAATTGGGCTTGGAATGGATAGCATATGATTGGAGCCAAAGTGTTGGACGAATTTGAAGGCCTTGTATTCATTTTGGACATAAAACAAAGGGCCTAGCCCATTCTCTCTTAAACCAACCCCAAGGCCATGCATTTCCTTCCAATTCCAAAGCCCACAATCACTTCAAAAGCCATGCAAAGAACCATCCATTCCATAAAAAACAATCCATCAATTCACATGCAAAACCACCATTAACACACATGCACCCAAACAAAGCCAACCTAGCTAACCCTACATGCATTCTTTATGCAACTCTTCATCATTCCACCATTCATTCTTTATTCCACAAACAAGTCACATGCATTTCCACCTTCCTACTTCATCATTTCACCACATTCTCTCTCTTTAACTCATTTCATTATTCATTCACTTTGCATTCATTCAATTCCACCCCACATGCACCCTTTATTCTTCATCATTGCAACCATGGCACATTTACACCAACAAAACAACTCCCATGCCATGGCCTACTCATATTCCCATTTCCTTTCCAACATCTCACATGCATTTCCACCTTCCTACTTCATCATTTCACCACATTTTCCCTTTTATTTCCACATGCAATTCTTCATCATTGCAACCACAAACACCTTAAACAAATAGCCATATACATCTCCACTCCTCCTATAAATACCCTTGCATTCATTCATTCAAAAATCATCTCATTCACAACACAACACAACACCACAAACACATCCACCTTCCTTAGCCGTGAGTCTCCCTTAGAATCCAAAAACCATCTTCCATTTCCACCACTCCTCATCCATTTCCATAATTTCCCAACACTTCCATCCCCCCAACCAACTATCCCTAGACCTTATGCTACAATAAAGAGGAAGATAAGAGGGCCTAAACGTTCATACAATTCAAGATTGAGTTGTTGGAATGTTTAGGCGTTTCTTTGATTTCAATGTTTAATTTCAATTCTCTTTGTTTTGTACGTATGAGGAAATAAACCCCCTTTAGCTAGGGGGTGATTCGAAACTATGTTTATGTTTGTAATATGATTTGATTGCTTTTAATTACGTTTCATAAGTTGTGAATTCAATTTGTTTAACTGTTTGATTGATAACCTATTTATGTATGTTTATTAAGAATGAACGCTTAATTTTCATGCATGAATTTGACGCTAGAATATAAGTGAGTTTCACGTAATAGTTATGAACTTATATTCACAAGTAGTGGAGGTTGCTTATAAACAATCGTGTTAAACATATTCTTGGCATAAGTTTCATGCAATCATAGTAACGAATGCCTCGTCAACACTTATAGTTTTCATGATGCTTAATGATTCTTTCTTGTATCTCTATTATGCAATTCATGTAGGGAACTTGTGAGGAATGCTTTGGATTGTCGTATGCAATCATCCAATTCATTAACTTAAGGAAAACTTGACGGTTAATTTAAGCGGACCTAATTAACCCGGGGCGTTGAGAATTCATGGTTTATTGAAAAGCAATTAGACATCGTTTTGTATGCAAGTATAACATATGTGGAGATGAACCCCTTAGCTAGCTTCCCATCCGTTCATTTCCGTCAAATCCATATTTACAATTTGTTTTATTTCCAAGTTTCCATTTTTAGTTTAAATCCGTCCAAATCCAATCCCCCTTTACTTAATTGTTCAATTTAGTTAGAAATCAATTTAGTTTGTGTTTTTAAAGCATTTTGAGTCTTTTGGTTTGTCTTAGTGTTTTAACGTTTAGTTTCACATTCTTTGAGTCTAGTTTAGTGTTTTATCTTGTTTTTACGTTTTTGAGTCAGTTTCCAAGAGATTAACAATCCCTCCTAATCCCCGGTCCAGAACGATCCCTACTTATACTTATACTACAATTGACAAAAAGAGGGTTTAATTTGTGTGCGTATAAATCTCGCATCAGTTGTTAAATGTGTAGCCCAAAAGGAAAGAGCAAGCAACAAGTACTTCACAACCCCAAGTTCAATAAATCACTACTTGTCCGCATAACTCACAAACAAGGGAAAAGGCTTGTCAACATCCTTGCTTATAATATCTTTAAGGGTAAAATAAGTGTACTATTTGAAACTAAGATAGAGTGGTTGACTTAAAATAGGTAGTTATATCAACAAGCAATTCACCAGGAAGCAAGAAGAGGGTTAAGTCACCTCCCAAGAGAGGAAGGCCATGGAGGTTTTGAGAGTCTACAAATATGTGAGGAGCACATTGGGAAACTTTGTTGTCATATGGTTTAATTTTGAATTTTAGATGGATGTTGTGCAAATTTGAGTTATGTTTAACATGTATACTTTTTGCTGGTGGATTGGATGTATTTTGTAAGTGCCCAACGTGTATCTTGGATTGGTATTTTGTTGTTGATATAAACTTGAAGATATTTGGCAATTATGTAACTAAGATTAATTTGGAAATGTTAAACTGATTTTGTTTCACTAGTTATTTTTTAGCTCAAGTATGTTGGTTTTTTGCACAGCTTTTTACATTATTACAGATTCATTGTATCTGATAGCTTTGCTCAAAACGAAAGCATCGCTTCCACATTCCCAATTGTATTTGATAGCTATATGGACATAACAACTGTTACATTATCATTTATTACTTTCAGTTTTTCACATTCAGGATTTTATGGTTTATTTGCTAAGTGTTGGCAATCAACTGTTGCCTATGGGTGTCCCATGTTTGTTATGTTGGAAAAGCTTAAAGCCCTTAAGCGTTGTCTTCGAGATTGGAACTCTAATGTTTTTGGCGATGTCCACAAAATGTCACTATTGCTAAGGAAAAACTTCATAATATCCAAAATATTATTTCTTCTAATGGGAATCTGAAGAGAGGTTTAATGAGGAAGTTGTGTCTAAGACGGATGTCCTCGATGCTCTTTGAATGCAAGAAGTTTTCTAGCGTGATTGTGCCCGAGCTAAATGGCTTACTGAGGGTGATCGTAATATTGCTTTTTTCCATGCTTATGCTCGAGGTAGGCATTCTTCTTCTAGGATTGTTACTCTTTTCAATGATGATAATGTACTTGCTTCTATACTGCTATTGTTGATCATGTGGTAAAATTTTATTAGTCTTTATATAATTCTCCGTCCGCACCAACTAGAATTGAAGATGTTTGTGGTGTAATTACACCTATGGTTAGTGAAGAGGAAATTTTTTCTCTTTCTTGCTTACCTTCAGCTGAAGAAATTAAAAGTGTTGTTTTTTCTATGAATCCTTCCAGCGCTCCGAGACCTGATGGTTTTTCTGGTTCTTTTTATCAATCATACTAGGATATTATTGGTTTGGATGTTATTGCTTTTGTACAAGATTTTTTTAAGTGTGGATGGCTTTATCTGAATGCTAATTGCAATTTTGTGGTGCTTATCCCTAAAGTTGATGGGGCTGCCACTTTTACTCAATATCGGCCTATTGCTCTTGCTAACTTTCTATTCAAAATTATTCCAAATATTATTGTTGATCGCCTCAGCCCAATTGCCACTCACATTATTTCTCCTCAATAAACAACATTTTTAAAAGGTAGATGTATTTCTGATTGTATCAGGGCGTTTCAGAAGGGTTCAATTTTATGGACAAAAAGGCTTTTGGTGGTAACATAGTCATAAAAGTTGACATCGCTAAAGCTTTTGATACATTGAAATGGAAGTTTCTTCTCCATGTGCTTTCTACCTTATGTTTTTCACACATCTTTGTAGATTGGGTACATGTTTTATTACAATGAACTCGTCTTTCAATTTTGGTAAATGGCACACCGCATAGGTTTTTCTCTTACTCCCAGGGGGTACGTTAGGGTGATCATCTTTCTTTACTTCTTTTCTACCTAGTGGAGGAAGCTCTAAGCACAGGTTTACCTTCACTTTTCTTTACTGGACGGATTACTACTATTTCAGCCCCACGAGGTTGTTGCCCTCTTACTCATATGTTATATGCTGATGATCTTTTAATTTTTTTGTTGTGGGAATGTTCGAACTCTTCGTTCTCTTCGAAATTTCTTGGATAAGTATAGTTGTGCATCAGGGCAACTTGTTAATGCAATTAAGAGTACTTTTTATCATGGCTCATCCTCTGTTCATCATAGAGTGCATGTCTCAAGACACCTTGGCTTTCGTTTAGGTGTTGTTCCTTTCACTTATCTTGTGGTACCCATTTTTCGTGGTAAGCCAAAGAGAATTCACTTTCAAGCTTTGGTTGACAAAGGCTCAAGCCCTCCTCTCAGGTTGGAAAGGAAACTTCTCTTAATGGCTGGACAATTTCAATTAGTGCAGTTTGTTTATCAAAGCTTGTTCCTCCATAATTTCTCAGTTTATCAATTGCCATCTTGCCTTTTAAAACATCTTTTTGCTTGCGCAAGGAATTTTATTTGTCAGGGGATTTAGCTTTCTGGAAGTTGGAAACTGTTGATTGGAGTACGGTGTGTGGACCTAAAAATGAAGGTGGGCTTGGTATTCGTGATTTAGCTTCTTTAAACTTGACAGCTTTGCTTAGTTTTGGATAAGATGCTTTACAATCCTCTTCTCTGTGGGGTTCTTTTGCTCGTCAGCGTCTTCTTCTTTTGCCTTCCAAAAAAACAAAATATTTATTTATGGTCTTCTGTGTGGCATGGTCTGAAGCGTGCTTTGCCCATTCTGAATAATAATAGTCGTTGGATTATTGGTGATGGGAGGTCCGTTTCCTTTTGGTTTGACAAATGATTGGATGAACCTATTATTAGCCTTTGTTTATCTTTGGTCATTTCACCTAAGGTTCTTTCTCGGGTTTCAGATGTTATTGAAGCATAAAGGTGGTCTTTCCCAGATTATTTTATAAATTTATTCCCTTCTGTGGTGCAACAAATTTTATGTCTACCTTTACCCTTAAATGTTGAGGATGATAAATTGATTTGGGAGCCCTTACCTACTAGGAAGTTTTCCTTTTCTTTTGGTTATCAGCTTATTGGAAGGAAATGTAGTGATTGTACTTGGGCTAAGGTTATTTGGCGACATTTTATTCAGCCACGGCTATCTATTTTGGCTTGCCTGCTTTTTCATGATAAACTTCTTACTGAGGGTGTGCTTCAACGATGTGGTATGTCTTTGGCATCCATTTGTTGTTTATGTCGTAATTCTGAAGAATCTACTACTCTTCTTTTCTTCGGGTGTCGGATATCTAGGCAGCTTTGGAGGTGGTTAGCATGCCATTTTGGTACCTCTTTGCCTTTTTTAGATTCTTTGGATGTTTTTTGGGATATCTATGCACGCAAGCCCTTTTTCCAATAGTTACACAATCTCTAGATTTTTTCCGGTCTTTCTACTATTGCGGCTATTTGGAAGGCTCAAAATAAGTTTATTTTTGAAAGTCGACCAGTATGTTTTCATCGTCTCTGCATGTCTATCAATTTTGCGATTGTTCATGGTGGAAGGTTTATTCCTGGTTACTCTCAGAGTTTGACACTTGAATCATCTCTTCGATGGGGATCCAACCTATCTCTCGCAAGGCACCTACTATTCTTCTTGTCCTTTGGTCTCCTCCTTGGTTTCCTTGTATTAAACTTAATATAGATGGTTTATCTAAAGAAAATCCCAGTTCTGCTGCTTGTGGATGAGTTTTCAAAAATTGCCATAGTCATTTTCTTGGTGGTTTCTGCCAATGGATTGGTTATCGCAACTCTTTTTTTGCAGAATTATCTGCAATTATTATTGGTGTAGAGCTTGCATATCAACTGGGTTGGTATTGTCTTTGGTTGGAAAGTGACAGCTCTAGTGTTATTTATGCTTTTCAATCATCTGATTTTGATCCTCCATAACCTCTTCATACGCAATGGTCTATTTGTTTGAATCGCATTCGGAAAATGACTTTCTACTCATCTCACATATATCGAGAAGGAAATTTTGTTGCGAACAATTTTGCTAACATGGGCTTGTCTTCTCCGATTTTAACTTGGCATGATTTTCCTCTGCCAGTGGCTCGTGCTACATTGTTTTCGGACTATGTTGGCTTGCCTGGCTACCGCTTCTCAAATTAATGTGCATCTTGGCATCCAGGTTTGTCTCACTTTTTTTTCTTTTTCCCTAGCTTTGTGGTGTTGCTCAACTTGTTTTGTAGGTTTAGACCTTTAGGTTTGGTTTTAAAAGTGCTAGGTTTCATGTCCCCCCCCCTCTTTTCTTTGCATCTCTCTTGTTTTCATTTCTAGAAGGGTACAGTTTATGTCCCCCCTTCTTTTTCGTGTATTGTTTTTGTTATCCTTGTTTTATGAGGGGTAAGGTTTATATCCCCCCTGAGTCGGTGTAACTTCTTTTTTCGCTATCAATAAAATTTCCCTCGTAATGTTGAGGTTTCCACAAAAAAAAAAAAAAAAAAAAGAAAAAAAGAAAGAAAAAGAATAATTTGGTTGGGCACTTGATTATTTTATTCTTTTAGTTTTTGGTAGAATTCTTTTTACGTGATAATAAAAAAAATTGAAATTTCCCACTTTTTTTTGTTTTTATTTTAGGTTTAGCATCAAATCCATGAAAAAAAATGGAGAGAAAAGTGAAGACTGAGAAAGGAAAAGAAAGGTAGTAAGTCAAATTATAAGTAACAGGGTTATTTTGGTCATTTTACCGTGAAAAATTGGTTGTGTGACCCTTTTTAAAGTTAATTTGGATGGAACACTGATGGAAGGACGACATTGATTCGTTGGGTTAATATTCAGGAACTACCTTGATTGATGAGGTTAATTTCAAAGACCATTTGTGATAAAAACCTTGAAAAAAAAAAATTCAAATAACTTGTTCGGAATCATCTACCAGAAAAAGCAGAGTAAGATGAGTCATGAGATTCATTACTAATGTTGCTTGTTCCAAAAGATTTCACGCTAGCAACCATGTCTCCGTCCTGTTCCTTTCTACATTGTTCACTATCCTTATACCATGTGCAATCTACTAGCATTGAACCAAACTTTTTAGGGATGAAGTTCAGTTTTTAGTGCTGGTGAATCACACGATGGTGGTCACAGGAAGACTAAAATGCCCATGTGAGTCTTCTTGGCTCCCAGAAGGGTGGATTGCCGTGGGAAGCCACCAGCTAATACTTTTTTTTTTTTTTTAGAAATATAGAAAAAACCAAAACTTTTTAGGGAGATTCTTGCCATTCTCTATGTACTGAAATTCAAAAGACAAAATTCTAGCATATATTGTGGAGAATTTGTGATGAAAACCCAATTTTAGTATTATATTTAAAATCCAACATTTGGATCATACGACGGTGTATTTGGTGTTTTTTGGGGGTAATTTGACACCTCTAACATTTTTCAGAGGAATATAATTACATCAAGAGTTATGTAGTATGCATATATCGAGCTAGGTTGTACAAGTATAACAAAAGCGTGCTTGGATGAATTAGTTTTGTTGACATAACTAGATCTCGAGTGAGGTTATACATGATTATGAGATTGGTTTGTTGAAGTTATCGATGTTCATTAAGAGTGAGGATTCTGCCGAATTCTCTTTGTGAGGATTCCGGGAATCCTCAAATCACATTCGTTTATCGTATATCGTACGATTATAAATCATTGTAAATTTTTTTATTTAAAATTGAATATAAACAGTACTTGACAAAAACTAGCCGCACGATGTACAATGAACAAATGTGATTAAAGGATCCCTGGGATCCTGTCTCATTCATTAAGTTTACTGTTAAAATTTAAAAATGTTCTAAGTAATACGGGTTTTTCTTAAATTAAAAAAAAAAAAATTAGTGTATGCCAATTTGAAAATTTTGACTTTTGCTTAAATTGCAATTTAACCCAACATTTGGTGAACAATTGGCCACCGCCGCCATCGTGTCATATGACCACCATCCCCAACCCAAAATGAGGATTCTCTCTGGATCCACTTTGTAAGGATCTTTGAGATTTTTTAATCGTGTTCGTTCATCGTAAATCGTGTAGTCAGTTTTTGTCAGGTACTGTTTGTGTTCAATTTTAAATAAAAAAAATTTTAAATGATTTTTGACTGCATAATGTACGATGAACGTATACGATTAAAGGATCTTTGGGATCCTCACAAAGAAGATCCTGATTCCCCAACCCAAGGATCCTCACAAAGAGGATCTTGATTCCCCAACCCATCACTTTATCACCAGCAACTCCAACACCACCACCCTTAATTAAGGGCCTTAACACATTTACTATGGTGGTGCTATTAATACACTTAATTAAGGACCTTAAATTTTGTCATTTGATATTCTTTAATTCATTTGATATGACGATCAGAAATTAAGAAAGGTGTGTGAGAAATAAAAAATAGGTGTTTGAAGAACTTGTTACCCAGAATAGTTCGCAAACTTTAACTAGAATATTACATCAAATCATTTTTTAATTCTCTTTTAGAAAAATAATTTTGGAATTTTAGAAACCTTACATCGAAGAAATAAGGAACTTTGCATGTGTTAATAAGTAATTGAACTACTTCTCATATTGCCAATAAGTTTTATGGTGAAACCTTAATTTTCTTCATAGTATGAGAGCATGTTATCTTATGTGTGAAGCACGATGGCTACACGTGCTCCATATCATCCAATATGTGTTGTTTATGTGTTAGGCTTGAAAACTTGTTACATGTGAAGGGATGTGTTGAGCATATGAATCTCACATCAAGGAAAAAATTGACGTTACATGTGACTACTCTCCATATTATCAATTGATTTTATACTGGAAGCTCAGCTTCTTCAACTAATACTACACTTGGAATATTAAACTTCCTAAACCGGGTAACTGAAATGATATTAGCTACGTCCCTCCTCGTCTGCACGTACCTGATTTAGTTCTTTCTTCATCATAGTATAATTGATATGGTCGGCAGATCAAACCATCAACCATACATCCATGCATCACAGTGCATTTAATTTATTTATCGATAATTAATATACCAAATCAAATAATGCATCAGAGTGCATTATATTACACACATTAAGTTTTTATTCATCAAACCATGCATCATATATAGTGCAGTTTTTTACATAAAGTCACTTTGCAAACCCAGAAAAATAAAGCAAACAAACAGAGCCAATCCAAAGTCCTCTCGCAGGAGCGTCCGATCAGACAATGACCCTCTGAGAGTTGATGGCCAATACCAACCAAGCACACACTACTGTACAGTGAAAAGCCAATGGGCCAGGGCGCGAAGACTTTCCGTCACATCTTACATATATCTCCCACCCTACCCTTTATTCCTTATACAACTTTGTCTGAAGCTTTCACATCACATCATATCATACAAATCATGAAAAGGACTAAGCATACTAGGGTAATATTCTTCTGTCATTCCCTTCGCATGTTACATTATCATACTGTTATTTTATATTATAAATATGAACAGTTGAGTAACGTAACATGAAAAATTATTTGACAAGAGATTATTGTTCTAAATATGCTTGCCTTTGTTTTGCACTAGCGACGGAAGCTCCTGGCCATGCGCACAGGTGCATCCACCTCATCTTCTCGAAGCTTCACAGCTGTATAGGTACCTGCCCCGGCGAGAGCTCCTAGGGTAGGAGCCACGAGGTATATCCACAACTTGGTGTAGTTTCCGGCAGCGACAGCAGGGCCGAGAGTACGCACCGGGTTCATTGAACCACCACTAGATGGCCTGCCAACGCCAAAACACAACCATAATTTTCAGTACTACATTCCGCTTGGAATCTTTTATCTTTTGAAACTTTTTGAGTGTAGGAGCTAAATGCGAAGATGATAACAAAAACAACACACACTACCCTTTTTTTTTCCTTTTAAATATGAGATGTTATGCCAAAATGAGGATGATGAATGAGTCATGCAACTCTTGATTTCTATGGGAACTACCAACTTGCCCACCCTCCAACCCAAAGATATGCTGAATGAAGGGAGTCGCGTTTCAAGGTTAAGGAATCTTGCACGTTTTTTACAATAAAACCCTTCAATTTTCATCAATCGTCAAGGGAAATGGTATTGGAACTTTGGCATGATTTATTGTCTTCAAGGGTTACATTGACGATGTTTTCACTAAGGTTTTCCATAATCCATAAACTATAGATCTAAATTTAACCGTTGATTGTCGTTTATATTTTGTTCTCACCAAAAAAATTTTTTTTTCTTCAGATTTTCTTTTTTAAAAACATGATCTCTTAGAGGATGCAGGAAGATGAACGATTCATATCGTTGATATTACGTTCAGAGTTTTACCATTAGTGAAAATATAGCTCGAAGTTTATAAACTCTCTAGAAACTATATAACATCAACTCATATGTTAACTATAAATATCGGAATGTCATATCAACGATCTGAACCATTCAGTTTTCTATATCCGCTAAATATCTCTTTTCAAAAAAGAAAATCTAAAAAATGAAATTCGGTGAGTAGAATAAAGTGTACACGTTAATGGACGGTTAAATTTAAATCTAAGGTTTATGGATTATGGTGTCAAATTTTGGAGTTGACTCTTTCATGAAAGTTGTAAAGCTTGTCATTACAAGTGATTGTATATATATATATATATATATATATATATATATATATATATATATATATATTTTTTTTTTTTTTTTTTTTTTTTTTTTTTACATTTGTCACACTTCTACAATAATTATTATTAATTTTGTCAATTTTGCACTCAAATAAAAAAACAATATTCATGAGATTTGGAGGGTTTTAAAAATCTAAACGATCATGTAACCATCGCCTAAGCATAGAGGATGCAATCACGAGTATTTATATATGTTTTCACATTTTTCAGATTTATACATTAATGATTATGAATTTTATTTATTTTGAACTCCTATAAAATACTATTCATGAGGGTTTGTATGGTTTTAAAAATTCAAACTACGATGTACCCATCCTCAAAGCGTAGAGAATGCGATTATGAGCATTTGCATATTTTTTTCACATTTTTTGCACTTTAAATGAATTATTATAAATTTTTAATGTATTCGGTATTTTTAAATTACTTGATATTTTTATTTTTAATGTGTTTTATAATGTTTTAATCTCACTTTTTGCCTATAATACACTGTAAAAATAAATAAATAAAACTTAAATTTTTAAAATTTATATAGAATAATAATACAATAATAATTAATAAACAATAAATACATATCCACTATATCTATTGTATTTTATAGTAAGTTTTCTTAGACCTATTCCAACCCTTAAAGTAAAACTCAAATTTTAGGTTCTAAACTTACCCCAATTTGCTCTAAAGCTTGAGGCAAATATGAGTTAAAACTCAAAACTCATTTATGGGCCAAATTTAGCTTAGGATTCATCCCTATGTTAGTGGAGTTGGCCCACTATATATGTCAATTTTTTTTAGTTTTATATTTATAAAGTCATTAAATCCAACGTTTAAGATTTAATTTGATGAAATCCAACAGTTAAAAAAATATCTAACGGTCCAAATTTAAAACCAACGGCTAAAGTAATTAAAACAATTTTCTTTTATGTGTTTCATATTTTTTTCATAGTGTTTCATGAGTTTCATGGTGTCAGTTAATGATTTTTCAATATTTGTTGAAATTTAAATATTTTAAGGTTAAAATATTTATAAAATTAAATTAGGATGGTTTACATAATTTTTCTTTTAAAAAATTTACTTTAAAAAAAATTAGCCTAAATTTATTCTTTAATAATCAGAGATTAAAATTTCAAAATAACCTTTTTCTTATCGTATCGAAACAGATTATATGCATGTCACTTTCGTGTAATTATGTTAAGGACCGGTTATTAACGGGTTTTTACCATGTTAACATGAAACCCATTATTTTCGTGTGTTTCGTGTAAGAAATTGTCAGGTCTAGCGAGACCCTCCAAAATTCGAAAATTGGGCGGTCTACAAAGGCCAATTAGCTCCGCTTTGTCTCCCCCCGCTTCGCCCTTCCCATCTACTTCTTCTTCACTTGCTTCCCGACAAACCCACAACCTAAATTTCGCCTCTTTGCTTCACAAAGGAACACCTGATCGATATGGGAAATGGGTTCTCCATTTTCGTAGATTGAACTGGAATCAGACCCAAAAAACAGAGATATTAAGAACTTAGGATTCCAAAACGAACTCTGATTTCAGCTCTCTCCGCTACTCGCAACTCTAGCACCCGCACCATGCCGTTTTCATTGAGGCAAAACAAAATAAATACAATGTTTCAAACATTGAAAAATAAGGAGGCCAGAGTGATTTGATGATTTGAGGTGGATTGGAAGAAACAAAGGAGATGGGAGAATACAGAGGTACAAAGAAAGGAGGTAAACAGTGGGCGGAGAAAATGAAAGGTTTAGACAAAGAGAAGATGTCGAACAAAGAAAAAAAAGTAGAAAGAAGATGATTCTAGAAAGAATAAAAAAGGTAAAATATTATAAAATATTAGTATTTGATTAAATTTGTAATAAAATTTTAAGAGGTATAAATCATATAATATAATATTAGCCCTGCATCTTAGTCTGGCACTACATCAAACACTTAATTAAATCAGTCCAATTTAGTCCCAAAAGTTAATCCACTTCACTAAGTCAGTCTAGTTTAGTCCCAAAAGCTAGTTTAGTATGAGATAGTCCGGTGCAACAAACACACAGCAGCAGGAGAGTGCGCTAAGCCTCACAATAACCTAGTAATAATGTGATTCCAATTGGTCTTTGGCAAGAATTGAACACAAAACCTCTCACTTACAAATAAAATTAAATGCTACTAGACTATAGTACTAAGTGACTCTTTTTTTCTTTTCTTTTTTTAAATGAGAACATAAAACTAAAACTTAAATGGTTATCAAACGTCATAAATATAACTAAATCACAAAGCACTCCAATAGTAGATAAATAGGATTAAGAAGGATAAACAGACAGGGAGAGAGAGATAGGATTAAGAAGGATAAACAGAGAGGGAGAGAGAGATAGGATTAAGAAGGATAAACACAGAGAGAGAGAGAGAGAGAGAGAGAGACATTAAGTACTAACCCTGCCATAAGAATGTTTAGCATGACACAAGCCCCAACTGCTAAACCAGCCAACTCTCCCAACTGCATGTCACCAAATCCCAAGCGCATTAGAAAGACAGATTATATTTGAAATTAGTCAATAAGAATATGTGATATGAACAATCAAATTGTATTAATATATATGAGGTTGATATATTTACATACCGCTCGAGTGTCAGTTGCAACAGCAGTGACAACAAACAAGAGATTAAAAGTGATGATGAACTCAAGTCCAAAAGCCTGGCCAGTGCTCACAGTAGGCAACGTGACTCCGCCGGACATGTACGGATGGAAAACCCCTTTGAGAGTAAACGAGGCGCAAATGGAGCCCGAAACCTGAGCTGCGATGTAGGCAGGGACATGAACCCATGGGAAGTGTCGCAGGGCGGCAAACGCAATGGTGAGAGATGGGTTTAGATGTGCACCAGAGATGTGGCCTGTGGAGAGAATCACAATCATCACACCAAGCCCTGCGCATGCTGCGTTTCCGATCAAGGACTCCGCTCCGTTGTACTTTTGGTTCACGATTGGTCCAGCACTCGCTGCAAACATCAAGATGAAGGTTCCTACGAACTCAGCTCCTACCTACATGTGATACATATTGTTAAACAAAACCAGTTATTATCCCACATCAGGAATGTTTTGTTTTGTGTTACGGTATATAACTAACGTTGCGAACTTCTCCACTCATGGTTAATTGGGTTTAGGCTGATTTCCCTAATTTTATCAGTTGGACGAGTTTTTAAATTCGTATTCGTATTCTAATATGTATAATGTAAAGGGTTTAATCAAAGTGCCTCTCTTATTAAAGGGTTTCAAACCCTGGACCTCTTGTGTTAGAGAATAAAGTCCTACTTCAGAAATTTCTCAACAAATTACAACTCATATTGAATAGTTTTATTTTTAATAAGATTGAGGTCTTTGATTATAAAACCCAACACATACTGAGTTGTACAGATAGTTAAGTTGAAACAATATCAATATATATGATTAGTTATGGACCGTTGCTCGACCTGAAATCTCAACAACTTATTCATCACCAGATCCACTTAGCCGCTGAGCTAACCCCAGTAGCTTTAGTGCATACATATTTTATGTGTAACAAACAAAGCTTTTGACCAATGAGCATGTTCGAGCGAGAGGGGAGGGTTACTTTTTAACTTACTGTGGTAATGCCCACCATCAAAAAGGCCTTTTTCAAATGTTGGAACCTTAGAAAAGTGCCTCAAAGCACGGTGAATGGATCCTGGCTAATAGATATACAACAAAACATAAAGCAAATGAAAGTGTTTGAGTAGCATTATCGATCGTGTTGAAAAGCATCGACATTAATTCTTAAGTCATGGTTCTATTAGCATCATATGCATACTTTCGGGAAATAAAATTAGTTGATATTGTGATGATGACAACTGAGAACGACATATGTTATATATATGCAGTTTTTGTTTTTGTTCTTTTGCTATTATCTAAAAATTTTGTTGTTATATATATGCAGTTTATGTTTTTCTTCTTTTGCGATTATTTAAATTGTTTTTGGTGGATAAATTAATTGCTTCAAAAATACAACCTTTCGGAAGAACCGTCCTGGAATTTTTTTATTTTTTTTTAAAGTGATTCAAATAAGGCAGTTGGGGGCTGATAGACTTGGGTTGTCATACTATATTTGCTATACTTTTATGATATAATACAAGGACTTGGATTGTCTGCCTTCCCTATCCTATACCCTTCTCATCCCCTTCTGTATTCTATGATCACGGTTAAGTCACGTTAATATTTTATATTGATTTTTTTTATAAAAATAATAAGATAAAAAACAATAAGAATATAAAATATTGACATAATTTAACCGTGATCATAAAAATAGAAGAGAATTGGAAGGGTATAGAATGGTGAGGACAGACAATCCAGGTCTATAATACAAACACTTGCATGACGTTATATGTGCGAGTATATTCCCAATTATATATATATATATATATATATATATATATATATATATATATATATATAGCATAAGGACGGTTTGCTAAAGTACATAGAGTAGGTGAAAGAACTTCATTTTTAATACATGTACTCAATACCGATAGCGGTCAAATGCTAACCAGTCGTTTTTGGCTTTTACAATAGACTACAGACAAAACAACCAGTCATTTTTTCCTTTTATAATATACTGCGGATAAAACGTTTACGACCAAGCATGTGTGTATTATTAATTTATAAGAAAATAATAAATTTCAGCTACCCAACAAAATAAATACGTCATTGTTGAGGCACCAGCAATAATGCAGAAAAACAATATTCAAGATATTTTCTTTCGGTATGAAATTAATTTTGTCAAGTTTTAAACAGAGGAGATAAGAGTATCTCCTAATTTTTCTCTCTTTTTCTCCCATTCTATTTGAACGGTTACGATTTAACCATATCAACATCTTATATAAAGATAATAAGACAAAAAATAATATGTGAGAGAAGAGAAGGGAAGATGATGAAAATAAGAGAGAAGAGAATCCTACTCCGTTTTAAACACCAATAGAGGTGACATAAGTAAATAAGATAAGTCATATAATTTGTTGTTAGAATTAAGAATATAATTTAATTTTGAGAAATTGTTATTGGCACTCAAAAAATTACATTTTACATTCCAAATTTTCTATATATGGAAAGAAAAATACACTCATGAGAAGTGTAGAATAAGATTTTTGGAGTACCATTAACACTTTACTAATTTTGATACTATTATTGATTCAAGTATAACTTAGCAACCAAGCAAAGGTGGACAGAAACTTAATTAAACGAATTATCCCATTCAACTGTTGGTTTAATTTTTAATTATGTAAAATGCAGCAGTTAAATGCGTGAGACTCTCTCTAACAAATTCCTTTTATTTATACGGATGTGGCCCCTGGTGTCTATTTGACAAGGTCACATTTTTGAATATACAAATATCAAGAATGATTTCACTCTTAATCTTATTAAAATTCGAGCCTATAACTCATTATCTCAATACAAAAAAAAAAAAAGAATTGTTATTGGAATTCCAAATTTCTCATTCTACATTCTAAATTGTTTATATTTAGAAAGAAAAATACACTTGTGAGGAGTGTATAATGAGATTTTAAAAATGCTAATAACTCTTCCCTTAAAAAAAAAATGTATTTTCGATGTTTGCTGAATACCAATTCCATGATTTACAGAGATCAAATTTACATCACTCATTTAGTCCGTGCTTTTTTGTGCGGTATTTATCATTGATTGACAAGTATTAAGTTTATTGCAAAAAAATTAAGAAGGTTAGTTTATTAATATGTATCAATCAATGATAGATGTTACGAGATACAAAATGAGTGCAGAAAATTTGAAATCTGATTTCTATGTGAAACAAAGAAAGTAGAAGAAGGAAATTGAAGCGAGAGCAAATATTGGTAGGCCAAAAATTATACCTAAAGTATTTTATAACTATAAAATGTTGCATTATTAAACGGTTATTTATACATTTGAATAAGAACCTGTTTAAAGATGATTTGTGGTCTTAGCTGGTCTATGCATTTGAAATCGAATCTCTCCTTTATTGGCTATCCTAGTCACTCTAAGCTAAAGCTAAAATCTAAAAGCTGAACTAGCATTACCAATGTTGGTATGCACATAATGACTAAGCATAAACAGATCATTAAGCAATAAAAATCATCTCCCGATAATACCTCCAATTCGACATGATTGAGATTGAGTTTAATCTAGTTCTCTAAATGAGACTTGTAAGTCATCATATGTACGACTATTATCCAATTTAATAAGTACAACCCCGGCATTAATAAGTTTATCGAACAAAAAACAGTACATAGAAGCCCATTTCAATTGCTCTTGTTCGGTCCTAGACACCAAACGAGGCTAAACATCGACTAACCACACAATCATATGACAGCGTCAAATATGTGCATAGGAATTTAGTGTGGGTTTGCTTATGCAATGCATTACCTTGCGGCTGAGGGAGACAGTTGGAGTAGGGAACTCGTTGAAGCAGGTGGGAGATTGACCCCACGTCTGAGCTATCACAGGCAAGCACTTGGTTCGCGGCATTGACTTACGCTCATACGACAGCGAATCCACTCTCGGCTCTGAAAACAGAGGCAGCGGCGTTCCCGGCGTCGCCGGCGCCGACGCCGATGGCGTCACCGGCTCAGATTCCGCCATTTCAAGCAACCAAAACTAAGGTAAAGAGAGAGGATAAAATACAATAGTTTTTTTTTTTTTTTTTGGATGGTTTTGAGAATTGGGTTCTGGGAATGAGAAGCTCGGAGTTACATAATTTGAAGATTTTTATAACTTTTTTTCTACACGAGAATTTTGATAGTGGCCAGAGTGGGGGACGACAATTTGGCTATGGATAGTACATACTGAAAATTACCTAATTTTTTTTTTTTTCTTTTTTGGGTTTTTTGGGTTGGGAATTTGGTTTCGGAAGGATACAAAGTTACATAATTTGAAGTTTTTTTATAATTTTTTTGCTAAGGGATAGAAGAAACGATGAAATCCAGTGTACCCACTAAAAGGAAAGCTCTAGTTTTTCATACAAAAAGCAGTCAAATTTAAATTTTTTTGGGTTTTTTGAGAAATGGGTTTTGTGGAATTGGATTGAAAAGTCTGGATTACATGCTGTGAATGATTTTTTTGAGTTTTTTTTTAAGGAAGAATGATGAAAACCGAAGAATCCAGGTTCAAAACCAGAGCAACAAAACAGCAGAAAAGTCCAGACGATTTGAAAAGGACTGAAACTGAAATTGTAACCGAAGTGTTTTTTGGGTCAAAAGAAGGAGGAGGAGGAGGAGGAGGATTGGATTGCACAATAATAGAGGTGAACGGCAGAAAGAAAAGAGATACAACTCAGAGGCAGTCAGACTTAAATGCATAGGCGTGTGTTTATATATAGAAAATCGAGACAGTACAAACTCCAACCTCTCTGTCTCTCCGTCTCTCTCTCTCTCTCTCTGCGCATTATTTTAAGAAGGAGAAAGTCAATGGCTGCCATTGGGGCATTGCATTTCACTGTTTTCACACTTTTTTGCACTACGCAATGAGTCACTGCCAGTGGCCTCCCGTAATGCTCGCAAAGTCCACTGCCTAATCCACCGTGGTCTACCGTGTAATCGTGTATCACCTAGCTTTTGGTTTGATAATGAAATGATTTCTGCATATTCTCCTTCGTCTGCAAATCTTTATTCATTTCTCATGTGGGATTAGAAGAGAAGCTCGACAAATTGACAAATTCTGGCGGGAATAGTAATTTCTGGGGTGAAAACGTTTGTAACTTTCGTTATGTCAACTTGTATTAATTAGGGTGACTTTGTGTAAAATCAATAAACAGTTACAATATTAACAACAGATCAACAATATTTATGTTAATAGATCAATCATGTATTGTGATACATAAATGCATTTAAAATAAATAAAAATTACAAAATCTGCCACTACAACAGGGATCCACTTCAACTAACACTCATTTTCTCATCGTTTTATAATTTGGAATAAGTCCATACGATTAGACACTGCAACACAATGTCTATTTCCTCATTTTGCTTTTTACATTTGGATTCAGACACTGCGTTGCAGTGTTCATTTACTAGTTTCATTTTTGCCATCACTCACACGCCTCTGACATAGTCTTTTGTACATTTGGATTTTCTGGTTATATTTTTACTTTTGGATTCAGACGTTGCGTTGCAATGTCCGTTTTCTAGTTCTATTTTTTTCATCACTCACACGTCTCCTACACTTCACACCTTGCACGACTCCTGATTTTTGCATATAGATTTAGACATTGTAATGTAGTGTCCAATTTCTGGCTCTATTTTTTACATTTAGATTCATATATTGTAATGCAGTGTGTGTTTCTTGGTTCCGTTTTTTACATTTGGATTCAAACATTGCAATGTAGTGTCCATTTCCTGATTCTGTTTTTCCAAGTTGAGCAGACTTTTCCATGTAAACAAAGGGCGAGAGAGAGAGAGAGAGAGAGAGAGAGAGAGAGAGAGAGAGAGAGCGAGAGAATATACATTTTCTAACTATTTATAGGATTCAGACCTCTCAAGATCAATTACATAGGGATAAAACTCCAACGGCCAAAGCTCTTCCCCCGCCTCTCTTCCCCCTCAATTCCTTTTTCTCCCTCGCACAGCCACACCCCACCACTGTTAACAAACCCCAAATTCAATTGAAGGTCATATGTACTCTAAGTCTAATTTATTTTTTCGCTATCCTTTTCTCTTTTAGCTTTTTATTCAACATCTCTTTCATCTTTGATATTTCTCTCTCTATAATTCTTCCATAGTTATGAAAAAGATCTCTACAACCAACAGACATTGGTTTGGACGACCCCTCTATTTGTTGTTTCATCAACATCTATTGAGATTTTAAGGTCGAGGGACTTGCAATTGAGGGATGTGGCGATGCTAAGGTTGATTTTGGAGAGTGTAAGGTGATGGACCAACAATTGGGGGTTGTGGGTTGGGTGGGTTGTGGCAGTGTTGGTGGTGATTTTGAGATGGGGTTGAATTTAATTTGGAATTTGGGGAGTTGGTGATTCGAAGTTGAGAGCTTTGAAGTAAGGGAGAAAAGAAGAGTTGAGGGGAAAAGAGGAAGGATAAGTGATTTTGGCCGTTGGATTTGTATCAATGGATGAGATCCCATATGACATTCATAGAGAAAGAAAGAGAGAGAATGATAGAAGAGTCAAATTCTAACTATTTATAATGACTTAAAGTCTATGTGGCATTTATCATTGACTTATACCTAATTAATAAAACTATATCATTGATTAAGTCCAAAAAAAAAAATTATTGATATATGGCTTAATAGTAAAGTTTTTATTGACTTTTGGCTAAATTACCTTATTAATTAATTCATCTTTGCTTAAATTCTTTTAAAAAAATCATAACAAGACATGAGGGTGCATAAAGTGCAAAAATTATTTTGCGTTTAATAATGATAATTATCTTTTCAAGATTAATTGAGGGTACAGTCCCAATTTTTTCACATAAGCACTTGTAGTTATAATTTTGGCGCTTGAAATGCTCTAGTTACTAAGAATTCAATTAAGGATGGTATGTTAAATCAATAAACCAAGTGGGAGAAATAAGCATGTGGGAGACCAGCTAGTTTCTCTCTCTAGGGAAAAACTCTCTCTTTGCTGAAACACCAACCTAGTATTCTCCTTCGCAGCCAGCCTTAACCTTTGGCTTGGGTGTCGGTGGCAACCCACCCTTATATTCTTCTCCTTCCCTCTTTCTCATAGCCCGCTACACCCTCCCACTTTTCCTTCTCCTTCCCTCCCATCTCCTCTGCCATTTCCCTCTCTTCTTCCCCTCATTTTTCTTCTACCTTTTCCCTTTTTTCCTCCCTTCTCATCTCCTTTGACCCTTCCCTCTTACAACTTCCCACTCCCTCTTCCTACTTTCCGTCTTCCTTGAGCTTGGTCTCAATAACTCTGAGCTTGTCTCAGATTTGGGCTTCATTCCCTTTATCCGACGTTTTTCGCGTGTTTTTATTGTTTTGTGTCTGTTAAATTTTCTTCCTCCCCCTCTTTAGTCGTGATATTCCATCTCCACCCCAATCATGTGCTCGGATCTATGGGCTATAATCCAAAATTAGATATCAGATCCATTTCCCTCCCTCACTTCCCTTGCCCCAACCAGTGTGTCGAATCCCTATCGAGGCCCAGTGTTCTGTGGCCTCCGTCAAAGTATGGGTATTCTACATACCTCTCAACCTCACTTTCTATTCATATGTACTTTGGTTGTATATATTTGCAGGGGTTCGTGAAGGGGATTTGGATTTGGTGCTACTTTCTTGGTTCGGAGTTTGGCTTCCTTCGAGGATGTGGCGGCGACGATGGTGGCGATTTGGTTTATGCTACTTCATATTAGGGTTTTTTGTTGTTTGTTTTTTCTGACTACGGGTCTAAGTTTGTGTGGGTTCCCCGTTGTATCTTGGGGTGTAGCTCTTATTTTGCTTGGGCATTTTACTTTACCTACCGTTGTTTATAAGAGACTTTTTAGTCTCTCTTTCTTGTACTAGTTTTTTAATTAAAGTAATTTTGTTTGACAAAAAAAAAAAAAAAAAACTTTATGCCCTAAAGTAACCTCAATATCAACAAGTACCATTGTTCTAAAAATCTCCGTCTAGAGCTGCCTAGGCCACGCCCCGATTAATGCCTAGGTGTTTCAAAATTAAGAACGAGTGCCTAGACCTATATTGGCACTCGCCTAGACCATCTAGGCACTCACCTAGCCCGCTCAGACCCGCCTAGGCTGCAACTCACTTAGGCAGAAAATATCTAACTTTCATTTTGCATTTTTTTCAATAAATTATAAGAGACTGGTTGAATACTTAAATGAACACACATTATATGCTTGTTCCCCATGTTTTCATTATGTTCCAATTTCATAATATATATCTCATTTTATTTTGTAGTTTATGATGAAATTATATATATTTTAAGTATAAACAGACACTTATTTACACGCAATATAATAGATTTAATTAAATCCGCCTAGGCGCTAGGCCCTAACCCACCGCCCGATTAGTGCCTAACGTTTTTTAGAACCTTGAGAAGTACTGAACTAAAAAGTTGGAATTGTAGTTTTCCATGACAATTCTCTAACCAGTGCTCCAAGGTCTAAAGGTAAGAGTGTCCTTTGTTCGTTGACATGTTTAGCACTTGATATAAATTTCAATTTTTGTTTATAAGTGCAACATATTATTCTTGTGTGAGGATGTGTAAGAAATTTCTCATGTCAAAGTTTATAAAGAGTCGAGCTACTCACTATGTTATAAATTGTTTTTTTTAGTGAAATCTCAATTGCTTTCATGGTACCAAAATATATTGTCCATGTGTGAAGCCCACTAGTCACATATACTCCATGTCACTCAATTTGTGTTGTTCACGTTTTAGATTTGAAAATTCGTCACACAATGGGAGAGAAAGGAGGGTTTTTTTTTGGTGGGGGGGGGGGGGGGGGCAGAGCGAGGATGGGAAGAAACTTCCCCTATTTAATATTTTATGTGCTTATAAAGAGTTAAGTTTAAACAAATGTTGAGAACTTCAACTTGCTTCACCTTAGTTCAAATGTAAAACAAAGTATAGATTTAAAAGTCAATAATAAAAAATTTACATTACTTAAATGTATTTTTTAATTTATATATATTCATATGAATTATATCTAATCCCCTATTTAATATTTTATGTGCTTATAAAGAGTTAAGTTTAAACAAATGTTGAGAACTTCAACTTGCTTCACCTTAGTTCAAATGTAAAACAAAGTATAGATTTAAAAGTCAATAATAAAAAATTTACATTACTTAAATGTATTTTTTAATTTATATATATTCATATGAATTATATCTAATAATTAGATGATAATTGTATTAATAAGTATTGTAATCAATCACCAGCTTTATATATATTTTTTTTATTAATTTTTTATAAAAAAAAAAAAAAAAAAAAAAACCACGTTATATTAATTTTTCAGAACTAAAAGATCGGGCTGCCGTGTGAATCGTGATCACAGGAAAGATGGCTAATATAACGTATGAGCCACATTTCGTGCGCGCTTTAACTCATTGACTCTGAATCTCGGATGTCGATTGCAATTTTGCTATTGGAGGGGAGGCATCTTTCATGACTCGAGCATAAAGTACATGTGACAGAAGCTGTGAACTGTGAAGACTTTCATTTTAATCCCACCACCCACCCAAACATGTATTAAAAAATACCCTTCTTTCAATTTCCGATGATTATTCAACAAAATAAAAAATAAAAAAATTTGCATTATTCAACAAAAACCAATTAATCACTGTACTTTAATTGAATTACAAATGTATCTGGCCGGAATTTTTCTCAATATTCAGCAGGTATGTCCTTACCTCATCATGTTATGGAAGGGTGAACATTTTAGTGAGTTTATCGACCAATCCGATTAATAAAACTAATAAAAAAGGAGAGGGAGAGGGAGATTTGAATTATATTTTAAAATTTTGAGATAAAACCGATTCCGTTAAATTCTGATAATCTAAAATTCCAAAATCAAAACTAATATTTGATTATGAAAGATTTTTGAATTAGCATTGGAATGCTTGTTTCCAATCACCCTTACACCCAACACAACCCGCCTAAGAAAGGTTTGGGTAGGTTAGTTTAATTTACCCATTTTCTTGAGTGGAAATGGGTTTCAACTATGTCAACTCAAGTTTATTGGATTGGACAACATGTAAAAGTCCAACCTGACCAATTCACTCGATCTCCACCGCTATCTCCCTCTCCCTCCCCCTCTTTTATTCTTTTATTATTTTTGAGTAAATTGTGGCAATAGTCCCTTAACTTTAATCTATTTCGAGAAATGATCCCTTAACTAAAAATTCATTATCATTAGTCCCTCAACTCATCAAAACGTCCAACTATAATCATTTTCATTAACTCTGTTAGAATTATGTTAAAATGATTTATGTTGGAATGACCATTGCTACAATTGTGTTAAAGTTGAGAAATCATTGCTCCAATTGAGTTAAGGTTGATGGACCATATCTCCAGTTAGATCAAATTGAGTCATGTGCCATGCACGTGAGGCTAAATCAAGAAGCAAATATGGAAAGTCAAATAAGAAAAATTGTATCAACGGTCCCTCAACTTTAATCTAGCTGAATAAATGGTCCACTTTAAATCAATTGGAGCAATGGTCTCTCAACTTTAACCCAATTGTAGCAATGGTCCTTCCAACATAACTCATTTTAACATAATTCTGACGGAGTTGATGAAAAGAACTATAGTTATACGTTTTGATGAGTTGAAGGACCAATGGTAATGAATTTTTAATTAAGGGACCATTGCTCCAATTTAATTAAAGTTAAGGGACTATTGCAACAGTTTACTCTTTTTTTTTGTGTGTGTAAACTAATGTATTATTCAATATCAGTTACATAAAGAAGTTTCGGAGCTTAATGACTTATATATGACTTTAGGTACTATGTGTTTTAATCTGCAGCCTACCAACGTGATACTTTCCTTTTTTAATTGGTCCAAGTGGGGGAGAGGTGTAGGTATCGAATTTTCAATGTACTTAAGTAGTGATTGGGGCTGAATTTGGAATTTGTGTTTGATAGCAAGTGGAATGTAATGGAAAATCATGGCAAACCTACAAAGGGATGTACTCATGCGACCAATATTGGTAATCCGTAGGCTCATAACTTTTTACCAAAACTATTTCAAAACTTCAAAGTTCTGTTCACGCATGTAGCGTAATTTTTATTATACATTTTCAGCCTGGTATCAGAAGAAGTCTCAATCAAACACCTAATTAACTAGTCAAAATTTTAATTCATTTCAAATTACCAATATTTACCAATATTTAAAAGTTAGGACAGCTCTGTATTATCATAAGCTAAGTGGTTGTCTCCTAATTTTAAAAACAATCTGGCCACCAGGCGTGGTGATGAGTGACTGATATCTATCATACATTCCAAACCAGTGCATCATGTTAATTAATAATTATCTCTCACACTTCAGACAGATTTTTTATTTTTTATTTTTGAACAAACAGATAGATTAATTAACTCTCAATAATCACAACTATTTTCAAGTCCGATTTCTATTTTTTTTTTTTTTTTTTTTTGAAGAGTACGCTATTCAATCGTGGATTAGACATATAAATGAATTAACAATATACATTAATTATTATATCTTATTACACATTTTACACAAAGACATGGTCAGAACATAATTATATAATGAAAGTGCATTATGCATTATATGGGGCAAAAAGATTACTATAATCATGAAGAATTATTATGTGGAATAATAAGTAATTGTCACTACTTAATTAAATGATTAACCTGATAAGATATGTTTTGACGGTACTTTTTGCTCACAAAATCCCATTTCCTGTGAAGATTCATGTACCAGGCTATATATTATTGTACTTTAATTAAGAATCTTTTTATATTTAGGAAGCATAACAAGAGAATAATCAGAGAATACTTTATTAAGTCATAATCACCTTCCTAATCTCTTCTCTTGATCGATTACGGCGGAAGCTAACTTGTTGCTTGGTTGCGTCAAACAAGTGTGCGTGTGTGTGTGTGTCTCTTTCTCTTTCCCCACTTTCTGTGGCTCCGCTGTCTGCATGCATATGTATAATGGGAACTTGTGCACTAGTTTTGATTCTATATCCATTCCTCTTATTTGGTTACTCATTGAACCCTTATCAGTTGTGTTTCACAAATTGGACTTTAATTTAATTTTTGGTAGATAACCATTCGTCCTAAAATTCAAGTGGTTGAGGAATCGATTAATAATTATATCAATTTTATACATTTCTTCATGTGCGAACTCTCATTTTATGCATGGAGTGCAAACTCGTTTATATATGCATGGAGAGTCAACTTTACATTGCACCCTGTAGATCAACAACTAAGTGAGAAACAAGAATTAAAATCAAGAGCTTTTATAAATAAGGTTATAATAATACATTACGCTTAAAAGCTCAAATTGTCAAAGAATGAACAACAATAAGTCATGCAAATTTTCATTATTTATAAGACATTCACTCTTTAACCGATTGCATTGCAATGAGTTAAACTTTCAGTTGAATAGTGGTGGTATCTTTCTAACTTTTCATCTCTTAGATTCAGTTAAGGGTCTAGGATATTCATGAATGTGATCAAGCAGCACTTGGACTTTAGACAAGAAAAAACATGGTGGAGAACCCTTAGATACTGAAGTGTTACAAATTCTAACTCTTCCTTAATAACTGATATGACAAAAAGGCCACATGGCATTATTCTAGGAGTTGAGTTTGTTAATATAGTTAGAAGGGTATCATTGTAATTAGAATATATGGCTATATAAGGAATTGTATAACTATCATTTCCTTAAGTTCAGTTGTATAGATTTTCTCTAATTCATCAATACAATCTCTTTTATTTCTCTCTACCAATTCTTTCTCTTCGTCTGTACCAATTCTTCATCTTTTGCAATGTAGTTAACATTCCTTTCATGTTCCTCATTGTACCCCAGAAACCATACTTGGAGCTGCAGGTCGATATTTTGTTTTTTGCTAGGCAGGTAGATATTTTGTTCGAGTCCCACAATTCATAGTTTCTACCAAATAATGAAAAGAAACATACAAAATCCAACTCCCACTTCTTCAAACCCAAAAGTGAAATGACCCTTTGGTCAATCTAGTGACCGATATGATGGTTCATATTGATCGAGATTTTAATACTAAGGGGACATTCATTATTTTCATTCACTTGAACTTGTTTGAGCCTATGCTATAAGGCAGTTGCCGCAATTCCATGTCCCGCATTCCTAAGAAATCACTTTGGCTTTGTTGGATTGTCGTAGTTATGCATATACAATGAGAGGGTACCGTATGGAATTTTTTGAGCACTAATTGTTGTTGTTGAGAGAAATTCGCACAATTAATCAGTAAGAAAGAATCTCTATATGACCAATCACCACAAACCACATAGATAGTAGACGCGACATACCTAAAATTAATACAAACTAAAAGACCATGGTCACATCACCATGCTGAAGTGAGACATCACAAACTCGCTAAGCATATTCATAACATCACAAAACATTATAAAGTAAGGAAGTTTTAGTGGTAAGGGTTTGACTATATTCTACTGATCAAGGTAAAGTTTTAATAATTCATGTTGTGTTGAGTAGAAGATACTCAAAATGATTCTCAAAACTATTCATGTTGTGTTGATGAAGGTAAAGTTTTAGCGAGGTTGAGAATGCTGTGTTTCAAATGGGGGGAATGAAAGCACCTAGGCCTGACAGATGTCAAGGAATATTCTATCAATGCTATTGGGATGTAATCTTGCAGGAAGTAAAAGGAATTGTCAATGATTTTATGAATAGGGAGGTTAGCCCTAAAAAAATTAAATTCTAAACAGATTGTCTTGCTGATCCCCAAAGTTCCGAACCCGGAGACCGTTTCTCAATTCAGCCTCATTACCCTGTGCAACTTCTCTTATAAGGTACCTTCTAAAGTCCTTGCCAATCGATTTAAACCCCTCTTACCGAATTTAATTTCTCAAATACAGAATGCTTTTGTAACAGGCCGACAAATTCAAGATAATATCATGATAGCCCATGAGATTTTCCATTTTATGAAACTAAGAAGAGCTAAAAGAAAGTTTGAGTTAGGAATAAAGCTGGATATGAATAAGGCATATAACCATGTGAAATGAGACTTTCTGGAGGAGATTATGGTCAAGATGGGGTTTGACAGAAGATGGATTGATTTAATCATGAAGTGTGTTGTTACGGTTGATTTTTCTATCATAATCAATGGCAAGCCTGGCAAAAATTTCTCCCTTCCAATAAGCTTCGACAAGGGGATCCTCTATCACCTTATCTATTCTTGTTTGGAAGTGATGTTCTTTCTCTGCTCATTCAAAAAGCTGTGGATTTGAATTGTGTTAAAGGAATAGAAATTAGCTCAAATAGTCCAAGCATTTCGCATATGTTCTTTGCGGATGATACTTTGATTTTCCTCCAGACCAATCAACAAAATTGCAGGAACATTGTTAAGATTTTAAATGCTTATTGTGCTGCTTCGGGCTAGCAAGTTAGCCTCAATAAATCAAGTGTTTATTTCAGTGCCAATACCCTAAGAAATGTAATGGAGGAGATGGGTGAAATTCTGGGAATGCCAGTTGTAGATAATCCTGGAACTTATCTGGGTCTACCAACAATTTGGGGTAAGTCAAACCGCCAAGCTTTGGGATATATTAAAGATCATTTATTGAGGAAAATTCAGGGTTGGAAACAAAAGCTTCTGTCACATGCGGGCAAGGAAGTGCTTATCAAAGCTGTACCAGTTTACCCAAAGAATATTTTAAAATTTCCTGCAAATATTTGTAAGCAATTTGACTCTCTTTTAGCTGGGTTTTGGTGGGGTCAAAATAACGATGATAAAAAGATTCATTGGGTTAGCTGGGAATTAGGCTTGTTGAAACAAGATGGAGGTTTGGGGTTCAGAAATTTTCAAGAGTTTAATGTTTCATTGGCTAAACAATGCTAGAGAATGGTGATGGAACCAAATTCTTTGTGGGTTAGATTTATGAAAGCAAGATACTTCCCAAATTCTTCATTTTTGGAAGCTAAAAAAGGAAGCGGAGCTTCGTGGGCATGGGCAAGCTTACTGAAAGGGAGAGAGATTTTATTTAGAGGTGCACAATGGTAGGTGATGAGTGGTAATAATACAAGGCTATTGGTGGACAGATGGGTTCCTTCCCTGCCGAATGACCATCCCAATCCATGTGAGGCTTCTAATATAAATTTGAATCAAAGTGTTGCTTCCATAATTTGGCCTTCTTCTCAAGAATGGGATCTTTATCCCATTAGTTCTTGTATATTGCAAAGGGAGATCAATGATATAAAAGAAATACAAATTGGGGACCCTTCTTGCAATGATAGACTTATTTGGCCTTTGGAGAAAAGTAGTATTTACATGGTAAAATCGGGTTATCATTGGATCATAGCAAGGAGTCTCCTAATAGAAATCAGTGGTCCTCCTCACTATCAACAATCAATAGTCAAGTCTGGGAAAGTATTTGGAAGTTGGAAACCCCTCATAAGATTCAAACTTTTATGTGGAGAGTTCTTCATAGAGCTCTAGCCACAAGGTTGGATATTTTCAAGAGACGTGTTGCTACGCACTACTACAATATTAGTTTTAGGTGGCGGATATTAGAAAAATCATGTCAGATAAATTATGTCCGACACATCATTTAATCAGTGACGAATATTAGAAAAATCATGTCGGTTATATCCGACATAAATTTATGGCAGATGTTTAATGGCGGATATCAAAAAACTCATGTCGGTTATAACCGACAGTATTTTTTAATCCTTTTTTTAAATACTTTTGACAGAAATTAAATACTTTTTTTAATCCTTTTTTTAAATACTTTTTTTAAAGATCCTAGCGGTTTTTAAGTTAATGGTGGCGGTTATAACAGACAGAAATTGACTATTTTATTATTTTACTTTCTGGCGGTTATTATTTTAGTATTCTTGCGGTTATAACCGACAGAAATGAAAATTTTATTATTTAAAATGTTATATTGATTAAAATAAATAAATAAACACATATTTTTTTAAAAAAAATTTCCCTCATGACCCTAAAGTCTAAATTTTCTGAGAGAATAATAACAACAGATTACAATCTGAAGCTTTATCATTTTTGTAATAAGGATTATGCTCTCTCATAGGCAAGCAACAAGATACAAAGAAATTCAAACAATTTTTTTCAATGCGCCACAAAGCACATTGTCTGACACATAAACATACATGAACATCTAGTGTACTCTATCATGTCTGATTTTATTATTTTAAAATGTTATATTGATTAAAAATAAATAAATAAACACATGTTTAAAATTTTCTTTTTTTCACTCATGGTCTTGTCGGATATAACCGGCACGAACAAAGCAAAATTTTAACGGCAACTAGAATAATCTCTGAATGTATTTTTTTTGCAATTTTTTACACATGCTATCTCGAAGTATATACAAACATATTTGACGATTGGATCATTGAAACTAGTTTCGTAGAATGCATATGCTATCAAATTGATAGATTTAACATACACCTAAGAGTTAATGTTATACTTCCATTAAGTATAAAATAAGATTTATCCACTAGTGTAAATATTTTAAATTGAAGATTGAATTCAATCATTGCATTCTTATAGGGTTGAAGAGTGTAGCTGTAAAAAATCATCAAAATCGGAGCTAAAATAACCGTTGAATTGTGATTTTTCGTTTATAACCATCGAAAACTTTTGCTCCGTTACCTAATATCTAAATGTTTGTTTTTTGCCATTTTTTACGTATACGATCTCGAAGTGTTTACAAACAAGTTTGACGGTTGGATTGTTGAAAAACGTTTCGTAGAATGCGTATCGCATCAAAATGGTAGATTAAACAAACACTTAGAGTTAATGTTATACTTTCCCATCAAGTATAAAATAAGATTTTGTGGTATCCAATAGTGTAAATATTTTAAATTGAATATCAAATTCATTCAATGCATTCTTATAGGGTCGAGAAGTGTAGCTATAAAAAATCATCAAAATCGGAGCTAAAATAACCGTTAAATTGTGATTTTTCTTTTATAACCGTCGAAAACTTTTGTTCCGTTACGTAATCTCTGAATGTTTGTTTTTAACGATTTTTTACGTATGCAATCTCGGAGTATGCACAAATAAATTTGACAGTTGGATTGTTGAAAAAAGTTTCGTAGAATGCATATCGAGTCAAAACGGTAGATTAAAAAAACACTTAGAGTTAATGTTATACTTCCTCATCAAGTATAAAATAAGATTTTGCATCCAATAGTGTAAATATTTTAAATTGAAGATCAAATTTATTCATTGCATTCTTATAGGGTTGAGGAGTGTAGCTGAAAAAAATCATTAAAATTGGAGCTAAAGTAACTGTTAAATTGTGATTTTTCGTTTATAACCGACAAAAACTTTTGTTCTGTTACCTAATCTCTTAATGTTTTTTTTTTTTTATGATTTTTTACGTATGTGATCTCGGAGTGTGTACAAATAAGTTTGACGGTTGGATCATTGAAAAACGCTTCGTAGAATGCGTATCGTATCAAAATAGTAGATTAAACAAATACTTAAGAGTTAATGTTATACTTCCATTAAGTATAAAATAAGATTTTGTGGTATCCACTAGTGTAAATATTTTAAATTGAAGATCAAATTTATTCATTACATTCTTATAGGATCAAGTAGTATAGCTGTAAAAAAATCGTTAAAATCAAAGCTAAAATAATCGTTAAATTGTAAATTTTCGTTTATAACCGTCGAAAACTTTTGTTCTGTTACGTAATCTCTGAATGTTTGTTTTTTTACGATTTTTTACATATGCGATCTTGTAATATTTACAAACAAGTTTGACGGTTATATCATGGAAACTAATTTCGTAGAATGCATAAATTTGCCTAAATTTTGAAGTTGGAAAAGTAATTTGTGTTAAATTTTTATTTATGTTTTTCAACTATTGATTAGACAATATTTAGTTTGTGCGATGACATTTTCATTGTACCATCCTCTTTTTGTTTCTATATCGCATAGTTTACATGGATTATTATCTATTAAACCAAAAATGAAAAAATTATCTATTAAACCAAACAATTATTTATTTAATTTTTAAAAACATATTCTATTTAAATACTTATTATTTATTTATTTATTTATTTATTAAACCCAACGATTATTATTTTATTTTTTTAAATTGTAACAAAATTTTGTTTTGGGGGAGGGGGGGAATTTAAAATTTTGGAGGAAAATTTAAAATTTTCAAAGGGAATTTTGGGGGGATTTTTGCCGCCATTTTGTTTCTGTCGGATATAACCGACATTAATAAAAAGTTTATGTCGGTTTTTATTTTAAAAAAATGTTTTGTCGGTTTTAACCGACAATAATGAAAATTTTCCACAATATAACCCCTCCATCTCTTCCTTACTCTGGTGCTTCTCCCTTCCCCCTTTTCTCCTCTCCTCATTTTCTTTGTCAACACAAGCTCATTTTCTTTGGCATTAGTCTCAAGCTTTGATTCCACAGAAGGGGATATAATATTTTCAGCTTTCACAACAACACCATCTGCATGAGACTTTGAGCTTTCAAATTGCAACTTGGTATTGCCTCCATCTGATTTTTTTCTTGCTGTTCTTAAGGGATTTAAGAGGTGTCCCAAGTCCCTCAACCTTCAACTCATTTTTAGCCTTCTCGTTTGACGGTTTCTTATCTTTGTCTGCATTCTTTTGGTCTTGCAAGTGTTGTATCCAACAAGCTCCAAGTTCCCATCTCACAAAATTATCAGAATCTAGTTCCTCTTTCTCAAGCTTAGCAAGACTTTCTTCTAACACCCCCTCAACAAAAACACACGAGGCTGAAAGATATTTGTGTTCCAGAATTTGCATATGTGATGCCGGTTTATTCAGCTCTGAAGGTATTGTCTTGCGAAGTAGTAATCTTAAACTGCAAAAAACAAGATACTAGTTAGGCTCTTATACTGAAAACTGCATGACAAAAGGTTGGTAGCTTTACATAATACTCACTGACATTTGCGCACCCATTGATATTAAGGGCATTAGCACCGTTGCTCCCTTGGCTAAGAATTTAAGGGCCCTGAGATTTTCGAGATCGAGCTCTGGCGAGGTTTCGGATGGTGAATGCAGGGGATATGGAAAATGCAGAATTTTTTTAATTATTATTAATATATTTTATGTCGGTTTTATCCGACAAGAATGTTTTTATTTATTCATATAATAAATTCTGTCGGTTATATCCGACAAAAGTCTTGGCAGTTTATGTATTTTCTATCGGTTTTAGTATTTTCTGTAGGAAAATTCATTTCCTGAAGCAGGCAATTCTGTCACTTATTATATCCACCACTGCATCCATTTTTTGTCGAATTTTGCTTAAAATCTGACACTAATATACGTTTTTTGTCGATTTTTGGACCACCAGTTATAGATAATTTTGTAGTAGTGTGCCTCGCTAATCTGCCCCATTTGTAATGAGCAAGACGAATCTGTGGAGCATATGCTCTTGCTATGCCCATGGGTTGAACTTATCTGGTTTGGAGGACAACTTAACTACAAGGTGAATAAAAATGAAATTAATACTTTTGGCAATTGGTTGCATTCTTTAATTGGAACTAATATGGGGAACAAGCAGGAAAAGCACGATTAATGTCACAAGTGGCGTTCACTTGTTGGAATATTTGGAAAGAGAGATGCAATGCTATTTTCAATCAAAAAACTGTGTCACCATTGTAGGTTATTCAAAAGATCAATTGCGCCTATGCAGCTTTCATAGAGGCTACCAGAAGAACTCAAAAGGCTACAATTGGAATGCAGACAATTTCAAGTAACCATGGAAATCTTCTTGGTAATTCTCAACCTACCTCTGTTTGGTATCCACTTGATCTTTCATTTTTCAAAATAAACGTGGATGCTAGCTGGAAACAACTAAAAAAAGGCAATGTTGCAGTGGTGATTAGAGATTCAAATTGTAAGTTTGTTGCAGCTAGGAAATCTAACATAAAGGCTTCAAGGGTGAAGTGGCAGAAGCAATGGCAATCTTGGAAGGGTGTATGCTGGCTAAACAAATGGAGTTAGACAAAGTACTCAAAGGAGTTAATTTTATGCTTAAATAACTCCATATCCATTGGTAGATGGGAGACTTTTCCGGTTCTAAGGAAAATTATGCAAATGAAGGAATCTTTCCAGATTTGTTGATGGTCCTGGGTCCCTAGATCATCAAACATGGCGGTTAATTGGTCAGCGTCTTTCAAGAATTCGAAGATGAGAGATTCTACATAGGTCGATAGACCTCCATCTTCGATTGTTCATATCTTGAACAAAGATAAACTACCTTACCCACCTTAAGTCTTGTTTTTGTTCGAGGGGTAATGGGTGACACTGTGTTGTTGTTTTGTGTCGGCCCTCTGATCCCTTTATCACTCTTGTGTTGTATCCCCTATATTTTTGTTGCCTTGTTAGTCCTCTGAGTGAGCTTTTTTGTATTATTTGACTTTGCTCTGGTTATATAAATCCAGTTTACCAAAAAAAAAAAAAACACATTTTGGGAAGGAAGGTCCATGCATCCTTCTCTTTCCCTTTTTATTTTTTTTTGTTTTTTTTTGTTTTTGCCTTTTTCCATATTTTATCTGCTTTCTTTTCAATGAAAGTGGACTTGATCAAATATATGATGAAGCAAAGCAACACTAACAGTTCTCACAAGAAGTTTCTGCATTGTGCACGCACAGTCAATCGAGTCTCTTTCCCTTACCAGTCAGTCACTGTATATGTCTGAAGTTTTCGAAAGGTAGCATATTTGATGGGACAAATAAATCTCATCTGTACCTATTTTTTTCAGTTAAAATCAAACGGAGAGATGGGCTACTTTTTTTTTTTTTTTTTCATTGAACCATAATTAGTCACATTATGATTGTAGTCTTAGAGTGGGAATCCTCGCCGAATCCTTACCAGATCCTCTTTGTGAGGATCTCCAAAATTTTCAAATCACATTATTTCATCGTATATCATGCGGTCAAAAATTATTGTAAATTTTTTTATTTAAAATTGAATATAAACAGTATCTAATGAAAACTGAATGCACAATATACGATGAACGAATGTAATTAGAAGATATTCGGGATCCTCACAAAAAGGATTTAGCGAGGATACTCTCTCGTAGTCTTATCCTTTAATTTCGATTAAAATACAACTTAAAATCACATTATTCGGTGATTTATATCCCCCTTTTTTCTTTGCGTTAGAGGAGTTTTGTTTGTAGGTCAACTATATGATGAATTGTAATACCTAAACATCTGTTTTTACGAGTCTTGATTTAGCTACTAATGAGTTGTAGGGTCGGTTTAGACAACTAGAGTGTGCATGGGATTACCTTTTAGTTGCAATTACCTCATCTTATTAGGGTTACGGAAAAAAAAACACCCCAATGGATATAAGATTGAATTCATGATGATCTTTAGTCCTAACATTTTCTCTCTCCTCTCCCCATACAAATTTTAGAAAAACTTGTGTAACGGGACTCGGGTCACATAACTCTCATAAAATTAAAACATAAGACTTGTGTATTGTTCTCTTAGGCCCTATACTGGTCTTGCAAGTGTGATGACTCCCCTAAAACGACAATCCTACTAAAGTATATCACGACTTTAGGAGCTCATGGTATTAGATTATTCACTTGGGCTCTGTTTGACAGATCGGATAAAGGATCGGATATGATTAGTTATACGGACTCGGATGTTTGACGTTCACTCGTACTAAATAAGCGCCGGATTAATTTAACCGGTCGGATAGGATAACACGGTATACACCCGCTTAATAAAACCAACCAAAACGCCCAGATTATTTAGTCGGGGAAGAAGAATATGGGAGAGAAAGGGAGGGAGTTTGGGGGGTGTGGCGGAGAGAGTTGGGGAACAATTATTTGGGATTCTTCTGCAGTCGGGTCTGCAGTCGGGGAAGAAGAAGGGAGAGAGAGGGAGGGTGTTTGGGGGATGCGGAGAGATCTGGGAACGAAAAAATGATTTCACTTTTTTTTAAATTTTTTTTTTTTAGGTTTGATTCTTCCTATCTAGTATAATATCAAACACAGTATAAATAATACGGTCACTAGTCCGATACTGCACCAAACATCCGACTAATTTAGTCAGTACTATCCGATGACTATTTATCCTATTCGACAAAAATAGTCAGTACAGTCCGAACTGTCCTTAATTATTCTTGTTCTTTTGCCAATTAAAGAGGACTTCCCTAGGCTTTAGGAGCTCATGTTATGTTAAGATTATTAACTTAATTATTCTTGTTCCTTTTTCTGTCAAGACACTAACAACAACCCTCTTCTTGTAGTCAGTACGGTCAGTACGGTCAATACAAATTCTATATACACCAAAACCCAAACTCCTAGTTACTGTTCGTGGACAGTGGAGTGGCGAAAATGTCCTCCAAAAATTTTTCGCTCAACGTTTTCCTTCAGCTTTCTACAGTGCAAGGACAATTCTACCCTTGGTAAACACGCGTCTGTCATCGGTAGTTCTTCCGCTCCATTTCTTCCCGGCCTTTTGTTTGGGTTCCCTTCTCTCTCTTCATTTTCAGCTTTTCCTTATTTTGTTTGACTCCTGCTCTCCCCGTCTCCCTCCTCGCCTCACTCTTCTCTGCACCAAGCAGCTTGATTTTGGGCTTCACCATTTCTCTTCGAATCAAGGTCTCTATTTTCTCTCCCTATTTTCCCAAACTAGGTTTCCCTCTCTCTGTGTAAAAACCCTAGATCTCGCCACTGCCAGAAAGTCGAAGCTCGACCCTTCGAGCTTCAATCCGCCTTGCTGATCGCCTCCACCTAAACCCCTCTGGTAAATTTCCCAACTTTTCCCCCAATTCTTTTTTTCTCTCTATTTCTGCGTTTTGGAAAGGTTTCCGGTTTTTGCCTTCTTAAGCTTATGTTTCTGAAAGGACCTTGATTTTGTGTTTAATTCGGGTTGTTGCGTCGTGAATTTTGAATTTTATGTTGAATTTGGGTTTTTACATTGTGAATTTTGAATCTTTAGCCTGATTATGCTGTAATTAATTTTAATTTTGTGGGTTTGAGTGAATTCTGCACCTTTTCTTTTCGTTCTTTAATTTTTGAGTTCGATCTGTTAAATATGTGTGATTACTGGGTTTTTCTGATCTGTTAAAAATTGAGACTTTTGTTCTACCAAATTTGAGTTGCAGCAGAAGGAAGCTAGGAGGTGCAGCAACTGGAAGTCGGATTTCACTCCCGTGGCTGAAATTAGATCAAGTTTTGGCTGATTTGATCTGAGCACGCACAGATTGTTTTCGAGGTTTTTGACTCCTACCCTCCCAGAAACTTGATGTACGAAAATTTCAAATTTTTTGGTGTTTTTTATTTATTTTCAGTGTTCATTTCTGATTAAATTATTAGTTTTGATAAACCTATTTAGAATCTGATCTGGGTTTTGCCTGGATTCCAGAGTAAAAACCTTGAAACTTGAAGGTATAAAAATTTCAATTTTTATTTATTTTCAGTGTTACTCTCTGATTAATATTATTCTGGGTTTTGCAGAAGTGCTATTCTTGCTGAAGACCTGCCATGTAAGTGATTTAATTTTTGCTTTTCGAATTTCTACTTTTCATGCATAATTATGAATATGTAGATGATTTGTGGTAATTTTTTTTTACTTAATCTCCAATTCAAAGTGGGTGATTGCAGATTGATTGATCTGTTTCTTCGTCGTCGATTCAGCTACTCTCCTAGGTTCATTGCAGATTGATGTGTTTGCTGCTGGTATGTTTTGCTATTGTTTCTCGCACTGGTAATTGTGTGTTTTGTGTGTTGATTTGGCATCTCAAGCATATACGGATTTCTATCAGTCTTTGAAGTTTGATTGATCTAAAACTATAATATATGTTTATATATATCTATAATATATGTTTATATATATATATATATATATATATATATTCTCGAATAGGGATAGGATGTAAAACAGTGAGAGTATGTTTAGGGGTTAAAAAATTTTACTTCTCCCTGCAAGACAAAACATAGATTCCATTGCTGCAACTTCCATTGAAATTGCAATATCTACGATTAGATCATTGCTATATACAACTCTTAATTAGAAGCAGCAAATACAATTTTCAAACTTTGAGTCATGTTGCCTTTTCAAGCTTTCAATCATGCACTAATGATTCTGGAAAAGCAGTTGTGTCATTGTTTCTTTGAAATATCAGATATTCAATATAACAATGTAAACCTTGCTAATTAATGTTGTTTAAGTACTGATTGTTTCCTCGCTCACCTTGTCATTACCCTAGCGAGCTTCGTCTTGCCGTCTCCACAGCCCACTTCGCCCAACTCGATTCATCGTCTCAACCACCACCTCAACATCGACCTTCCAGGTTCAATCTCTGTCTCTAGAAATTCAGTTTTTCCTTTCTTTTGATTTATTTTTAAATTTTAAATGTTTTTGTTGATGATTTGGTTAATTGAATTTGACTAAATCAGGTGTTAGATCAAAGTGTACCTTCAACCCTCGAGAAGGTGATCTAGGTGAAGGTCGTAAAAACAAGCATTTGAAGCACGTGTATGTAGGCAATCTATATATTATTATGTGATACTAATCATTTTCTTTGTTTATTAGAGATTAAAAATGCAAGTGTACTAAACTGGAAGCTCAAATATTGAATAATATAATGAACACCCGAACACATGGTACAATTTGACACAATTTCGAGATTTTCTACATCTTCAACAATGTTTCAAACCCGCCGCAACGCGCGGTACAATTTGCTAGTATATAGCTAAAAGGCCCAAAGGGAAAAGATGGTTGTTGGAAAAGGGGGAGTTAGAAAATAGACGTGTCTTCAACTTCTGCCGAGAGAAGCACTTTCTTTGCGGGCCAAGAGGAGAAGCACTTAGCAATACATAGTACGTTTGTTTCTGCTAAATTCGTATTAAAAGACCATACAATCTCGACTGCAAAAAGAGGGAAATATTTACACAATGCTAATCATTGACAATTCCAGGAACTAGTGGTACAAAGGAAGCAAAGGTGCAAAGTTTGAGATGAAAAAGATGGTTAGATATCGTGAACGAAATGTGCAATATCGGACGAAACTCCCTGAACGAAATTTTGATCCAGCCTATCTGTCACACCTCCATATCAGAAGAAATAAGTACAGGAAGAGTAAATAAATTCTGGCGATCACGGTTAACTAGGCCAGGGGTTTGTAAAGGAAAATGCAAGGGAGACCATGCTTTTAGATCACATTTTATAGATCACGTGATGAGGTGATTGATGGTTGAATTCTTTCTTTAATAATTTAAAGAAGAAATTTAATCATTACCCGCCACATCATGTGGTCTACAAAATATGATTTAAGTAGAGGGTCTGCAGGAACCAATTTCGAGTAGTTGATAATCGTATACATGAAACCATTTAGAGAAATAAAAGTAAAGAGGGAATTGATGTTCTAGAATGTTTCTAATTACAAGATCATGATTCAAAACAGATGTTACTATGGACACACTTGTGTAAGCGTGTATAGATCTTAACAAAAGCATGTTACATGCATACCGAATACTGAAGCCAAAAGAAATGCTATCCAACACAAGGGCATCACCAATAGCTTTTGTCTCTGGTGTTTGCAGCAGATAGTGAGCCTACAAGGATTGCAAGTATCACCCGTTAAAACGCTGACAAAACCTTTTAATTTGTGTATCTACGTTCATTCAGGGATAAGCCTCTTAGGATTACTCAGGTTCTTTATTTTGGAACATTTTTTACACAACACAGGACAACAAAATTATCGCTATCTTAAGAAGGTAAGACGGAACAAGAAGCTCATTTACATGGAAGAAAACAAAAAAAAAAAAAAACAAAAAAAACAGAAATGTAGCACTACAACGAAAGACTTTCTGTTTTGAATTTTGAGATTTCTGTAGTCATAACATATCTTAATTCCCTTAAGTTATATATACAACCCTGCAATTAAGGCCTTTGGCATAGCCTCACCTCCTCCCCATGAACAATAAGGGATGAAGGAAGTTTCAGGGTTCCATGCCCCGTAGATGCAATATTGAAGAAACCTTTCAGTGCATTTTGCAATCATTTGAACATAATAAGACATTAATTAATATCGTGTTCACATAAAACCACGGGGAATGTCATTTTTAAATGTTAACAATTGAAAATGCTTGTACAAATTTTTAGTGATAAACTTGAATGTGGTTCCCTAGTATAGTTTATTAAGAGCACGGAAGCTTATCTGCATAAACAAAGCTTTATCTCGTACTAATTAGAAGAACATGCAAACAACGTAACAGATAGATCTAACTGCACTGTTTGTCAACGATGAACATGCATGTCCCTTCTTTCAAGCAACTAAAGCTTTTTACGAAATCTAGAATTCTGTGGTTGTCATGTGCAACACCAGAAGAGGGATCATGGGCTATAAGCAGGACGTGGAGTGTTTTGGAATGCATTTTACATTATGGTGCAGCTGGAAAAGTTTATCGTCATCTTCACTCTTCGTAAGAAGCAAAGAAATCAAATGCACTTTTGCAAGGACCCGGATGACAGTTGCCATTAGAGTTGCTCCTGAAACTCCGCCAAGAAGCGACCCTTCGCTTCCTGTTCTCGAAACTGCGATAAATTAAAAATAACACCATTGCTTAAAAACGTAAAGAAAACAAACAAAAGCATGTATTTTTGGAGCATTTCTCTGTAATTTTGCAGAAGAAATTAAGAGCTTAAAGGCAAATGAGCCGCCGCTGAGGAGGAGGAAGTCGTAGACTGCAGAGGTAGCCGGAGCCATCTCCGCCAGCTAATTAAGAAGTGCACAAGAATCGACGACTGCATTTTAGGTTCGGCTTTGAAGCTTGTGTTGCTGAGTACCAAGTTGCCACTTGCGAAAGGGATCGGGGTTGGAAAATGCGGGAGAGTTGAATGTGGGAATTCTGCGACGGTGTTCGTACAAACAATTTCTAGGTAGCTGGGAGGACAGGGAGACTGGGGAACCGGGGGCGAAGAACGAGGGAGCCAATTTCACTTGGGGTTTGACAGAAGCCCAAAATTTGGTGCGAAGAGGGAATTCCCGGTTGATAGTTTGATTTACAAGAATGACTTACATAGATCGTATAACATTATTAGATTAAGAATTGAGAGGCTTACATAGATCGTGTAATATTATTAGATCAAGAAGTCACGTGGCATAAACTCGTTCTATGTAAGTTATTTTCTTGATTGAATTATTGGTAGTCTCATTAATATAATAAAACGACTATAATGGTGTTGGGATTTATATCATTTTCTGCAACGAAAATGATAAAAAGTGTGGTTGAAAACTGTAGACATCAAAATTTCGGTGAAATGAATGTTGACCAATAATTAAAATTTCAACGCTCACGTATCACATAAATTTTACATGTAGCGTGTGACTCAACGAAAAATCGAAATAAATTGGAAAAGTCATCAAATAGGACACGTGTCAATACCTGGCAGAAATGATTTATTTCATCTGATTATTTAAATCCAAAAATCAAGTTTTGGAATTCTATAAATAGGAGGCCAAAGACATTCATAAAAAAAAAAAGAAGGGGAGAAGGAAGAAAGAAAGAAAGGAAGAAAGGAAGAAGCTTTGAAACTCTAAAGCTCTCAAGCAAATCCCGAAGGATCAAGAAAGCAATCTTCGTTCTTCGTCAAATCCACCTTCAAGATCAAGCCCCGACGGCCTTTGAGGAAAGTGTTCATCGTTCATCATCCACCTTCAAGATCAAGCCCCGACGGCCCTTGAAGAAAGTGTTCATCGTTCATCATCCGTTCATCCCAAGATCAAGCCCCAACGGCCCCTTTGGATCAACAACCTCAACAAATCCATACATCCAATCAACCTTCAAGATTAAGCCCAGAAGCCCTTGAAGATCCGCTCATCCATCAACCTTCAAGATCAAGCCCCGACGGCCCTTGAAGAACTTCCACCAACTCAAGATCAAGCCCCGACGGCCCTTGAAGAAAGTGTTCATCGTTCATCATCCGTTCATCCCAAGATCAAGCCCCAACGGCCCCTTTGGATCAACAACCTCAACAAATCCATACATCCAATCAACCTTCAAGATTAAGCCCAGAAGCCCTTGAAGATCCGCTCATCCATCAACCTTCAAGATCAAGCCCCGACGGCCCTTGAAGAACTCCAACCAACTCAAGATCAAGCCCCGACGGCCCTTGAAGAAAGTGTTCATCGCTCATCATCCGTACATCCTAAGATCAAGCCCCAACGGCCCCTTTGGATCAACAACCTCAACAAACTCATACACCCATTCTTCAAGATCAAGCCCAACGCCCCTTGAAGATCCATTCATCAACTGTTCATCCTTAGATCAAGCCCCGACGGCCCTTTGGATCAACAACTCATCCACAAACCCACATCCTACGAAGATAGAATCAGAGGATCAAATTACAAAGAGATTGTAACCCCAAAATCATTAATACAAAAAATATATTTTGTACACGTATTCTTGTCGCTTGTTTCAGGAATTTCTCGTGTTTACAAATTTGGCACGCCCGGTGGGATAATCTCTACCTCTCATCTCTATCCTCAAATCATCAAAAAACGTAAATGGCATCAAGAAAAGATCAAGCTGTTCCTGCAATCAAAGCAAAGAACAAGAACATCATCGCCGCAAGTGGTGATATTTCGGGCATCATAACCCGAAGTAAGGCAAGAGATCTTTTTGCCGCGGCTTCCGTCCCTGCATTAACTCTGTCAAAGGAACAAGAGCACCTGAGGTACGAGCCTGTGATCACCCTAGCCTCGCTAAGGGCATCAAAAGGGGAGAGCCCAAGGAAATACTCAGAGTCCTTACTCTCCGACGCTGATTCAAGCAGCAGTACAACCATGCAAGTCATGACCACTGGAGCAACTTCAATCGAGGAGCAGCTAGCTCAGATGAATGAAGCAATTGCAAAGCTCACACGGACTGTGGAAGAGAAGGACTTGCAGATTGCCGCACTCGTCAACCAACTAGATGCGATGCCCGACATGAAAGTCGACCCAATTGTTGGCCTATTAAAGAAAGAAGGCGACGAAGAAGAGGAGCCACCAGCGGAGAAAGTCGAAGAGAAGCCGAAGCTAGACTAAGCAACGGCGTCCATGGGATCTCTCTCTATCCAGCAACTACAGGAGATGATTGTAAGCACTATCAAGACACAGTACGAAGGAAGCTCGCATGACTCCGTACTATACTCAAAGCCTTACTCCAAGAAGATTGATGCTTTGAAGATGCCAAGGGGTTATCAGCCCCCAAAATTCATGCAGTTCGATGGAAAAGGCAACCCGAAGCAACATGTCGCCCATTTCATTGAAACTTGCAACAATGCTGGGACAGAGGGAGACTACCTTGTCAAACAGTTCGTGCGTTCGCTGAAAAGTAACGCTTTTGACTGGTACACTGACCTCGAACCTGAGTCTATCAACAGTTGGGACCAGCTAGAAAGGGAATTCCTCAACCGTTTCTACAGCACTCGTCGTACTGTAAGCATGCTAGAGCTGACCAGTACGAAACAGTGGAGAGATGAACCTGTCGTCAACTACATAAATAGATGGCGCTCCTTAAGTCTGGATTGCAAAGATCGGCTTTCTGAAACCTCTGCCATTGAGATGTGCGTTCAAGGCATGCAGTGGGGACTACACTACATCCTTCAAGGCATCAAACCACGAACATTCGAGGAGCTAGCCACCCGCGCCCATGATATGGAGTTAAGCATCACCCGTCATGGGAAGAAAGAACAGATCGCCGACTACAAGAATAACAAAGTTTTGGGGCCAAAGATGGATAAGGCTACGTGGAAACCCACCAAGGAAGCAATGACGGTCAACACAACTCCAGTCAAAATCCCTACACGAAGCAAGGCGATTCAAACCGAAGCTTTTCGTGATCAAGAGATACGTAGACGCACTTTGAAGGAGCTTGAGGAGAAGACTTATCCATTCCCCGACTCTGACGTGGTTGCCATGTTGAAAGACTTGCTTGACAAAAAGGTGATCGACCTACCTGAGTGCAAACGGCCAGAAGAGATGAACCGTACTGACAGTCCAAGGTACTGCAAATTCCACCGCTTCATTAGTCATCCGACGGAAAAGTGCTTTGTGCTAAAAGATCTCATCATGAAGTTGGCTCAGAAAGGGATCATCGAGCTAGATCTTAATGATATGGTGAAGACAAATTATACCACCGTCACTTCTGGCTCTTTGAACTCAAAATCTTCACCTCAACCGCTGGGGGCATGCTCCAAAACCATGTCAGTCAAGTCAAGTGAAGTTGAAGGATGGACTTATGTCACTCCAAAGAAAGTGCACAAGAAACATAGGCCTCCTCCACAAGTTCGCCAATCGGAAAGGGGGCAAAGCAGCCACCGTCAACCTTCAAAGCTACATGAAAGTATTGAGGATGATGAAGTTATGACACAAAGATCGTCCGTTGCCATCACAATGCGCGATTTCTTCCCCAAAGACTTCTTCAATCACTCAGTCAAGACTCCTTGCTATGAAGATTGCAAGGAATGCCCCTCTAAGATCGTTTGACAAATTCAAAAAAAAAAAAAAAGCTCCTCGTTCGCACGAGCCTAAAAGGCGACAACCAAAGCTCCTTGTCCGCACGAGCATAAAAGGCGACAACAAACGCTCCTTGCCTGCATGAGCTGAAAATGCAAACGGCACCAAGACGCTCCTGGCCCGCAAGAGCATAAACTGTGTACGGCAAAATCATCATCAAAATCATCATCAAAATCATCATCAAAACCATCACTCATTTGAACTACGTTATGACTTGATCTCTTCTTTGGAAGAGTACGTAGGCAACTTGAAACTTCAAAACTTCAAGTACAGTCACATCAAAATAAATAAATAAATGTTTCATTAAAGAAAGTCAATATTATTACGTTCTTTGTACAAAAAAATTACATGTTGTTGGTTTCAAAAAAAAATAAAAAATAAAAAATAAAAAATACATATGTTACTATGTATTAGAGAATATATATATATATATTCTCTATCAAAAAAAAAGAAAAAAAAAATATACATATGTTACTATGTATTAAAAAAAAACAAAATATATTTATATTCTCTATCAAAAAAAAAATAAAAAAAAAATATATAAAAAAAAAAAAGGAGGCCGGCTCCAAAACCTTCTACTCCTCTTTCCAAAGCCAGCGAGCCCAGCTACAAATCCGGGCCCAGCTCTCAAAGCCCATCGGCTCCAGGACACCCATCACTCAAATCAACTTCCTCTCCTTCCCTAAACCAAAAATCACAAAGTCCCTCTCAGATCTCCAGATCCAAGCCACTCGCACTGATCAAATTTCAACAAAAAAAAAAAAAAACCACCAAATGGGTGTTCAAATACACAATTTGTCTCTGTTCTCCCTGATTATTTTGATAATTTCAGCTGCAAGTTTGCAACTTTTAGCAGAATCCAAGACTTTCTGGGCCGACATTGAAGCTCTCAAGGAGTTCAAGAACTCACTCAACCCCGATTCAGTGAGTCCCGGCTCGTGCGTCAGCTCCTGGGACCTCACCTTCGACCTCAGCACCGCCATCTTCACCGACTGCAGTGTACCGCTCTCTCTCTCTCTCTCTCTCTCTCCCGGATTATTCACTCAGTCCCTCTACGAGCGGCCCGTCCGCCGAATCGTCGCCAACGTGGTGAAGAACCTTGAGCGGGCGTTGACCCTGGTCCGGAAATGCAAGCACAGTGGGGTCCTCCGGCAGGTGTTCTCCATCACCACCACTGCTGATTTCAGAAAAGTCTCGAACCTCCTGGAATCTTCGATTGGGGACATGAAGTGGCTTCTCTCGGTGTTGAGTTTGAGACCTGGTGGCGGTCGCGGTAGACTCCTTGGTCCTCGCTTCGAATCCTCCAACAAACCCAGCAGCAACAGCAGCCGCCAAAGCAAAGCAGCACGTACTCAGTTGACTCAGCTGCCTTGGCATCTGCTGTTGATGAGATTGAGAGGCTTAAGGCGCAGCTTGAAGTGGTGGCTGCATCTGAGGCTGATCAGATAAAGCATGCAAGTCAACAAATGCTGAGCTTCAAATCTTTAAAGAAAACTTGGCTGAAACACTTTCTCTTGTGGAGAACATGAAAACACAATTAAAGGACTGTAAGGAATCCGAAGCACAAGCAATGGTTAGTGAAACCCTACTGCAGCTAGAGTCCGCGAGAACACAAATGAAGGACTCGTCAAGAATCTTCCTGGCTGGATCACGATGACGTCGTCGTAGGGGTGCCCCACTTCGCCGATGGCAGAGTTGCTGGTGTCAAGACTTGGGATAGAGACGTCTTTCCAGGTAGAAGTGGCAGACTGTGCAACAGCATCTGAGCTAATGACAAGAGGCTGAAGTTGTTTGAGTTTGTGAGACTCGGTCAAGTTCCTGAATGCGTTGAAACTGTCGGAGGAATGACGTGCATGATGTGGGTATGTTTCTTCTTTCTGAGGGTTGCAAAGGTCCACAGTCAGCGAGATTCGGTGGGTTCTCCAAAGTCAGTGACCGCCTTTAAACAACTAGCTGGTCGAGAGGATCGACGCTTTGTACTACCTCCAAACAGCAGTTCCAGCTCGCCCAAAGCCTTCGTGCTCTCCGTCCAAACTTCACAACTCCCGCGTCTTCAACCACATGTCACTCTAGGAACTCCTTCTTTTGTGCATGCAGCAGATCCCAGAAGGCCGGCAGCAACTAGGCGTTGACTTGAACCTCCCCGCGAAGCCATCGCTTTCAAAAGTTCCTATCCACCATAATGAGGTCATTAAAAACTCGGTTTCTGTAGAAAGGTTACCAGGAAGAAGATCGTGGATGCCCAAAGCGACGCCAAAGTTGAAGTTGAAGGCTTGAACCCGTGCTTGGAAAGCACCACCACGTTTAGGCATGCTGAGCAACAAATCCACGCAACCTGCCCACTCTTCTCTTGCTTCAACGCTGCTGCAACACCTTCACTTCCCCCGCGAGACCGACGAGGATCGCCACCATTTGCTGCAATTCCTCCACTTCAGGCTTGACGCCTTGCACTACTTTGAGCTCGTCACCCTGGCCACCATGATCAAAATCGGCGAAGAAACTTCAGTGACCGCTGTCAAACGACTAGCCGATCGTGAAGCTCGACGCCTTGCTTCTGCACCTCCGCCATGGCTGCTGCCTTTGAATGTGCTCAACAAAATCAAAGTTTGTCAACTCACACCCAAAGATCTCGTCCGTCTGCTTGCCTCTGCTGCTGCCTTTGAATGTGATTGACAAAATCAAAGTTTGTCAACTCACACCCAAAGATCTCCTCCGTCTTCTCTCGGACTCGGCCTGGGTTTTCACCCACGAACTCAGCCTTGCAGATGGCCTTATAAAGAAAAAAAAAAAAGAAAAAAAAAAAAAAAAAAAAAAAAAAAAGTAGCAATGATTATGCCGGGAAGCATATTTCAAAAGAATAATAATAAAAAAAAAAATCAATGATGATGCTGGAAGCATCTTTCAAAAGAATAATAAAAAAAAAAAATATATATATATATATATATATATATGTATAATAAAAACAATGATTGTGCTTTTGGAACCATGTGAAAAAATAAAATAAAATAAAATAAAAATAAAAATAAATATATATATATATAATAAAAAAGAAAGAAAAAAACGATGGTGGTGCTTCTGGCACCATCTGAAATATATATATATATATATATATATATAAATGAATGGTGGATCAGCGCCACCGAAAGCAAAGAAAAGAAAAAAAAAATGGTGATGGACGGTGATGTATATGTTTTATCTGTATTTAGCACAATATACTAAATAAAACGAAGCATGTTCATTGATTTTCGAGAAATTACAAGTGCGGAAAAAAAAAAAAAAAAAAAAAAAAGTTTCTAACAAAGAAAGAGAAAGATGGAGCTTTCACAAAGGTTGTTCACGTGAAGCCCCACTACTTGGCCAAACTCCAGGAGCGGGAAGCAACGAAGATAGATCATTCGAGGCCCCAATACTTGGTGGAACGCTTGATGACGCCGGAAAAATGTGCCTCTGGAAGAAAGACGCAAGCCTTTGACGGTCACTTTGAATGCGACCTTGAGATTCTTGCATCTCATCAAGCTTCCTCTTCATGCCCAACGAATAGTTATTTGCAAGCACATGCAAACTTCTATTCTCGTACTTAAGCTGTTTAATCTCCTGCTTAAGATCTTCCACCTCTGCCATCAATGATTCCACCTGACGGGACCGAGCAAGCAGGCGTTGGCCCATGTTGGACACAGAGCCCGCACACTGAACGCTAAGAGCGAGGGACTCTTGAACGGCCAACTCATCGGACCGTCCTGACAGCAGCCTACTATCTTTTGGAGTGAGGAGGTTCCTAGCTACTATTGTAGCTGTTGTGGCGTCCTGCATCACGGAGTCTTCACCTGTAAGAGGACCGTTAGAAGATAAGAAAGAAGGACACCATACATTACCTTGAAGCGGCGCAACCGGATCACTGCTGAGACTCAATTCTAAGCTAAGGTTCGATGGGTTAGCCATTTTTCAAAGGTGTTAAAAGAGATGGGTGGATGGAGTTAAAACTCAAAAGGCCGGAGATGATTTTCAGGAATGAGCAACCTTCAAAGTATGCATGTTACAGGTGATCAATACCTCTATAAAAAGGAAGAGGCGCTTGCTCAGAAATCAAAGAGGCGTTGGTTCAGAAATCGAAGGGCCGCTTATTCAAAAGTGAAGAGACATCGCTCTGCAAATCTCAAAAGTTGGATTTTCCGGCGTAAGTTAGGCGACGCTTTCTCGGCTTTCCAGAAAACGCGTTCAACTTTGTCAAAAGATCTCCGACAAAGTTGAAAACACGTGGAGGCTGGCGCCGCTTTCGCGGCTTTTCAGAGCACGGGTGCCACTTTGTCAAAAGATCACGTGGAGGTCATCATCGCAGCTACACATCTTTAGCTGATAAGCGCAAAGTTCGGCGACGCTTTCTCTGCTTTTCAGAAAACGCGTGCCACTTTGTCAAAAGAGACGCTCGTTCAGAAATCGAAGAGGCGTCGTTCAGAAATCAAAGAGGCGTATTCAAAGACCGAAGAGTCGTCACTATTTCAAAAAGCCGGATTTGCGGGATCAAAACGTTTGTCGACAAAGGTAAAAGAACAGTACAACCACTTGCTATTGGGAAATCCCTATATATGTCGACCTTCATCTTTTATGGCAAGACAAACCTGCAAACAAGAAAAAAAAATGCCCAACTCTTCCTCACCTCCGAGAGTACACTCCCAGCAAAGCATCTCAAGATGCTCAGTTTTCTTCCTCTCCGGGAATACCCTTGCAAACAAATGACACCAAGGCAAAAGTATCTCATATCATCAAGGGCGAAAGCAAAGGTATCTCATATCATGTTTTTCCCCTATCTTTTCCTTTGCCCTTGTTCTCATCTGCCAGGACAAGGACAGAGAAAATAATATGTCGGAACCTCCACTCAAACTTGCGCTGCCACCAAGAAGTGATGGTCCATTCAAATGCAAGGTTTGCATTCAACTCCTGCATCAGGAACAAATAGTACAAGAGAAGATGCTAAACCTGCATAAGGAAATACCACTTCTGCAAAGGGGAGCAAGTAAGGCAAGTGAAAATGATGCATTGAAGCATGTGGAGACAAGCTACAACTGCATATGCTGAGCTATCCTCTAACCCTCTTCAATACGAGAGATTGAACAAAGAAACAAAAAAAAAGGAGTAAGCTCAGACCTTCGGGGAAGACCAAAAGAATCCTGCTGCCCAGTTTAAGAGTAGCACAAAGGAAAATCAACGATAGGGGGAGACCAAAAGAATCCTCCAGCCCAGTTCAAGATCAAGCCTCGATGGCCCTTGAAGAAATCACAAGTCCGATTCAAAATCAAGTGTTCACCACCCTTGAATCAAATTCAACTCCAGATAAAAGGGGTAAGTTCAGACCTTCGGAGGAGACCAAAAGAATCTTCCAGCCCAGTTCAAGATTAAGCCTGCGGAAAATCAACGATTGGAGGAAACCAGAAAATCTTCCAGTCTAACTTAAGATCAAGCCTCGATGGCCCTTGAAGAAATTTCCAGCCCAATTCAAGATCAAGCCTCGACGGCCCTTGGGTTGACATCTACATTAAGGGACTTCAAAACGCATCTTCTACACGTGACAAGCACATGTCTATGACGCGCCTTGAAGTGGGGGCATTTGTAGACATCAAAATTTCGGTGAAATGAATGTTGACCAATAATTAAAATTTCAACGCTCACGTATCACATAAATTTTACATGTAGCGTGTGACTCAACGAAAAATCGAAATAAATTGGAAAAGTCATCAAATAGGACACGTGTCAATACCTGGCAGAAATGATTTATTTCATCTGATTATTTAAATCCAAAAATCAAGTTTTGGAATTCTATAAATAGGAGGCCAAAGACATTCATAAAAAAAAAAAAAGGGGAGAAGGAAGAAAGAAAGAAAGGAAGAAAGGAAAAAGCTTTGAAACTCTAAAGCTCTCAAGCAAATCCCGAAGGATCAAGAAAGCAATCTTCGTTCTTCGTCAAATCCACCTTCAAGATCAAGCCCCGACGGCCCTTGAGGAAAGTGTTCATCGTTCATCATCCACCTTCAAGATCAAGCCCCGACGGCCCTTGAAGAAAGTGTTCATCGTTCATCATCCGTTCATCCCAAGATCAAGCCCCAACGACCCCTTTGGATCAACAACCTCAACAAATCCATACATCCAATCAACCTTCAAGATTAAGCCCAGAAGCCCTTGAAGATCCGCTCATCCATCAACCTTCAAGATCAAGCCCCGACGGCCCTTGAAGAAAGTGTTCATCGTTCATCATCCGTTCATCCCAAGATCAAGCCCTAACGGCCCCTTTGGATCAACAACCTCAACAAATCCATACATCCAATCAACCTTCAAGATTAAGCCCAGAAGCCCTTGAAGATCCGCTCATCCATCAACCTTCAAGATCAAGCCCCGACGGCCCTTGAAGAACTTCCACCAACTCAAGATCAAGCCCCGACGGCCCTTGAAGAAAGTGTTCATCGTTCATCATCCGTTCATCCCAAGATCAAGCCCCAACGGCCCCTTTGGATCAACAACCTCAACAAATCCATACATCCAATCAACCTTCAAGATTAAGCCCAGAAGCCCTTGAAGATCCGCTCATCCATCAACCTTCAAGATCAAGCCCCGACGGCCCTTGAAGAACTCCAACCAACTCAAGATCAAGCCCCGACGGCCCTTGAAGAAAGTGTTCATCGCTCATCATCCGTTCATCCTAAGATCAAGCCCCAACGGCCCCTTTGGATCAACAACCTCAACAAACTCATACACCCATTCTTCAAGATCAAGCCCAACGCCCCTTGAAGATCCATTCATCAACTGTTCATCCTTAGATCAAGCCCCGACGGCCCTTTGGATCAACAACTCATCCACAAACCCACATCCTACGAAGATAGAATCAGAGGATCAAATTACAAAGAGATTGTAACCCCAAAATCATTAATACAAAAAATATATTTTGTACACGTATTCTTGTCGCTTGTTTCAGGAATTTCTCGTGTTTACAAAAACTTTTAAGTGAGTATAATTTGTTTTATTACAATTAGTACTCTAAGATGTAGAAAGATTTGAATCTGAGACACAATAAGTTCAAATAGAGGATTCTATCCAAAGTCATTTATATGTTAAGTTTATTGTATGTCAAAATGCGTAATAATAATGTAAAACTTTAACCAAAGTACAAAATTCAAATGTGACTTTATTGATAAGATTGAAACTTATGTCTCTGTTTTTTACTTTTATATATCATCAATATTTTTTTTTTAATTTTCCATCATTGATTTTGTTAGTGTTGACCCTAAAAGTTACAAAGCCTACTTGTCGCGCATGCCAAGTAATGAGTTATCTACGTCCTTCTTGTGAATGCGGGCATGCCAACTCCCAACGAAGCTTTGTCAGGTGAGTAGAATAGATGTAGTGGTGGTGTTGAATGCGTTGTTGACTTCTGCACGAGCGACTACGGGTAAGGAAGGAACACCTCTCAGCCTAGGTTCTAGGAACCTAAAGACAAGGTTGTTTAGTTCATTGCAAAGTTCAGGATCTCCTGCACCAGGTTTGGCTACCTTAACTATATTCGTGAGAATATAGATACGCCGAATCAGTATCAAGCTATAGGGGCAAAGATCCTCAAAGGAGATGAACGTTGATGAGTTGATTTTATATTATATATTATTTCCTATTCTTGGTATATTTTGGTTATTATTTGGGTGAGATTTTGATGCTTTGTTATATGTTTTTAATGTAGGACATGCAAACTTGTTTTGAGCGTAAAGTAATCAAACAGTGGAATTTTTTAGTGATTCCAAGTGGACCGGGTTCGTGAATCTGTCAAGAAGGTTGATAGGAGCATATTTAGGCGACTTACTTAGCTTGTTTTCGTGCATTTATATTGTTAATTCCTAGTTGTTTTAGTAGTTTAAGCCATTTTCGTGTGTTTTTAGGTTCATATGGCTAATGAAGCAAAAAGATGCATTTTGGAGCATTTTGGAGCAAAATTGGGCTTGGAATGGATAGCATATGCTTGGAGCCAAAGTGTTGGACGAATTTGAAAGCCTTGTATGCACTTTGGACATAAAACAAAGGGCCTAGCCCAATCAAACAATCCTTTGAGCCATGCAAAACCTCTAGCCCAATCAAACAATCCATCAAAGCCATGCAAAACCACCATCCACACACACTTCACACAATCAACAACCCTTAGCCGTGCATCCCCTTACATTTTCAGCATTCCACTTCATCATTACACCACATTCTCCTTCTTTAATCCACATGCATTCATCATCATTTACTCTAGTTTTAATTCACATGCAAACACATGCATTTCCAACACCAAACAACCCTAAGCCGTACCTAACCATTCATTTCCAGCTTTCCCCCCTAACATTTCCAGCTTTTCTTCATCATTGCAGCCACCATTCACTCTTCATTTCACATGCATTCATCATCATTCACCCTAGTTGTCACTCACATGCATTCCCTTCAATAAATCAGCCAACACATGCACTCATCACCCAAAAATAACTCATTGCCGTGCACATGCATTCCCCTTGTGCAATTCCAGCTTTCCACCCACTTTCCTAGCTGTTTTTCACATGCATTGCAACCACATTCTCTCACATTCTCACCCATTCTCTCCCTATAAAACCATGCAATCCCATCACACAATTCATTCATTCCACACCTCCATTTATACACAACACAACACATAACACATCCTGAAATAAGCCTTGTCGTGGGTTCCCTTCCATTTCTATCATTCTCCTCTTCCATTTCCACCACTCCCCAACCCTCCAAAACACTATCCAACCATTCCTCCATACAAACACCAATCCAAAACCTATCTTTAGACCTTATGCCACAACAAAGAGGAGGAGAAGAGTGCCTAAACGTTCATACAATTCAAGTTTGAGTTGTTGGAATTTTTAGGTGTTGCTTTTCCTCGATTTCAATGTTTAATTTCAATTCTCTTAGTCTTGTACGTATGAGGAACTAAACCCCCCTTGGCTAGGGGGGGATTCGAAATACATGTTTATGCTTGCAATATGATTTGATTACTTCTAATTGCGTTTCATAAGTTGTGGATTCAATTTGTTTAACCATTTGATTGATAACCTATTTATGTATGTTTATTGAGAGTGCACGCTTAATTTTCATGCATGAATATGACGCTAGAATATAAGTGAGTTTCACCTAATAGTTATGAACTTATATTCACAAGTAGTGGAGGTTGCTTATAAACAATCGCGTTAAGTAAATTCTTGGCATAAGTTTCATGCAATTCATAGTGACGAATGCCTCGTCAATGCTTATGGTTTTCAAAGAACTTAATGATTCTTGCTTGTATCTCTATTATGCAATTCATGTAGGGAACTTGTGGGGAATGCTTTGGGTTGTCGTATGCAATCATCCAATTCATTAACTTAAGGAAAACTTGATGGTTAATTTAAGCGGACCTAATTAACCCGGGGTGTTGAGAATTCATGGTTTATTGAAAAGCAATTAGAAATCGTTTTGTGTGCAAGTATAACATGTGTGGAGATGAACCCCTTAGCTAGCTTCCCATCCATTCAATTCCATCAAAGTCATATTTACAATTTGTTTTCTTTACAATCTATCCATTTTAGTTTAAATTCGTCCAAAACCAATCCCCCCATATTTTGTTTAATCTTAGTCATTAGAAATCAATTTAGTTTGTGTTTTTACGTTTTTGAGTCAAATCCAAGTGATTAACAATCCCTCATAATCCCCGGTCCAGAACGATCCCTACTTACATTCTTCACTACAATTGACAAAAAGAGGGTTTAATTTGTGTGCGTATAATGTTCGCATCAAAGGTTGTCTTAAAATTTCATAATTTTATCCTGAAACATCTGATCGTGGAGAATTACCAGCGTGCAGTGCTGTCAAATTGGGGTGCAGAGCTTATTTGCAACTTTTGGGCTGGAAGATTATGGATTTTGGACTCAGGCTCTTCTTGGAACTTGAAGAGGGGGTCCTAATCTCTAATTTGAGTCATTTTGGGCCTGTTTTGAAACCCTGAAGGTCCAGAAATGTGACTATCTCTTTGCTGGGCAGATTTCCTAGTCCGAATAGGAATGTAATTCCCAATTATCTTTTTATTATTTTATTTCGTAGTTTTTATAAAACCTTTTCTATGAGGGTTTTAATTTGGAGTTGTATAAATAAGGCTTTTTAGCCATTAGGATTTGGGGTAGAAGGCATGCATTATTTTGGAGAACTTCAGACTTTTTACCTACATGGTGTTTTCAATCCTTTTTCTAGTTAATATATTTTCTTTAGTTTTTATAGTTGTTCGTACCTAATTTTCGTTTACTAGGGCGAAACCACAAGCCTTAACATGAATATGTGATTTTATTAATTTGCTTATGAATGGATGCATGCTTGCTTGCTTCGAATTATTAATTACCGTAATTAAACTATCTAATTGTCTTAGTGATTCGCGACCATTAGGGTTTTTAGACAAGTAATTTGATGCAATTTCTGTTGGAACATCACCCTCAAAATTGAAGAGGGCTTCTTGTGATTAGTAATTGTAAGTCCACTTAAGGCGAACATCACGCTTTTAAGGGTTGCATGGTTTTTCAAAGGGTTTTCACAAAGCTTAATAAGTCTTGCATGTTTATATTTGATCTAAACATCACAGACGGGTTGCATGTTAGATATACGTTTTCACTTGAACATCACGAGGAAAATATGTATTAGGAAAATCTAACCTTCAAAGCATGTATGTAGAAATTCATAAGTAATTGGTAAAATTGCATAGGATTGTAAGGGGACGGCGGAACCCTAGGCTTTTACAATTTGGTTTTCAAAGCATTTTCCTTTGTTTTCTTTACTTTGCTAATTTCTTTAACCTTTTTAATTAAATTCGTTTTTATTATTTTTAAATTCAAAATCAACTTTTACCAAACTTTGTTCTAAATAATTAATTAAGAATTAGTTTAAATATAAATTATTCATTCAATTCCTGTGGAAAACGACCTTGCTTGAGTTGCTATACTACGACAACCTTGTACTCTTGCAAGTATTTTTAAGTGTTTTTATCCTTACTTTTGCAGGTAGTAAAAATCCTATTAAGAAATTGGCGCCGTTGCTAGGGATTGTTTTAAATAAATTGTGTTTATCATATTCTTAGTTAATTATTTTTGTATATATTCTTTTTATTTGTTGAATTTATTTTTATTTTTGTAGGTTACTTTTTGTTGATTTTGAGAGTTGTGCAAAGATGATATTCGTGCCTCTTAGATTTGCACCACCACAAGGACTGCCTTTGTGAGAATCATTAACATCAAGGGAATTTGAGCAGAATTATATCACTACAAGGAACTCTCAAATGCCTAGGTGTGATCCCTCTGCAGAATTTTACAATCCACAGTGGACTGAGCAGCCTAATTCTATTTGGATGGGTAATCAAGAGCCCTTTGAATAGCCAAGTGTGCCACAAAGATCTTCTCTAGATGACAAACTTGTTGAATTGGCAGAGTGTGTCAGGCAATTTGTTGACAGCATGCCAAATGCCAAGCCATCAATAAAGATAATGGAAGAGCAAGATGGACCACTTGTGTATCAATTCACAGAAAATGAGAACGATCCATATTCAAACTCTTACAATCAGTGGACAGAGCATCCTACTATGTGGGTAAGCAATCGACAAGCTTTTTAGCAGCCCTGTGTGCCACAAAAACTTTCTTTGGAGGACCAGATTGCTAAGTTAGAGGAGTCCACCAGGTTGTTTATGGAGAGTACCCCAAAGTTGCAGAAAATAAATTCAATCGACAATCTGGCGTAGCAAATTGGGCAGCTCACGTATCAATTGGCAGAATAAGAGAACGATTCCGATTCAAATCTTCCTACTCAACCAATTGCTAACCATCAAGTTTTAGAGGAGTGCTCTGCATATCAAACATTGAGATGGGGGAAAACCAACGATACTACAATGGAAGAATCTGAAATTGAAGAACCACTAGCCAATGACACATGCCCAATAACGCCTGGTGACCTTGAACTTGTTATTACCTAAGTTATCGTGCCACTTATGCCTTTTTCCTAAAGGTTGTAGCAGACCATGATGGATCAACACACTAAGATTCTATGCAGACACATGCAAAAGTGCACATTACTCTGCCGTAACGAGATGCGCCTGAGAAAGCTCCAAAGCAATTAGTAAATTGAAATTTACTTGAGGCTCCAAGGCAACCCGTTAAGCAGCAAGAATGCATGAATACTCTGACAAATCTGATTAAAGGACATCTGCTTACTGATCAAAAAATTTTAGCGGCGATAATGGACAGTGCACCTGCACAGCCCATCAAAGTCAAAGAAATGCTAGACGAGTGTCGCAAACAGGCAAAGATCCATATGGGAAAGAGGAAGCTTATTGATAGCCAAGTTCCTCGTAGAAAATTTCAACCAGTGCGAAAACTATGGGTGTTAAATACACGATTTAAGTCAATCATTATTATTTTTTATTAATTAGGTAATCTTTTTAAAATATTCTCCTAAAGAATATTCCTTTCTAATTTAAAATGCTCAATCAACATGAGCAAATTTGATCAACATTATCTCTTTTTGATTTTCCTAAAATTTTGGCATATGTTGGATATTTTTTAAAGGTTAATTAAGAAAGTTTCCTAAATTTTAGTAAATTAAAAATGTCTCTAATACCAAACCTAAATATACACTTACGTAGGTCAGTGAACCACAATGATTCGCTTGCCAGCCGTCTCCCTAAAAACACGGCCCACGGGCCGCCCAAAATGGTGGTGCAAAATTAAGTAATTAATTAATTTTAATAATTAATTTAATATTGTGTGAACCCACTAGCTGTGGGTGGCGCGTGACAAACACATGCTGCCTTCTGGCAGTCCGATGCCGTTCTTTTGACCTCCGTTGGATTGAACTCCCTAAGATGAATCCAACAGTGTAGCTAACATCCACAAAAGCCTAGTGTTGTACTCGTACTTGCTTAGGCCGAAAGTGAAAGAGATGAACCACTGTTCATCATCTTCTTCCAAAAAATCTGGAATTTCTAGATTTTTCACTCTCGCGAGGCCTGTTTACAAAGGCCATAACTTAGCAAATATGCATCCGTTTTATGCAAATTTTATGTCATTAGAAAGATTAGATTACCATCTACAATTAAGTCTTCTTTGGTGGATTCCAAAAACAACTCTAACCGCACGAAAACGGGTAGCAAAAACCTTGAAAATTTTCGTTTTTCATGCTATTATGAAACTAGTGTTTCAATTATCTCTCTAACCAATTGGTTTTTCTTTACCAAATTTTAAACATAGTCTCATATGAATGTAAAGAACATAATCCAAGTGTTAAAACCCAGAAAAAATAAGCATGGCAAAAGTGAAAATTTTAATGACAAGCATTCATGGCATATATATATATATATATATATATATATATATCTAATGCTTTCAAGGTTTTCATACATGGCATATTCATATATATCTCATGCTTTCATGCGAGAAGTGTGTGAGTGGCTCCGATACCACTGTTGGAAGACTATAAATAAATTCGAAAGGACGTGTGTACCTTTTTATGCAGAAGCTTGAATCTCAACACGCCCCTACAAACATGAACAACTACTATGTCCTTCCGTGCATGTCTAGAACCTTGCAGGTCGTCGGGTTGGTTATGGTATGTCGAGTTGCCCCTTGGTTTTCGCCTCCCAAGACCTAGAGCCAAAAGTGAGAGCTCTAAAGACCTAACTAGAATATTTGAATTGTGGAAAAGTTTGTGTTTCTTATTTTTTTCTCTCTTCCCCAAAGCCTCCTTATATAGTGGTTGGGAAAAGTGTACAAAGACTGAAAAGTCCATCAAAATCCCAAGTATATTCTAATATGAATGTCTCTTGATTTTCATCTAATTATCACATAGATAATTAGGAGGTTAATATCCTCATGCGGGTAGAATATCCTTTGATATTTATTTATCCCATAAGATAAATCCTACATAATGCTTATGGAGGCGTTTCTAATCCCCTCCAGATTACATTTATGGTCCACTCCTTCATAACTTGTCATTAATCTCTTATAACTTGCCTTTAAATTAATATATATATATATATGTAGACATCGAAATTTCAGTGAAGTAAATGTTAACCAATGTATTAAAATTACAACACTTATTTCACCTATATCATTCCCTCACTTCACCAACAACCTCCACTCATTTCACCTACATCATCCATTTACTTTACCTACAACCTCCACTCATTTCACCTACATCATCCACTTACTTCACCTACAACATCCACTTACTTCACCTACAAACATCCACTTACTTCACCTACAACCTCCATTCACTTCACCTACATCATCCACCCACTTCACCAAAAAAATGAATGGTGGTGATTCACTCTCAAAGCCTATAAATAGGCTTCTCCATCAAGAGGAAAGGACACTAATTCACAAATACATTTCTCTACTCCCAAAATGGAAGAGAATACTCCCCACACATCCAAAATCCTTGAAGCTTTGAAACTCTAAAGCTCTCAAGCATCCAACCCCCAAATTCCCAAGAATCCCGAAGAATGGAGAAAGCACTCTTCATTCTTCGTCAAATCCTCCTTCAAGATCAAGCCCCGACGACCCTTGAAAAACTTCCACCAACTCAAGATCAAGCCCCGACGGCCCTTGAAGAAAGTGTTCAACTGTTCATCTAAGTTTAAGCCCCGACGGCCCTTGGATCAACAAACAAATCCACACATCTATTCTTCAAGGTCAAGCCCAAAAGCCCTTGAAGAAAACCAACTGTTCATTCAAGATCAAGCCCCGACGGCCCCTTGAAGAAAGCCAACCGTTCTTTAAGATCAAGCCTTGACGACCCTTGAAGATCCGTTCATCACCGTTCTTCAAGATCAAGCCCACAAAAGCCCTTGAAGATCCGCTCATCCATCAACCTTCAAGATCAAGCCCAAAAGCCCTTGAAGAAGTCCACACAACCATTATTCAAGATCGAGCCCCGATGGCCCTTGAAGAAAGTGTTCATCATTTATCATCCGTTCATCCTAAGATCAAGCCCCAACGGCCCTTTGGATCAACAACCTCAACAAACCCACACACCAAAACCTTGAAGCCTTAAAGTTCTAAAGCTCTCAAGAAAATCCCGAAGGATCAAGAAAGCACTCTTCGTTCTTCGTCAAATCCTCCTTCAAGATCAAGCCCTAACGGCCCTTAAAGAACTCCCACCAACTCAAGATCAAGCCCCAACGGCCCCTTGAAGAAAGTGTTCATCATTCATCATCCGTTCATCCTAAGATCAAGCCCCAACGACCCTTTGGATCAACAACCTCAACAAACCCATACACCCATTCTTCAAGATCCAACGCCCCTTGAAGATCCATTCATCAACTGTTCATCCTTA